>NC_134536.1:85805757-86128257 GCF_050624435.1 Tenrec ecaudatus
TTTCAGCATTTTGAGGTTAAGGTGAGGCAAATATGTGTGATCATCTCAGCACTGGCAGGGGTCTCCACACGGCTGCTCCAGCACCCAGGATTGCATCGGGGTAGGTCCATGTGACTTCTTATCAGGGATGTCTTGCAGGAAGTGAGCCTTGCCAGCTGAAGCAGGGAACTGGCTAAGGCAGCTATACCCTGATCCGGTCATAACAAAGCAAGAGACCCAATAACTTGAAAGGCAAGGCTCACTGAGCCATTTATCCCTCTGCCCTTCAATTAACCCCAATGTGCTTATCGGCCAGATTGGCACAATGAACCAATTAACTCAACAACATTCACCAATTTATATACATTTTTGTTACATCTCATTGTTTGCATTGTCTGGAATGTAATGTCACCGATTCCACTTTCCCCCTTTGTCCTTTTTCCATTCCTCCTTCTTTCCTATCCACTCTGAACTTCATAGTTGGGTAAATGCTGCCCTTTTGCTCTTAAATGGCTGACTCTTCTAATGTGTGCATATGCATCTAATGTCAATGTTCTCATTATAGACCCGCTTATTGTTTGGCTGCAAACTGAGCTACAGGGATAATTCACTTCCAAACTAAGGGCCATTGTCTTGGAGGTTCCATCAATCTTTACCCAACCAGTCAGCCTAGTGTCTTTTATGATTTTTTATTTTGCTCTACAGTTTTCTCCTTCTCTGCATAGTACTATCTAATGTGATTCTCTTCAGAACACTTGATAGCAAGTCTGGTACCAGCTAGTTCTTCTAGTCTCAAGGTCATGAAGATTGATGTTCATGTCGCCGATGGCAATTATTTCCATGTGTCCGTTGGTTTTTATCATCCTTCTTTCCTCTGTTCAGTGAGAGAAACATAAATAGCTACTTATTTGGATGTCTGCTCACTAACTCTTTAAATTTTAGAAAAATTCATTTAATTAAAAAAACCCTTTTACTGCGAGTTAGGTAAAGATTTACAGAGAAAATCATCAGTTTTATATTTAGCAGTTCTAACTATACACATTTTATTTTGACTCATCCATTTTAGTCCTCTTAATACACCATCACCTATCCCGCTTCTTCCCTCTATTTCCTTTTCCCATCCCTCCTTTCCTAATGCTGTGTACACTCTCTTCATTACACTCTGCCCTTTTGATCACAAATAGTTGATTATTCTAAATAATCTGAGTTCATTTTCAGACCTGAAGAATGGCTAAGTAGCATAGTCTTGGGGGTTCCACCCATCTCTATCAGACCGGTAAGCTTGCTCTCGTTTATGATTTGGGTTTTGTTACACATTCTTTTCCACTTTTCCCAGGGATTTCAAGTGATACTTTGGGAGTACTTGGTATTGGGAACCAGGCACTGTATCATTTTTCTGGCCTCGGAATCATGGAGGCTGACATTTGCTTGCTCCATTAGTTCATTGGACGACATATTTCCATTTTCATCATTTTTCTTCACTCTGCCTAGGCAGAGTTCAATGCTTGTACTTCAGATGGCTACTCATGAGCTTTTAAGACATAAGCCACTACTTACCAAAGTAGAATATAGACTATTGTCCTTGGTTACATGTTATGCCAATTGACCGTGGTGTATCCTGAGACTACGGTCCTGAGACCCCAGGCCCAGTGATTTAAATTGTTTGAATTCATCAGAATTAAGACTTGCTTTCTAAAGATTGCTTAGTTAATACTGACATTTTCACAACCTTAAGTCTGCTTAAGCACAATAACCACATTAAAAGTGAAATACTTAGGAATAAACCTAACCACAGAAACAAAAGATTTGCACAAAGAAAGCTACAGAATACTATACAAGAAACAAACAAACAAACAAAATATACCCCTTTAATATGGAAGAATTTTCATGTGGTTATTGTGAATTATATTTTTTTCTTAATATCTTTTTTGGGACTGTCTTTGTTGGGAAACAGTAATCCAATGATTTCAGCTTGTTAATCTTGTATCCTGCTACTTTGCTGAATGCCTCAATTGTTTCCAACCATCTTTTTTGGGTAGAGTCTTTTGGCTTTTTAATATATAGAATCATATCATCTGAAAATAGTGAGAGTTTCACTTCTTTTCCTATTTGTGTTTCTTTGATTTCTTTTTGTTTTCCGATGGTTCCAGCTAAGACTTCCAGTAAGTGTTATGCCGAATAAGAATGGTGATAGGGTGCATCCCTGTCAGTCACTGTGCTCTAGAGTTTCTTACCATTTCAACATGCAGACTGTCCACAAGCTTTCATAGCTACTATATATGTAATAGCCCCAAAATAAAAACAACTCAGTGATTAGTAATAAGAGAATGGGCAAACAAATGAATTCATAACACATCATAATACTATTTGCCCATAAATAAGGGATGAACTGATGATACACACAACAAGTGGATGAAACTCATATATATATATATATAAATGAAATCTATCAGGTACAATTTTAGTGTTCAATGCTTCAAATATGTTCTTGAGATGTTCTCAAAATTCAGGTAAGAATCACTCAAGGTCATATTTAGGGTCTTGTGGACTTGTTTTGATTTTCTTCAGCTTTATCCTGAACTTACTTATGAGCAATTGATGGCCTGGTTTTAACAGGTGATATGGAGCTTTTCCATCTGATGAACTGACTGAACACTAATGACAGAAGACTTGATAAGCTATGGGAGGACATCAAAACCATCATTCATGAAGAAAGCAAACAGTCATTAAAAAGAAAGGAAAGATCCAAGCGATTTCAGAAGAGACTCTGAAACTTGCCTTTCATCAGAGTGACTAAGACAAATGAGCCAAAAGATGAAGTCAAAGTGCTGACTAGACGTTTCAAAGGGCAGCTTGAGAAGACAGAGTCAATGATTATCATGGAATGGGCAAATCCCTAGCTTTAGAAGACCCAAGGGAAGGATGCACTCAGCATGTCTTCAATGGAAAGGATTCAAGAAGCAATTCAAGCCTCATGTTGCAATCTTGAAAGGTTCTATGGGAAAAATAGTGACTGATGAAGCAAGCTTCAAGAGAACATAGAAAGAATACATAGTTACTGTACCAAAAAAGAATTAGCAGACGTGCCTCCATTTCTGCACGTAGTGTATGAGTGAGGAGCAATGGTACCGAAGGAAGAAATTCAAGCTGCCATGAATGCATTTGTATGGACAGAACAAGAGACTATATGATGGCTGAAATCAGGAAAGGCATGCATCAGGGTTTTATCCTCTCACCGGACTCGTTCAATAAGTGTGCTGAACAAATAATCAGAGAAGCTGGATTATATGAAGAAGAACTGGAGAAAGGCTATCTGCTATGCAGATAACACAACCTTGCCTGCTAACAGTGAGGAAGACCTGAAGCACTTGCTAAAGAAAATGAAAGGTTTGGAGCCTTCAGTGTAGATACAACTCAATATAAAGAAAGCCCAAATCCTCACAACTGGACCAGTAGGTAATATCATAACCAATGGAGACAATGTTGACATTGTTAAGGACTTTGTCTTACTGGCTTACAATCAATGCTCTTGGAAGCAGAAGTCAAGAGACCCAAAGATACATTGCATTAGGCAAATCTGCTGCACAAGCCCCCATTAGAGTATTGATAAGCAAGGATATTAATTTGAGGCCTAAGGTGCACCTGATCCAAGTCATGGTAATTTCCATTGCTTCGTCTGCATGTGAAAGTTGGTCATTGACCAAGGAAGACTGAAGAAGCATCAATGCGTTTGAATGGTGGTGCTGGAGAAGGCTATTGAAAGTACCACAGAAGGCTCAAATGACAAGCTGGTCTGCTTGCCAGAAATACTGCCAGTGTACTCCTCAGAGCAGAGGTTCTCAACCTTCCGGATGCCGCGACCCTCTCATACAGTTCCTCAAGTTGTGGTGACCCCCAACCATAACATTCTTTTTGTTGCTACTTCATCACTGTAAATTTGCTACTGTTATGAACTGGGAGACCCCTGTGAAAGGGTCATTCGACCCACAGGTTGGGAACCGCTGCCTTAGCGGTAAGAATGGCAAGACTCCATTTTATATACTTTGGACTTATTGTCGGAGGAGACCATTCCCAAGAGAAGGACATCATGCTTGATAAAGTGGAGGTGCAATGAAAGAGAGGAAAGCCCCCAATGAGATGGATGGACACAGCGGCTGCAGTAATGGGCGCAGGCACAGGAACCTTGTGAGGATGGCACAGGGCAATGCAGTGTTTTGTTCTGTTGTACGTAGGGTTGCTGTGGTTCAGAACCAACTCACTGGCACCTTACAACAACAACAACAACAGGTATAAAGGAGTAAACAGTGCATGATATGCATGTTTATAAATTATCAGCATAAGTAAAATACAGTAATAGAAACCAAATCAGTAATTTCTTAGGTTTCAATGAGATTGACTGGAAGGGTTCACAGGGAACTTTCTGGAGTTATGGAGACATGCTATACCTTGACTGCATTCATCTATTAAAAATAAGTGTCTACTCAAATTGTATGCAATTTAGTATAAATAAAATATACTAAAACAAAATTGATTTAGTGAAACCTTTTATGACACCCCATTACCTTTACCATGGAACATAAATTGTTAGTAAAGAAAAAAACCCAAAACAAAAAACGGTGCCCAAAATATTCTCCCGTACTTCAGTCAGTTTCTGCCTCCGCCTGGGGAGTGGGCTGTGCTTATTTAGCACAGCATGGCAAGTCACTTCCGGGCAGAAGCCTGTATTTGTGTCTGTCTGCACAGTCTCCTGTAAAAGAATCCTCACGTGCTCCCTTCTAAAAAGCTTTTTCTGAGCACTGAGCACTGAGGGAGGATTGCTTCTTCTAATCTATTTTATTTTTGACTATACTCGTTATTTGGCATTTCAAAATGTGCTGCTTTGAGATATCTCTTTTATTGTCTTGCATCATTTTAATTTTTGTATTGAGATTTCACTTTCATGTGTACATGAGATTAACTTTTTTTGCGGTCTAAGAGTTTGTGTTACACATCTTTATATCTCTCCTCGTGTGTAGCAAGCATAATGCTATACACATGACTGGCAATCAATAAATGTTTGTTGAATGGAGGATAAAGATAATAAATCACGTGGACATTTTAAAGAGAAGAAACTGGGGATTTTGATGCTAGAGAGAGAAGGATTTTCTTTGTTAGTAAGAATTGACAGGACAGGATCCTTCAAGGAATATATTAAACTAACAGGAAACCCAAGTCATTTATATCCTGGATTTTATAAAGGTTGTACGTTATAATGAAATCAACACGATTTATAAAATTAATCTGCAAGGCCCATGGGACTGCTCAGAACAATCTATAATTGGGATATGGCAATTTTAAACCCTAGTGGTTCCTGAGTTTATTTCATGCATTTATTACCACCGGCCTGACAGGGTCCCAGGAGGCGATGTCTTGAGCGATGTATGACGTTCTTCTTGTCACCGCCTCTCCCAGCTTCGGTGTCATCAGGATAACAAGCTCCTCTGCAATTCTAGGGAGAATGTATATGCTGCAAGCACTAGGGTGAATTCAGCTGTAACGCATGTTACGCATTCATTATGCACAGCTTGTGAGATTCTTATTTCTGATCTTCCATTTTCCCCAAGGATTATAGACTTCCAATATGGCAAAAAGAAAAGTATTATGGCTTTTATAGGATAAGCTATTTATAGGTCCCAAGAAGAATTTATCCATAAGTCATATATGATCTTTCTTTTCTTCACTTATGCATTAAATGCCATTATTTATGATAATTAAATCTTTATGGTATAGCATTTATTTTGGTTCCAGGGAAAAAGAGTATATGTCCACAGATTTGATGCCACACATACACATTCAACCCTAATGAGGTCTCTTCCCCCCGATTTACTTTGCTGCCTGACAGACAGGAAGGCTGCTCATTTTATCATCATTGCCCACACCTATCAGCCCTCCCTCCAGTGTGATGACTACCCACCGCAATATCTACATAGCACAACTCCTCAGGGACGGTGATGATTCATCGTTCTGCAGGCGCAGATCTATAATGGATGAGTGCTGGAGACAAGAAACCAGTTATAGGTTTATCTCCTAAGTAAAAGACTAATCTGTCTTTATTGGAGGACTAGAGCATTACCATTTAATAGATGAGGTGCAAGTATTGAAGCAGATTGTGTAAATGCATTTGTGACTCTGGCCTAGGAACACCTTCCTGGTGTTGCTGCGCAGAGAGCGAAAGCGGATATGCTCACTCCACCAGATCATACCATGATCTGGAAAATCCAGAGGCCTGTCATGAAGCCCCAGGTTATTGTCTTGAATTATGAATTACTCCTAAATCACTATCATCATTGCTGCTGCTGGTAGTGCCTGAGTTCCTAGCATCTTGACACTACAAGTCAAGAAAGGCGTTCATGCTATTTTTTTCCATCATGGATGAGGGCTTAACCCGCTCCCTGTGGCATGGATCTTGGTTTTCCCACTGAATTTCAAGTTGGATGTGAAATCCAGTTCATCTTTGATATTTAGATATTATGAGAGCCAGCAATGCATTTCCACCCTTTGCAGTTCGGCCTTCTGCTCATGCTCGCTAATAGAACTTGTTTACCCGCGATGCCTTGGGGTGTTACCTATGCCGACGAGTAAAGGGTTCCAAGTGTTTCTGATTTGCCTTACTGAAGGATGTTTAGAATCCAAAGGAAAAAGCACACACAAACCCAGGATCACCCCAACTGAGGAGGGGATTCTTATACAGAAGTGGCAAGTCGGTTCATGGAGATGCTCAGACTAAAGAGGCTTGTTGTTTATCTCTGATTTTCTTGTATCTGTCTACTTTTGGTCTGAAATCACCTTATCTTCCTTATCTAGTCCCAGAGTCAGTGAAGCTACCAGCTTCAACTTTGCATTCTGGTCTTTACCATACTTTTGCTAAGTTTTGATTCTTCCTCCAAGAATCGAGCTCACATATAGGGTAATAACCACCGAGATAACATTTGCAATATGCATGTTTTGTTGTTAGGTGCGGTTTCTGACTCATAGTAACCCTCTGTACAACAGAACGAAACACAGCCTGCTTCTGCGCCATCCTCACAGTTGTTGTGTTTGAACTAACTCATTGTTGCAGCCACGGTGCCAATCCATCTCCTTGACAGGCTTCCTTCCCTCCCCCTCGCCCCCCACCTCCCTGCTAACCTTCCTTTCCAAAGACTGATCTCTTCTGATCTCATGTTCAAAGTGTATGAGCTGAAATCTCAATATCCTTGTTACTTCTAAGGAGCATTCTGGTTGCACTTCTTCCAAGACTTGGTTTTTATTGTTCTTCTGACAGTCCCCAACACTCTCAATATCCTTTCCCAACATGATAATCCACATGCATCAATTTTGGGGATCTTATCTGTTGTCCAACTTTCAGATGCATATGAGGCAAATGAAAATACAATGGCTTGCGTCTTCAAAGTGACATCCTTGTTCTTCAACACTGTAAAGAGGTCCTTCTAAGAAAATTTCCCCAACTACATACCCATTGTTGTTGTTGTTATTGTTAGGTGCTGTCAAATCAGTTCCAACTCATAGCAACCCCATGTCGAAAGAACAAAACACTGCCAGATCCTTCTCCATCTCTCACAGTTGTTACGTTTGAGCCATTGTTGAGTCACTGTGTCAATCCATCGTGCAGAGGATCTTCCTCTTTTTCAAAGCTGCTCCACTCTCCCAAGCATGCTATTCTTATCTAGGGACTGGTCTCTCCTGATAACAGCCAAAGTACATGAGAGTAACTCCTGCCTGTAAGAAACATCCTAGCTGACCTTCTTACAAGACAGATTTGTTGGTTCTTTTGACAGTCCATGAGGAGCCTTGGTGGCAGAGTGTTTAAGAGGTGGGCTGTGATCTACAAGGTCAGCAGTTTGAAGCCACCGCCTTCTCCTTAGGAGAAAGGTGAGGCTTTCTATTCCTGTAAATAGTTGCAGTCTTGGAAACACAGAGGGGCAGTTCAACTGGGTCCCGTGGGTTGCCGTGAGTCAGAATCAACTCAATGACAGTGAGTTTGGGTTTTTGACAGTCTATGCCTCTTACCCTATCCATCACCAGCACCATGCTTCAAACTTGTCTACTCTTCTTTCATCTTCCTTAGTCAATATCCAATGTTCACATGGATACGAGGCAATAGAAAATACCATGGCTCGGGTCAGGTGCAATTTAGTTCTCAAAGCAACATCCTGGCTTTTCAACACTTTAAAGAGGCCTTGTGCAAGCAGATTTACCTGCAGTGTGTGATTTGATCTCTTGACTTCTGCTTCCATGAGCATTGATTGTGGAGCCAAGCAAGAAGAAATGTTAAGACACTTCAATGTATTTTCTGTTTATCCTGATATTTCTTATCTGTCAGGTTTTGAGGAGTCTTCTTTACATTAGGCTGTGATCCATACTGAAGGCTGTAGTCCTTGACTTGCATCGGTAAGTCCTTCGAATCCTCTTCACTTTCAGCACAGTTGTGTCATTTGGATATTGAAGGTTGCTAATGATCTTTGCTTCAAAACTGGTGCCATGCTCTCCTTCATTGATCCAAGCCTCTAAGAGTTTTTGCTCAGCACAGAGATAAGTATAGTGAGAAGATCGGTCCCTGACATCCACCTTTGTTGATTTGAAATGACTCAGTATTCCCTTGTTGTGTTTTGCTTTTGCTCTATGCACAGATTTTACATGAGCACAACGCAATGTCCTGGAATTCCCATTCTTCTCACACGAATGCTCATGGATATGGAATATTCTCTAGAAGAGGCAGCGAGGCGCACAGGCCATGAAACCTGACAAGTCATGACCTGCTCATGATGTTCTAACTTCTCGATTGTCTTGTAATTGGTCCTGTAAGCTCTTTTGGAAATGACCATTGTATCGCACGCCTGTACTCTTGGATTAAATACCCAGTTGCCCCTTGAGTTTTGCAGCAACTCAAGTTTTGCAGCAGCTAAAAAGTTGAAGCTGTTTGGGGAAGTTTCAAGACCAGACTGTTTATCCTCGCATTATACAGAAGTCATGTGGTGTAGTGGACTATGCTTTAGGTTACTGTGATTGTTAGGTTTTTTTTTATACCAACATGGCTGTGGGTGGAGTTTATCTTGCCAATCAGGTCGTAGCTTGGTTGGAGGGCAACCAAGATAAATGGCTTGCTGGAAACCAGCAAACCTCTCTGCTTCCCCTTCCAGTTGGCAAGCCACGAGACTAAGGTCTGCCAGAGCCTTGTGTACTTCCACCCCCACTGGATCCACAAGACTGCACTCACTGGCCTATGAACTTCCTGCATTCTTCATCATTGCATGTAGTTGCATGAGTCTGAAGAGGGAATTATGGATGGATATAGGACGTATGGACTTGATTTGGACTGGGCTGGGATGTTTTCTTGATATTCAATTACTCGTTATTATAAAGCTCTTTCTTACACACATGTGACTGTCAATGAATTTGTTTCTCTAGTCAATCCAGCCTAACACAGTTAATAATTGCAAGGTGAGCGGTTTGGAACCACCAACCTCTTCTCAGATGAAGGAAGAGACTTTCTTCTTCCATAAAGAGTTACAGACTCAGAAACACACAGATGTAGGTCTACCCTGTCCTATGGGGTTGCTGAGTCAGAATTGACTTGATGCAGTGGGGTTATGTATGTATTTATTTAATCATCCTGTATATCCTCTACTTCACACCACCAACAACTGAGTTTTCTTTTTGGGCTATATTTGGGGCCCGTATATTTTCACTATCAATAAGTGTGTAGTATAGCAAGAAGTTCAGGCCTGAGAAGCTACACTCACTACCATTAAGTCAATTCCAATTCATGGCAACCTACAGGACAGACTAGTAATGCCCCTGGCAGTTTCTGAGACTAAATCTTTAGGGCAATAGAAATTAATCGTTGTTTCATGGAGTGGAGCTGGTGAATTTGAGCTGCTGACCTTGTGGTTAGCAGCCCGGTACATAACCCCACCAAGCCATCAAAGTGGGGCTTCAGTCTACTCTGATGTTGGTTTGGTTAGAGCCTCTTGACCAAATGATAAGTTATCAGGATTGTTTTGTTCACTTTCAGCAAATGCAACAAATGAGTTGGAAGCCCTGCATCTGGATGGAAGAACATACGTCAAATGCTAATATGCAGTTAGTCTCTTAAAAGTTATGTGCATATATTTGTAGGTTTAATACTAAGGCAGCAGATGGACATTGGGCCTCCACTCAAGTATTCCCTCAATGCAAGAATATTTTGTTCTACTAAAGTGGCATTCTATGATGTTCACCTTCCCAACACAATCGCTGAAGACAAAGCAGGTGCATAAGCAAATGAGATGAAGAAAGCCCGATTATCAAAAGATATAGTGCCTGGCTATCAAAAGATAGTGTTTGGGGTCTTAAAGGCTTAAAGGTAAACAAGCGGCCATCTAGCTCAGAAGCAAGAAAGCCCACAGGGAAGGAGCACACCAGCCTGTGTGATCACGAGGTGTCAAAGGGATGAAGTATCATGCATCAAAGAACAAAAAATCATATCATTGTGAATGAGGTGGGAAGTGTGGAGTTGGGACCCAAAGCCCATCTGTAGGCAACTGGACATCCCCTTACAGATGGGTCGCAGGGAGGAGATGAGCCAGTCAGGGTGCAGTGTAGCAACGATGAACCATACAACCCTCCTCTAGTTCCTAAGTGCTTCTTCTCCCTCCCCCCGACTATCACGATCCCAATTCTTCCTTACAAATCTGGCTAGACCAGAGGATGTACACTGGTGCAGATAGGAACTGGAAACACAGGGAATCTAAGACGGATGATCCCTTCAGGACCAGTGGTGAGAGTGGCAATACCAGGAGGGTGGACAGAGGGTGGGTAGAAAGTGGGAACCGATTACAGGGATCTACATATAACTTCCTCCCTAGGGGACGGACAAAACAGAACAGTGGGTAAAGAGAGATGTCAGACAGTTTAAGATATGACACAATAATAATAATTTATAAATTATCAAGGGTTCATGAGGGATGGGGGTAGCGGGGAGAGAGGGGGAAAATGAGGAGCTGAAAGTTGGGCTAGGAGACATGAAAAGACATTTGCTAGGGAACCCCTTACATAATCTAGTCCCCATGTACCCACTGTAGCCTGTGTACAAACATATCTATTAAAAAAAAGTTTAAGATTCTGGGGGCATTCATGGTGCTCTAGGGTCTGTGGAGCCCAAGATCTATCATGGTACCCAGCACATAGTAGGCACTCAAGAATACTTGCTAATTGACTGAATGGATAGATGTTATTGTTGACATTCTCTGTTGAGAAATTGTCTGTTGACATCAGCATGATCATTCTCAAGAAAGACTCTGCTTCTTTTCTTGTTGTACTTTCCGGTGTGTGTAGACTACCGAGCTGATTAATCATTCAAATTAAAATTTAAATGTAGTTTCTAATCTTATGAAATTTCAGGAAGTGTTTTTTTTTCTTTTTCATTGTCAGCCTTCAAAAGAGCTGTTTTCATGTTACATCATTTACACATAGTAATTTATTGTGAGTTAACGGAGTATGTCTATAATGTTTAGAAACTATTCTTTGCAGTGTTCATCTCTTTAAACTTTTCTGCACCATTTACTTCCATAAATCACTTTTATCCTTTTTTCCTTCTCTTCTCTGATACAAGGCGCCTGTCTCCACGGTGGTGATGATAACAAAGTTATGGTCTCCTAAAGTTCTCAAATTCCATATTTCATAAAATATGTTTGCCTTAAAAATAAAAAATGACAAATTTATTGCCATTTTTATATTCTACAAAGTAGAACATATTTATTGTAGGAGCTTTAGGGGACAAAAGATAAGAAAAAAACAAAATACAAATCAGCCATAGTTCCCATTCTTCATCTATAAATCAGAATCCTTCGTGTAGAATCGTTCCAGCTAATGGCAACGCCTTGGGCTGCTCCCGAGTAGACTTGCCTTTCTAGGGATTTCAATGGGCGGAATTTTCAGAAGTAGCTGACCAAGCCTTTCTTCAGAGGTGCCTCAGGTGTCCACCACTCTTAGCTTATTTGAATATTCTTCCCATGCTTTGACTATTTTCTGTGTTTTTTATTATTTTAAGTACAGAGCAACATTTCTTCACAGACCTCTCAAAATAGTAATAACTCAATTCTAACTTCCAGTAGCAACACGCCTCCTGAATTTTGAGAGCAATATGCCTTTTAAGCTCATAGACCCCCTCAGGTCACCAGATGCTTAATTTAGCTTCGTTTTACGTTTAGGCTGCATTTTGCCACTTTAAAAATGATTTCAGTTTTGGGTCTGTTTGGTTTGCTTTCTGGATTGATTTCGGATGATTTGAGAAGTTAACTTACAGCCTTCTGCATCCCTGGGTAACAATAAAGATATTAAAGGAGACACCTTCTGTTTTCAGCAGTGTAGGCAAATTAGATGCCCTGAACAGCCCTCTTGAGGGAAGGATGCTAAATACTCAATAATTTAAAAAGTGTTTTTTGAATTAATTGATGAGCTGGCACAGAAGTAAGAAGGAAAGGGTAGGAATCAAGTCAGTACAAAACCATGGGCTTCATGAGATCGCCAAGTCTGGCTTTTGTACGCAGAGCTTTTGCTGCTGCTTGAGCAGGGCACAGATGTAGGGAATGAGAGCTACAGGTGGATAAAGCCACGCCAGCGAAGTCTGAAGTGGACCTTCCAAGAAAGGCCAGCACTTTGAAAAGCTACACTCTTAGCACAACGGAAAATGATAAGTGAAGTCCAAGACACAGAAGGGGACAGCAAGATAATTTGCTTGACTCACATGGGTGTTGAGAATGAGAGAAATTATGCATAAAATCTCCCCTGGAAATTCACAGCCACAACCTGCCCACCTCTTGCCTCGGAGGTCAGAAAGAAGTCGGGAGGTAGAGGAACAGAGAATAGGGATATGATTGGAAAAAGAATAATAAGATTGTAAAAATAAATTAAAATACAGCAATATACCACCAAATTCTCCTGTTAATATATTTCCAGTGAAATATGTCTTAATTTTAATAACCAACTATCATGAAACTTAGCTGTCTCCAAATATGATTTTTATCAGTCAATAGTGTATAGGAGAAGGATCTAATTACATTCCAAATACACAATTCATTTTTAACAAAATGAGGTGTTGGAAAGGTTTCAAGCTGCATTCTAAATACAATTGATGAAACATCAGAATCGCATGATGCTGCCTTGAAAAGGACGACACGCTTCAACAGAGTGGCTGGACACGTCTCTTCCATTGCTGGCCCCGAGTGAGGCATCACAGCGCTACCCTCGGTGGGACCATTCTTGCCATTGTACCTTGTCCTGAACACTTTTTCAGGGCACCTTTCCTATTGAGCCCTCTTGTTTTATCCTGTGTACTATTCACAAACACCCCCCACCCAAACCCCTGAAAAAGCATGGAAATAGGAGAGTACATAAACGCAAATAGGAGTTTAAGTAAGTGTCCATTTTCTAAATGTTTCCATCTGTGAATGTCGGTCACCTCCTATGAAAACTTCTCAGAGCTGCCTTGCTCAGGATCCTCGACAGCAGTGCTGAAGGATGGAGAAGGACGGCTTCTATGACCTTCGGGTTGGATCACATGGTAGGTAGATTTTATGTCAACTGGAATTTGTATGAAAGTGTAGAGGTGGAGCCCAACCTGCCAATCATGTCTCAGCCTGGTGATGCCTCCCAGGAGGTGTGACCTTTTCATAAGAGAGACACTGGCAGCCCCGCCTTTCTTTGGCCTTTCCTCTTCCTCCTTGATTGGGCTCTGGGCCTGCCTCCAAGGGCAGCCCTATGTGGGCTGCTGACCCTCTGAGCGAAGCTCCGAGTGGTTGGTGCCTTGTCATGTTTCCACTGACCTTAGATCAATGTGACTCTGCACCCACCAGTCTGGTCTCCCTGCTTCCTACTTCACCTTTCTGCGCCATAGTCCTTTGGTTACGTGCTTCTGAAGAGGGCCTAGCTGGCATTGGACCCATGGACTTGAGTTGGACTGGAATGGGATGCTTCCTTCATATGAAGTTCCTTCTTAAACATACGTGAGTGTCACTGGTTTCGTTTCTCTAGACCTGCGGTTGACAAACTTTTGAGGCAGAAGAACCAATCCTGTTCCTCTCAACAATTTAAAAATTATTTGAGAGCCATACATGTATTTTTCCAAACAACTGAAGTCACCATATCTGAAAATGAAACTATTTTCATTTTCAATTTTACTCTAGAGCCACATGGATATACCGAAAGAAATGCGTAAGCCTGTAGCTACAGTTTGCCAACTCCACATCTAGACAACCCAACCTCCTACAGATAACCAAAGCCCCAAACAAATGACAGCTCAGACTAACCCTAAGAATGTCATACTAGAACTATATTCCAGAGCATTTTTAATAGTTGATTTTTTCTGAAGTAGTTTACCAATTCTTTCTTCTGAAACACTTCTGGGTGGACACAAACTCTCGACCTTCCTGTTAGCAGACTATCTGTTGAACTGTCTATACTATGCAGAGATTCCTCAAGTTGTATAGTTTTCCTTGAAATGAACCTTTACAAACTCACTGATCTGCATAATCACTTTCCACAATCAGTAATAACTATGCTTAGACGCTGTGCCTTTTCCAGTTTTCTTCAGGCTCCAAATTTTCTCCTTACTTGCCAAGTAATAGTTAGTGGTAGGTAAATTATGCTTAAGAAAATTGGTTGGGGTAAGGTTTACATATCATATACTGCATATTTTCTCTTTCAGATGGTTAGTTTCTTCATATAAAATGCTGGATGTTTTAAGAATGGAGTATTGACACTAAGTGGAGATGTAAACAACCAAACTCTGCAAGTAAAATATAAAAATGATGACTGGATTAAAAATAAAAAGCCATAGAATATTGGCAACATACCACGTACATTTCAAGGATACTTAACTATTTCGAACCAAAGGGTGGGAAAAGATGTATTACACAAATGAAAATCAGAAGATGGTATGTTAATGCAATGACTATGAAGCAAGAAGATGCAGAATCACAACCTAATGTTAAAAATTTTAATTAATCTTAAAGATAGAGCAAATCTAAACATTATGCACAAAGTATTAATTTAACATATATAAAGCAAAATTTGACAGAATTACCAAAAAAATTGATAAATCCACTCTCTGACTCTCTGGAACATAAAAAGATCAGGCAGACAAGAATTAGGGAAGATTTAGAAAATTCCAACTGAACAATGAACAAGTTTACTCTAATGGACATTTAAAAAATAATATGTGATGATTTGAAAATATATATTCTACATGCTAATATGTAGCCTTTATCAAATATTTATGGAAACTGAATTCTTGTTAGAAAAAGAGCCAGCCAAACCAATCTGTAATAATTGTATAACCATGTTGCAACAAAGTTGGAAGTAGATAAGGCAGGATATCAGTCCATTTTATTTGCTATGAGTGGAAATTGACTCAATGTCAGGGTGGGTTAATGTTTAGAACTGCTGAGCACTGAAACGCACTGTCACACGATGAGAAATTAGATGACAAACCTGAAGCTATTTATAAGACACACAACTCACGTGGAGAATGTAAAAAACTCCTAGAAATCAGCACTAAACATACAAACAAAAAGGCAACTCCATACAAAGATCGGCGAGGGTTACTAATGTTAGGTATTCCAACAATGCCGTAAATACAAGAAGAGATGCTCAAATTCAAAAATCAGGAAAATGTACATTAAAACCTGCTAACCTACTGAAAACCAAATCCACCGGCATCAAGTAGATTCTGACTCGTAGTCCCCTAATACAGGGTTTCTGAGGTTATAAATCTTCACTGGGCATATAGCCTCAACTTTCAGTGACAGGCTGCAGGTGGATAGGAACTGCCCAGCTGGTGCTTAGCAGTCCAAGTCATCCCCAACAGTGCCAGCCACCAGGGCTCTTTAGACAGCCACTAAACTCAAAACCAACGCACTGCCATTGAGTGCATTCAACTCACAGTGACCCTACAGGAAACGGAAGAACTGCCCCTGTGGGCTTCTGAGGTTGTAGATCTTTATAGCAGTAGAAGGCTTCATCTTTCTCTTGTGGAGAAGTTAGTGGTTTTGAACTGCTGACTTTGTGGTTAATAGACCACAAGATGGGTGAAAATCTAAAAGTTGTTCAGTATTAATATGAGATATAGGAAAAACACAATCTCTAATCCCAGTAGGTGTTAACAATATACTGTTTGGAAATTCCTGCATAGGTAGTAGAAACAGCATCAAGGAAGTCAAGGGACTGATTAACACAAAACTCAGGAGAGCAATTATCCCTGAGGGGAAGTGGAAGAAGGAGGGCGATGATTGAACTACATGCATGTTTTATATGTATTACATATAAATACACACAAACAAACAAGTTTATAAGTGTTCTTGTATGAATGATATATTTCACAATTTAAAAAACATCTATGAATGATACTGATGTAATACCAAAAGTCATTTCTTAGTAGGGTTTGCATTTGATGGTTTGCAGAAAGGTACCATGTTATTAATTTATCATTCCTCTACTATGTCTGTGGTTTTAACAACTCGGCCAGAGCCCTTGGCAATTTCACCAACCATGACATTGAATTTGAAGATTTAGTGCTGCCTACTTGTTACAAATCCAAAGTCCCACATTTACCCCCAAGCCTTTTTAAGACAGGGAGTGGTGACTGCTTAAATGAACACTTGTAATGTTGAATTCAGAAGCTCTGAGAGCACTGTGGATAAGTGCTCATTTGCTAACAGAAAGGTCATTGATTTTAACTCATCAGCTGCTACATGGAAAAACGACGAGGCAATCTGTTTCCATAAAGATTAAAACCTTGGAAGTTCTATGGGGCGGTTCTGCTTTGCCTATAGGGTTACTATGAGTTGGAATTGACTCCCTGACAGAAGGCTGGGGATGTTATTCAAATAAAAAAGCATTTAGTTTAGACAATTTGTATTTTTAAAGCACTTTCATTTTTTGTCTAGTATAACAGTTTTCCTTTCTAAAATGCTGCTTTAATACTCCTAATGGTTCATAAACTTTCTATATTAATGTAGAATTAAGGTTGTGCTGTCTGTAAGGGGATTTCAATCTTTTTAGAAGTCTCAAGGAAAATACTTCAACTTTTCTTGCGATGATTACCACACTGACTAACCCCCATCAAGCCAAGCCTAGATGTTTTCCCCTCTAACGATCGTGCAGTAATTTACTAAGTCAGCAACCCAAATCTTCCTTTACTTGACTGTAATGAATCACCTCGAATATCTATCTATGCCTACGGACTTTTAAGACCATCTGTCTGCCAACCGAGCTGAATTTACATTGTCTGGCTGATGCTGTATGGAGGCAGGTTCTGAAAGCAGTTTATCAGGGCTCTAGGAGTATCCTTACATCTTTCTCCAGGGTCTCTAAGGGAAGAGATTTTCTTCGGCTTCCTAATCTAATCTCTTTGATTCTATTTTGGATTTAATTCTCTTTTGCAAAATCCAAAGGGATTTTATCGTCAGGGGTATGCTTGACTCCATTGTTGTGATCATTGTGCACAGCCTTCTCACTTAAGGGTTTAGCTTCTTATACTACATGAATGTTCTGTTGTACGTGAAGGGATTTTCACTGGCTAATTTTCACAAATAAATACATTTATCAGGCCTTTCTTTGTAATTCTCTTTAGTCTGGATGCTCCACTGAAATCTACCCTGCTAGTGTTTGAAACATTGAGTATAATTTCCATTATGTCATTCACACACAAGCCACATAGTATGACGAACTGACAGAGAGTTGGTGGATTTCACTAATACACCCTATTAATTGTTCTTTTTCTTCCAAGTATGTGTTTTTTTATTATCTTTTATGCAATGCATGAGAGAGACTGGCATCCTTATCTTCTGTTGTTCCATTATATCTAGAGCAGTTTCTGGAACATAGTTTGAGTTCAATAAATATCCCAATAAAGAAATTAATGAATATTTAAACTGTCCCACCTATGATCTAAAATGGTTTCTCTGTTTCTTTGATATCCTCTTCATTGAGTTCTCTCCTAACATGCCTTTTCTCTGAGCTTCTACGGCATTCTATTCTTTACTTAGCCTCTCATTATTTTTCCGTAGCTTTCTCCAAAAGTTCCTTTCAAATTATGGTTTCCTCCTCGGTTCAGTTCTAGATTCTAGGAATGTCTTTTTCAGTGCTCACATCTTCACAGATTTCTTGCATTCTTAAAACTTTAGTATAGCTCAACCCACCAATCACCCCTTGGGAAAAAGATGTGGCATTCTGCGTCCATAAAACAGTACAGCTTTGGAAATCTATAGGGTTGCTATGAGTCCGAATCCACCCCAAGACAAGGGAATTATACTCAATTGACTCCTGATTTGGGTCTAGTTCTTCCTTGTTTGCATGCTTCTTTGTAATTAGCCCTTACCTGACCATGTCTTATCCGCCTTCCTTACCTTCTATAGTGCTTCAATGTAAGTGGATATGAGGAAACTTCAAAAACTTCATAGAAAATTCCATTATCAAGAAGCACACCGGCCAGGGCGATCACGAGGTGCCCAAGGGACCAGGTATAAGGCATCATGCAAAAAAAAAAGATATAAGTGTGTGTATGTATGTGTATATATGTGTATATGTATATATGTATGTATATATATGTATATATATATCATATTAAATGAAGGGGGAAGTGCAGAGTGGAGACCCAAGGCCCAAGTGTCGACCAATGGAGATCCCCTCATAGAGGGGTTTAGGAGAGGAGATGGGTTAATTAGGGTGTGAGGTAGTATCGATGAAGAACACAGCTTTCCCCCGGATCCTGGATGCTTCCTCCCCCCAACTACCATGATCCGAATTCTACCTTGCAGGGCTGGATAGGACAGAGGCTGTACACTGGTGCATATGAGGGTTGGAGGTATAGGGAATCCAGGGTGGATGATACCTTCAGGACCAAGGGTGTGAGGGACGATGCTGGGAGAGTGGAGGGTGAGTGGGTTGGAAAGGGGGAACTGATTACAAGGATCCACATGTGACCTCTTCCCTGGGAGAGGGACAGCAGAGAAGGGGGGAAGGGAGACTCCGGATAGGGCAAGATATGACAAAACAACGATGTATAAATTACCAAGGGCATATGAGGGAGGGGGGGATGGGGAGGGAGGAGGGGGAAAAAAAGAGGACCTGATGCAAGGGGCTTAAGTGGAGAGCAAATGCCTTGAGAATGATTGGGGCAGGGAATGTATGGATGTGCTTTATACAATTGATGTATGTATATGTATGGATTGTGGTAAGAGTTGTATGAGTCCCTAATAAAATGTAAAAGAAGAAAAGAGAAAAAAAAAAAAGAAAATTCCATTATCTTTTGATTCCAGTTTCTATGAACTTTCTGAAGCACCCTCTTATATTTAGTAGAACTTAATAATTGAGACACTGGATTGATTGTTTTTACACGATCACATCGTCACTTCCCATTTGGACTTCTCGGCTTCTCTAGGCTCATGTCTATCTCACTGGCAGCAGTGAGGTCATGAAATCACTCGTCTTCCATGTCCCCCGGATCTAATCACAGTCCCAACCTAGGCAACCTCTCCTGCGGCTTTCAGCTATACATTCTTAGCAACAAAAAGTCACCCAATTATCACCATATACAGGAACCTATAGCAACTTCGTGCTTTTATTTGAACCATGAAGAAAAGGAAAACCACACTAATTTCCCCCAATTTTACCTATAGAATCTGGAAAAGTTGAGTATATATATATTATATATATATAATATATATCATAACCTCTCCAAGGAAACTAAAAACAATTACCTTTGTAATAAACTTAGCTCTCTAAAGACCCAACCCTAGTGTGACTATTCTGTGAATGTCTTACCAAAGTAATTAAGCACCTCAACTAGTCGCCATCCAAGTGCAAAGCCAGTGCAATGCTGGTCTCACAGGCAATGTGCCAGAAGAGAGGTCCAAGAATCCTGTCAACAGAACCAGTTTGTGATTGTGGAGAATTCACTTAACTTCTTAATATTGCAAAAGGGGCTAAGATTAGGGAGAAGAGCTACTACTTTTAGGAACTTTCATCCAAGATAGGGGAGATGGAATTTATGAAACTCACCCAAAATCCAAGCCTATCACTGTTGAATTGCTTCCAACTCATAGAGACTCTTTGTTTTACAAAGTAAGACTGCCCTGTGTGCGGTTTGCCTATGGATTAATGGAAGCAGCTCACCAGGTCTTACTCTCCGCACTACACGTGACGTTCAAACTCCCAACCTCTAGGTTACTGCTGGTGCCACCCGAGGACTTTTAATTATCACGTTAGAATAGGACAATTTCTTTATTTCTCTCACAGAAAAAAGAAATGATTTTTTCTGAAAGAGGTATTAATTCAATTTTCAAAACATAGTTATATATTTTTGTTAAAAAATAAAAACTCTTTATGTAAAGAAGAAAGCCAAGATAAATGGGCAACATGAGTAGGAAAACTAAGGTACAGTAGGAAAAATAAACAGAAAAATAAGAGTAAAATTAATGTATAGGAAGTATGTCCTGAGATGCAATATTACTTGATACAGATGGCCCACAAATCTGACCCTGAGGTTTTCAGCATCCAGCTCAGTCAGAGCATGATTGGTTAAATGATTCATAACGTCCATAAATAAACGCGAACCATATGTTGAAAGCACAGCTCTTCCTGATGCTGACATCAGAGGGATGTTTCCTGTGCTAAGTAATGGCGCTCACATGATTAAGAGAAGCAGGGGGAACGGTTGAATATGAGATGCAAAATTCTCCCTTTTAACAATTTTTCTTAGTATTTCTTTCCCTATTATCTTTTTCTCTGTGATATTTTAAAATTAAGAAAATGTGGCAGTTGAGGCATAGTGGTCAAAGATTTTGATAAATGCAGAATTTTTAGGAGGGGATTTGAAAAAAACATTCAGGGAGTAGCAAAGAACAATTAAGAATAGAGAAATGACAAGTTTTCAGGGCACAGCAAGGGCAAACTAGGAAGTCAGGAGCCATCTGGACAAGAGCAGTAGTGCCAAAGCCCTGGAGTGGCAGATCCTGGATGTGATGCCAAAGATAAAGAACAGGAGCTAAGAGCTGGACAAGGTAGGAATCTAATTACAATGGAGAAAATTACTTGAACAGCAACATTTAATGACCTCTTTGCGGGTGTTTTCTTTCATTTATACTGTTTCTAGAAAAATGATAAACTTAATAAACCTATAATTGACCAGTAATGACTTGCTCATCACGTGGAGAGGGGCTGTGGAGTGGATTTTGACTGACAGTGAACCTGTGAAGGACCGAATATAACCTGCCCGGTCCTGAGCCAGCCTTACGAGCCTTCCTTGCTTGGAGCACATTATGCAGCCACGGTGTCAATACATCTTACTCAGAGGCTTCTTTTTAAAAAAAAATCATTTTATTGAGGGCTCGTACAACTCTTATCACAATCCATACATGCATCCATTGTGTCAAACACGTATGTACATTTGTTGCCATCATCATTCTCAAAACATTTGCCTTCTACTTGAGCCCTTAATATCTGCTGCTCATTTTTCCCCTCCCTCCAGGGGGAACCAATTTACAAGGATCTACATATAACCTCCTCCCTGAGGGGATGGACAACAGAAAAGTGGGTGAAGGGAGACATCGGACAGGGCAAGAGATGATAAAATACTAATAATTTATAAATGATCAAGGGTTCATGAGGGAGGGGGTCCGGGGAGTGAGGGGGGGGGATGCGGAGCTGGTACCAAGGGCTCAAGCAGAAAGCAAGTGTGTTTGACACAATGGATGGATAGATGGATGGATGGATGGAGCCTCATCCCTGGGGGAGGGACAGCAGAGAAGAGGGCAGCGGAGACGTCAGACAATGTAATATATGACAAAATAGTAACAATATATGAATGATGAAGAGGCTTCTTTTTTAATGCTGATCCTCCCCTTGACTTGGCCTGATATTCTCCAGTGACTCGTTCTTCCTGATGACATGGCCAAAGTAAGTTAGATGACGTCTGAATAGCCTTGCTTCTAAGGAGCATTCTGGCTATACCTCAGCCAGGACAAATTTGTTTGTTCTTCAGGCAGTCCAAGTTATATTCAATATATTGTTTTTAAAATGCCATAATTCAAACGCATCATTTTTTCTTTGGACTTCCTTATTCTTTGTGCCGTTTTCAGCTACATCAAAGACAATTGAAAATACTGTGGCTGGTGTCCGCAAATCTCAGATCTTAGTTATGTCTTCAATTTTTTAAGAATTAAAAAGGTCTTTAATAGCAGATTTGCTCAATGGAATACATAATTTATTTTCATGACTAGGAACATGCAACAAGCAGGGGTGTTGACCGTGGATCGAAAGAAAAGAAAATTTTTCTTGTTTCGGCTTTTCTTATTTCAATCAACAGTAATTATCAGAGCACTTTGATTGCATATGAGATCAATTTTAGACTTCAGAAGTGGGTAATTAGTGGTTGATGTGTAAATCTGAATGATAGTTGTATAAATTATCTTCTTTGCAAGATAGATATTATTGACAATGTACTTCAGGGTATTTCTTGAATTGTTCTTACTGACAATGAATGTGACTCTACTTCTCCTCCATTAATTATTTCTGGCATGTGGTTGCTAGGTGTCATTGAGTTGGTTCTGACTCACAGCAACCCTATGTATAAATAACAACACCGAGTAGTGCTGGGCCACGATTGTTCTTACGTTTGAGCCCGTTGTTGCAGCCATTGTGCCAATCCATCTTGTTGAGGAGTCTATAGACTAGTATTTGCCCTATTCAAAATGGCCTGTACCAATAATCACTAATCACTCATTAATCACTAATACTTGGGGTATTCATCTTTATATGTTCCATTTAATTTGTAATGACTTCCAATTTCCTAGATTCATACAATGAAACCATTTTTCTATTTGTTCATTACTAAGGAAGTAAAGGGCAATTGAAAAATGAGCAAGTCACACGAACAGGCAATTCAAGAAACAAGGCACACCAAGAGCCAACATGCTGAATTTATTCTTTCACTTTTGCTACTAATAAAAGTGCTCATTATAGATTTGATAGAGAATTTTTCTACAATTGTATTTGCCTGTGTGGCAGATATATTCATGAGTGTGGTGGGTAAAAAAGTGCTCATTAAAACAACAATGATTGCTACACAGCACCTTGGCTGGCTTGTCTCCTCCCCGCGACCCTTCTGCGAGGGGATGTCCAATTTCCCACGAAACATACAACTTTCCTCTAGCACTTTAATGCTTCCTCTCCCCCCACCCCCCATCGTGATCCTAATTCTACCTTACAAATCTGGCTGGACCAGAGGATGGACACTGGTACAGATAAAAACTGGAAACACGGGAACTCCAGGACAGATAATCCCTTCAGGACCAGTGGTAAGAGTGGTGATACTAGGAGGGTGGAGGAAGGGTGGGGTGGAAAGGGGGAACAGATTACAAGGATGTACATATAACGTCCTCCCTGGGGGATGGACAGCAGAGAAGTGGGTGAAGGGCAATGTAGGATGGTGTAAGATATGATAAAATAATACTAATTTATAAATTATCAAGGGTTCATTGGGGAAGGGGGAGCAAGAAGGGAGGGGGGAAATGAGGAGCTGATATCAAGGGCTCAAGTAGAAAGCAAATGTTTTGAGGTGAGGGAAACAAATGTGCAAAAAGTGCTAGACACAATGGGTGTATGTATGAATTGTGATAAGAATTGTATGAGCCCCCAATAAAATGATTTGAAAACAAAACAAAATAAAAACAACAACAACAATGTTATGCTATTGTGGCCTATCAATTACACATCAATTAAAAAATAATATACAGCATTAATTCTGTCAAACGTTGCTTATGGTAATGCGAACTGACATGGTCTCTATGGAGCACAATTAATTTGACAATACATGTGAAAATCCTTAAAAATCAGCACTCACTTTAAGCCAGCAATTCTGATTCTAGGAATTTATTCTAAGGAAATAATTTAGGACATAGACAATTATTTCTTAGTTCAGATATTCATTGTAGGATTTTTAAGTGTTTTACCCAAGTGAATACCATTTTCCCAAGGTATAACAGTTAAAAATACACAACAATCAATAAGGACCTTGTTAAATAAATGATAACTTATAGAATACTATCAATTAAAACTAAAGATATCACAGTATAACTGTTGACCTCAGGAGATGTTAATGGAATACTGTTTTGTGTTGAAAGCATCAAGGCTCAATATAAAGCTAGAATAATGAAGACAGAGTCATTTGGTGTAAGCTTAGAAAAACTGATGGAATGAAATAGGCCAGGAGTAGAATTAAATATATGTAGTCAATTGATTTTCAATAAAAGCACAAATCAGGAAAAAGAAAACTCTCCTCAACAACTGTGCCAGAAGAACTAGATATTCTTAGAAGAAAGGAAAGGTCCTGTGGCTTCTACTTCCCATTTTATACAAAAGTACTCCAAGGAGGGTTATACACAGAAACATGGAAGTAAAACTACAAAATTTCTTTTCAAAATATCAGAGAGCATCTTTGCAATTTGCGAAGGGGTATACAAAGGACTAACTTTAAAACATAACATTGATAAATTATACTTTGGAAGATTCTTAAAATAAAGAGATGCCATTAAGAAAACTATGGATTAGGAGAAAAGATTGGAAATTAATATAGCTGATAAAATATTTATCCCAAACTCAATAAAACACACTGCCATCTAGTCAATTCCAACTCTTAGCAACCCTATGGGACAAAGTAGAATAAATCTTTATGGGAGTAGAAAGCCTCATCTTTTAATGCAGAGTATAAAAATAATACTAACAATCCAATATTGAAATAAAAATGTCCACTTAAAGAATGGGCACATGCTTTTTGGCAAATACTCCACAAAGTAAGATATACAAATGACCAAGAACACATGGAAAAAGTGCTAAATAACATCAAACATGAAATGCAAGTGAAAATCACAATGAGATACCACTATATAGTCACCAGATTTATAAAGTTCATACAACTAAATTAAATGTTGGTGATGATGCATAGAAACTGAATCATAGACTGTTGCTTTAAGTGTAAAGTCACACAGTCACTCTGGAAATGGTCTGACACTTTAAAAATAAAGATATAATTATCCAGTGACCTTGCAAATAAATTCCTTAATATTTTCCCAAGGTAGATGAAATCATATTTCTGTACACACACAAAAACTCATATGAGAATTTTATAGCAGTTTCAATTCATATTAACTCCAAACCAGAAGCACCCCAATGTCTGTCAGCAGGTAAAAGTAGGAATAATTTGTGGTATATCCATTCACTACTAGGCCCTAGGGGGAGAAGGTCCATCCCAAAACAAGGTCACCCATGTACAACATAATGGAACGTCGCTCCCCACACTTGTGATGGTTCGGCCCATTGCTGTCGCTACGGTGCCAATCCATCTCAGCCAGGGCCTTTCTCTTTCCACTGACCCTCCACTTGAACCAAGCATGATGTCCTCTTTCAGAGACTGAGCTCTCCTGGTAACACGTGCAAAGTGTGTGAGCTGAGGTTTTGTCATCCTTGCTTCTAAGGAGCATCCTGGCTGTTCTTCCTTCTTCAAGCCAGACTTGTTCATATTCTGTCAGTCTGTGATGTTTTTAATCTTGGTGGTGTAGAGGTTACCAGTTGGGCCGTGGTCTGCATGTTCGGCATGTCGAACCCCCCAGCAGCTCCAAAGGAGAAAGACTGGCTTTCTACGCCGTCAACAGTGACAGTGTGGGAAACCCATAGGAAGTCGCTATGAGTCAGCATTGACTTGGTGGTAGTGAGTTTGTTTGGAATTTGGTGGTATGTTTAATAGTCTTCGACAATACCATAATTCAAATATCTCAATTCTTCTCTGGTTTTCTTTATTAATTGACAATATCATGGTTTGACATGCTCCATTTCCGACCTGGGCTGGTTCACCCTTCCTTAGACTACCTGGTGGTCCCCTGCTCCTGGAGGGCACCATATTGACCCTGAACTTAGTGGGACACCCTATCAGCATAGCACACTGCAGCCCAGAACTCCTGGACTCAAGTGATCCTCCAGCCTCAGGCTCCCGAGTAGTTGGGACTATAGCTGGGGCTCATTCAACTCTTATCACAATCCATATAGACATCAATTGTGTCAAGCACATTTGTACATGTGTTGCCATCATCATTCTCAAAACATTTGCTTTCTAACTTAAGCCCTTGATATCAACTCCTCATTTTCCCCTCCCTCCCTGCTCCCCCTTCCTCATGAGCCCTTGATAATTTATAAATTATCATTATCTTGTCATATCTTACACTGTCCAATGTCTCCCTTCACCCACTTCTCTGTGGTCCATTGCCCAGGGAGGGAGTTATATGTAGATCCTTGTAATCAGTTCCCCCTTTCTACCCTACCTTCCCTCCTCCCTCCCGGTATCACCACTCTCATCATTGGTCCTGAGGGGATCATCTGGCCTGGATTCCCTGTGTTTCCAGTTCCTATCGGTACCAGTGTACATCCTCTGGTCCAGCCGGATTTGTAAGGTAGAATTGGGATCATTGCTTTTTAAACTGTTAAAAAACCAAAACCCTGTGAAGCAGATTTACCTAATATAATATGTCATTTGATTTCTTAACTGCTGCTACTATGAGCATTGGTCATACATTTGTTAAATATATCATTTCATTCCTTAGTGTTGCTAACCAGTATTCTAGCTGAATCCTTTTACCGTGCTATTCATCTGTGCAGAGTGAAGGGGACACAATGTCACGATCCACTTCTAAGTGGAAAGACACAAGCAGTTGTGTGTAATAGATTCTGACTCATGACAACCCCATCTGTGTCGCAGTAGCACGTTGCTCCACAGGGCTTTCATTGGCTGATTTATTGGAAGGAAGTCACCAGCTCATTATTTCAAGGCACCCCTGGAAGGACTCAAACCTCCAACTTTCATTTCGCAGTTTTGCAGCACCCAGAAACTCCACAGTTTCTGAGAATGCTCCCAAGACCCGCCTGGTGGAATTTAGATCCCCTCACATCGTACTGAGGTAGGTCTGTATGACTCCTAAAATGAAGGAGAAGCAGCAACATGCAGCTTCTCATAATGGGTTGTAAGCGACACCTCACCACATCCACTGCCATCAACTCATCGCCACCCTAGAGGGCAGAGTAGAACAGCTCGGTCTGGTTTCCAAGGTTGTAAATGTTTGGAGAAGAAGATAGACTCCATTTTCTTCTGCAGAGTAGGTGGCGGGTTTGAAGCACCAACCTTCTGGTTAGCAGCGCAGTGCTTAATCCACTCTGCTACCAGGACCCCTGTAAAGGACATAGTGGGTCATATGTTCGTCTCCCTTTCACAGCCTTTCTCTCTTAGGAAATTGCTCTGGAAAAGACAGTTACAATGTCCTGAGGATGCTCAGACAGTCCTTCCTGTGAGGAGGGATGAAATCTTTAACCCGGGCGAAGAATAGGCCTGCCAACGACAGCCCAGGAGCTACCGTGAAGTGGACAGTCTGGTCTTTAGATGACTGTCGGTCTGCTGACCTCTTGACCAGCGTTGTCCCATAGGAAATCCTGCACCTAAACCACCCCGCTGACCTACTCTCAGCTTGACCTTCAGAAACCATTTGAGGGGATAAATCTTTGTTGTTTTACGATGCTAAATTGTTAGATATTGTGTTACACAGCAATAGATAATTAATGTGCTTTGTGTGAAAATCATTAAAAGACATTAAGGGAAAAAAATCTCATAACCCATTGCTATTGAGTAGATTCCAACTCACAGTGGCTATAAGACAGAGTAAAACTGCCCAAAAGGGCTCTGAGGCTGAAATCTTTGCAGAAACTAACTGCCACATCCCTTTTCCCTCAGAATGGCTGCTGATTCAAACTCCTGTTAGCAGCCTGACCCTTAAGCTCCTGCCTGCCCAGGGTTCTTTAGAAAACTAAAACAGGTCGTATAACATAGATAGTAGACTTGTTTCTTTCTAAAATAATGGTGTACATCCAAATATGGCCATGGTTGTCTGGGCGGTAAGATTACACATCATTTTTTCTTTCTTCTTTATGCTTATTATTATTACTACTACCATTTCTTCTAAATATTATGTAAGGGCTATAACTTGCACATAATAAAACTTGTTCTAAAAGAACCAAATGTGGACGTAGCCTTCTGTGTTTATCGGGTAGGGTAAGGTTGTCAGATGCCCTAATGAAATCCATACTTTTCCCGTGGACTAGAGAGGGCTGCGGAGTCTGACACCCTGATTATTTGTTTTGGTCTTTCATTAGTAGGTGCGATTCTTTTGTCTTGCTCTGAAAAGGTGTTTTGCCTCCCTCCAAGTAAATCTAGTCACAGAGCTGGAAGGAGACAAAGACACCTTAAAAGTGCCTTATTTTTCTGTCCAGCCGGCCTAAGGTGCAAAGAAGGGTGAAAATCGATTCTATGATTGCCTTTCTCCTTTTCTCTATCAGCATCAAGTCTTTATTATTTTCGGTTTTTACAAAAACCTCCTGATGTTCTTTTAAAAATTTTTTTTAAGAGGCCCATTGTTGGGTGCTTGTCTGATTGCTCTCCAGCCCCAGCAGCCCCAGGAGACAGGGTAGAACGGCCTTATAGGGTTTTCTTGGCTGTAATCTTTACAGAAGCAAATCACCAGCCCTTTCTCCCAGGGAAACTGCTGGGTGGTTTGACTCTCTAACTTCTTGGTTAGTTGTTGAGTACTTCACCCTTAACTGTGCCAACAGGCCTCTTTCAAGAAGTCAAGAATCATACCTGGTAAAGCTGAGGGTCAGCGATAACCATAGCAATGGACTCAGACGTCCCAATGGCCGTGAAGGTGGCCCAGGACTGACTGACGGATGAATATGTTATTGTTAACAGGAAGTCACCAGGGATCAGAGTGGAGAACTAACAATGCAGTCCCCAAGCACCTTGCTTCCTCCTCCCAAACATCTTCCATTTCTGTCCACCCTGAAAATGCGGCACTGTATAGGGATCCCCACGGGAGCTAGAATTTGAGTCAATACCGGCTAGTTTCAGGGCCTGATAGTGGCAAAAATAAGGGTCAAAAGCTTTCCCAAGTATAGGGTGATGGGAACTTCCTAGTCATGCATTCTTATGACGCTCTGTTTCCAGGAAGTCCCTCGACCACCTTTGGGACTCCTCCTTGTACTAGGTCCCCCGCGACAATTGTAGCATTTCTCAGACATACCAGGAGCAATGGCCACAGAGCTTGCATGGGGGTTGCACACGCTGCGATTTTCACATGGGCTGAGAACACATTCCTGGCACAGGGCACACACCTTGCAGATCACAGCCACCGTTTACTGAATGCCAGTGATGACAGGCACCCAGCTGTCGTAGCTTCATTGCCAGGGCCTTGTAGGAAAGGCGTGACACATAAAAAGTATCAGAACACAGAAAGGGATTAAGCCTGTTTTCTGTGACATCGGGCCAGGTTTATATGGTCTGGATATTCTCATGGCCTTTGCCGAATCTTCAGAAACTAGACTCTCATTGGTCAAGTAGCAGCCCAGAAAGAGAGAAAGTACTGAACATTGGCTATCTGTTTCTGACATAAATTCTTTGGAAAATGGGATTGAAACAAGGGGATAAAGTGGACTGAGTGGCTATACAAACACACCCTCTCCTTTAGGATGCTCAGTCAGTTGGGAGAGCCCGCCCTTGGGGCATGGATTTTCTTTTTTACCATTTCACTAACAATGGCCTAAGTGATAAGTAGAGTATTTTACATATTTTTCATAATTCAATTTTGGATCTTTTAAATATCTCAAGAATTCAGAGGATGTTCTGAATATGATGCAATTGATCATCAGAACAAATCAGAAGCAAGGGGCTGATGAAGTCAGTAGAGTCATGAGCTATTGCTAAATTTGGACTCAAGTCTAGTACTACTATGGGTAAAATAAAGAAACCAACAAACACCAACAACAATAAACATTTGATCAATGATCTTCTGCTATTTAAGAAAGGAAACTTTCTTGAATAGAACTCAAGTGTTTGGCTTGAACATAAAGAAAAGGTGATCACGAAGTTGAAAGAAATCACAAAGATTATTTGGAGAACATCATATGTCCTCACATGAAATTTAAGAAAATATTCTTAAATGAAATAATTTTTATAAGCATGCTTGACTTCTGAAATTATCAACTTGAATTTATCGCAGACTCACTAGTCTCCTAGGAAGTGGCCCTCCAATTCCAGTGTGTCCAGTATGGTAGCTATCAGGCACGTGTGGCTGTGGAGCATTTAAAATGTGGTTAGTTGGAATTGAGTCTGGATGGGATGTGAGAGAAAAATATAAATTGAATTTTAAAGACTTAGAACCAAAACAGTGTAAATTATGTAATTAATAATGGTTTAATATTTTTATTCTGAAAATATATTTTTGGGTTAAATAAAATATACCATTGCAATTAGTTCCATCTGTTTGTTTTTACTTTTTAAAATGTGGCTTCCAGAAAATTGGAAATTACATAGTTAGGGACTGACAAAGATATTTTTACATCCCAGGATGAGGTCATGATAAATGTCCTTTAATATGTAGCAGCAGAAATAAAAAGTCTACTTATTTGTTTCACTCTATTTCAAGGAAGACCTTCAGGAAGGGGCTGGAGGTGATGAAATGTACTGGGTCCACTGCTTCAGTGTGGTGTTCATTTCCCACAGTGTCATGTCACAGGAGCTGACAGAGACGTACCCACAGCAGGCTAACGATGCTGTGGGAGTGAGGGCCTCATAAGAATGTGGCGCACACAGACCCGTATCCAGATGGCTTCTGCCCTTGGCTGCCACTGCCATTGCATGCTGCAGCCACTCACTCCCAGTCGTTCACAGAGCTTCTATTAGAAGTGCAAACTTTTAAAATGGTTTGAAGTCATCCTAGCACAGTGATGCACTTTTTGTGAGAGATCAAAGGAGTAATGCATTTCCTAAATTGGAGAGTGTTTTCTGTAACAGTGCTTTGCAGATGGATTGGCATAATTATGGCAACGAAGAGCTCAAGCCATTAATGATCCCAAGAAAGGCCCAAGCGTGGGCAAGGTTTACCTCTGTCTACGTCAGGTCACGGGGAGCATCACTCTACTCCGAGGCAACCAACAAAAATTCATGCCACTGGGCCAGTAGGCGTTCATTTTAACCATCTAGATAGACCAACTTGTGTTACTTATTTGATGTTTCGTTTGTTTTGACAATACTTAAGTCAAATTAAGTTTTGCCTTAGGTCAAATTTGGTGCCCCATCAAGCCTAGCATCTCCAGAAGCTGCACTTAAACTTAGCCCCTCACCCAGCCCTGTGCACCTGCGCTTTTACATTATATTCCTAGCAGACAGAGCTTCTTGAAAGCTTAGATCACAGGCTATTTTTAAGAATTATAAGAAACTTATTGTCTTATTAAAAAATAAATCATTTTATTGGGGGCTCTTACTGCTCTTATCACAATCCACACATCCATCCATTGTGTCAAGCATATTTGTTTATATGTTGTCACCATCATTTTCAAAACATTTTCTTTCTACTTGAGCCCTTGGTATCAGCTCCTCATTTTTCCCCTTCCTCTCCCACCCTCCCTCCCTCATGAACCCTTGATAATTTATAAATTATTATTATTTTTTTCAAGTCTTACACTGACCAGTATCTCTCTTTACCCACTTTTCCGTTGTCCATCCCCCCTAGGAGGGGGCTATATGTAGATCATTGTGATCAGTTCCCTTTTTCTCCTCCCACTTTCCCCTTACTCTGCTAGTATCGCTAATCTCATTATTAGTCCTGAGGAGTTGATCTGTCCTGGATTCCCTGTGTTTCCAGCTCTGATCTGTACCCGTGTACATGCTCTGGTCTACAGACTATCTATTTTTAAGAATTGTTTGATGTATCAACATTCAAAGAGAGCAAGTAAGTCACTCTGAGGACTAAGGTACATCCGACTTCAGCCATGTTTGTTTGTTTGTTTCAATTGCCTCGTCTGCATGTGAGAGCTGGACAGTGACTAAGGGAGACCAAAGAAGAATTGACACCATGAATTCTGTTGCCGGTGAAGACTATTGAAAGTAGCATGGACTGCTAGAACAACACACAGATCTGGCTGGGAAGAAATACAGCCGCCATGCTCCTCAAATGTCAGGAGGGCAAGACTTTGTCTTACGTACTTTGGACATGTTACATACTTTGGAACAGGCTACCATGCTTGGTAGAGTGGTGAATAATTGTTATTCAGACTACAAAGCAGGCTACTCTAAATCCATATAGTGCCACAATTTAGCAACTATTTAAACACACACACTCACACTCTCACACACCAACCTCGGCCAGAAGGAGAACTTTGCAGGGTCCCAGACTGCCATGGGAGCTTGTGCAGGACACACTCTGTGAAATGACACACGGATGCACAGGAAAGAGTGATGGCAAGGGGTCCAGTGCAGCTTAAGGGAGCCAGCAGATAGAAGCCTAAATTAGATATGTCACATTTTGGCAATAGCAGTCGCTTACGATTAGTGTAAAACAAGACACTAATAGGCTAAAGGGCACACAAAACATCAGCATAAGTGGAAAACAAATGAACCTACAAGAAAGGATGAAAATAAAGACAACTCAATCATTATGGACCTCGGTGTCTCATCCGTAACTCCACTTTTCCCAGTGCAGACATGTGGATTCATTTCTCACTCTTTCACCAATGTCACACTATGCAGTTTTCCGAACCCCAAATTGACTTGTGGTAGAGTGTTTCTGTGTAATATTTCCATCTTCTTTTGATATTTCCTGCAGCTTTCAATATTTTGTCCATATCCTATAGGCCTTACTTAGTTTTCACTGTTTTACAAGCACTCTTGTATGCATGTGTGTGTCTAGAGACCATTTATAATCATGCTTCCTTGCTGAATCCATTATGAGCAGGATACGCACTTCTCAGCAATGCTGCAGAGACAGTTTAGTGTGAGGGAGGTTCGCTGTGGCCTGGCAAAGAGAACCATATTTACAAACCACGTAAGAGAAACCAGAGGGAGGACTTGGTCCACTTGCTATACTTATTACACTCTTGTGACCGAGTACGTTAATAAAGGTCTTAGACTGGAAACGAAGCCTTGTTTAATTAAATGGTTTACTGTACAAAAATTTGAATAATAAGTTCTCAATGTGCACACCTTTTTTAAAAAAATTTTTTAAAAATTTTATTTTAACAATTTATTGGGGCTGATACAATTCTTTTCACAGTTCATACATATACATACATCAATTGTATAAAGCACATCTGTACAGTCTTTGCCCTAATCATTTTTTTCTCTTTTCTTTTTTACATTTTATTAGGGACTCAAACAACTCTTACCACAATCCATACATATACATACATCAATTGTATAAAGCACATCCATACATTCCCTGCCCCAATCATTCTCAAAGCCTTTGCTCTCCACTTAAGCCCCTTGCATCAGGTCCTCTTCCCCCCCCCTCCCTCCCCATTCCCCCCTCCCTCATATGCCCTTGGTAATTTATACATCGTTATTTTGTCATATCTTGCCCTATCCGGAGTCTCCCTTCCCCCCTTCTCTGCTGTCCCTCTCCCAGGGAAGAGGTCACATGTGGATCCTTGTAATCAGTTCCCCCTTTCCAACCCACTCACCCTCCACTCTCCCAGCATCGTCCCTCACACCCTTGGTCCTGAAGGTATCATCCACCCTGGATTCCCTGTACCTCCAACCCTCATATGTACCAGTGTACAGCCTCTGTCCTATCCAGCCCTGCAAGGTAGAATTCGGATCATGGTAGTTGGGGGGAGGAAGCATCCAGGATCTGGGGGAAAGCTGTGTTCTTCATCGATACTACCTCACCCCCTAATTAACCCATCTCCTCTCCTAAACGCCTCTATGAGGGGAATCTCCATTGGCCGACACTTGGGCCTTGGGTCTCCACTCTGCACTTCCCCCTTCATTTAATATGATATATATATATACATATATACACATACATATATACATATACACATATATACACATACATACACACACTTATATCTATTTTTTTTTTGCATGATGCCTTATATCTGGTCCCTTGGCACCTCGTGATCGCACTGGCCGGTGTGCTTCTTCCATGTGGGCTTATTTGCTTCTGAGCTAGATGGCCGCTTGTTCACCTTCAAGCCTTTAAGACCCCAGACACTATCTCTTTTGATAGCCGGGCACCATCAGCTTTCTTCACCACATTTGCTTATGCACCCATTTGTCTTCAGCGATCCTATCATGGAGGTGTGCAGTCAATGATATGATTTTTTGTTCTTTGATGCCTGGTAACTGATCCCTTTGGGACCCCTCGATCACACAGGCTGGTGTGTTCTTCCATGTGGACTTTGTTGCTTCTGAGCTAGATGGCCGCTTGTTTCTCTTCAAGCCTTTAAGACCCCAGTCACTATCTCTTTTGATAGCCGGGCACCATCAGCTTTCTTCACCACATTTACTTGTTCACCCACTTTGGCTCCAGCCGTTGTGTCGGGAGAGTGAGCATCATAGAGTTCCAATTTAATAAAAGAAGGTATTCATGCATTGAGGGAGTGTTTGAGTAGAGGCCCAAGGTCCTTCCGCCACCTTAATACTTGACCTATAAATATAGACACATAGATCTATTTCCCCATCCTCCTATATATATTTGCATGTACATGTCTTTGTCTAGACCTCCATGAATGCCCTTTGACTCCTAGCTCTTTCCTCCATCTCCCTTGACCTTCCTCCTGCCCTACTACCATGCTTCATCGCCACCTGGGCTAGAGTATACCTCTTCTCTAAGCAACCTTACCCTTGATCATTTCCCACCAGGCCTGCCACTCCCCCTTCTCTACCATTTGGGGTCCCATGTTTTTCCCTTGTCCCTGGGTTTGTTAACACCACTTCCTTACCCCCCTACCCCCCCACCCCAAGTCCCCCCGGAACTGTCGGTCCCGTTGTTTTTCATCCAGATAGTTCATCCAGCCTGTCCTATTCAGACAGACCTGTGGAGTCACTAACATGCACGAAAACTAGACAGAGGAAAACAAAGCAACAGTATACAACCAGACAACAAAACAACAAAAACAAACCACTGACAAAGAACAGAACAAAACAGTTCACAAGAGAAAAGCTTGTAGTTCGTTCAGGGATCGTTTGCTGGCCCTTAGGAGCGTTTTCCAGTCCAGTCTGTTGGGGCACCACGCCCTGGCCCCAAAGTCCACTTTCAGCATTCCCTGGGGACCTTGCCACTCCATTTCCTTGCTGTTCCGCTGCACTCCCCCAGTGATTTGCCTCGGTGTGGTGGGATCAGGTCAGGTGCAATTCCCACACTGTGTCTCCGGTGCTGTCCCCTGTATCGCCCTTAGTCACTGAGGGGCATCATGTCTCATAGTAGGGCCAGCCATGTTGTTCTCTCTTGGACTGGCTGCTCTACTCAGGAACATCATCATCACGGCCTGGTGGGCCAGGCTGTGCTCCACTCTCTCCTCCTGCCCCTTCATCTGCTCCCGTGGTGCACACCTTTTAAAGTTCCCAGTAATCACACCTTCAAAACAAATTACATTTTGTTCAGTTGTTGTATCTTTCTGGTCTTACTTCTCTCACTTTGAAATTCCAGAAGCATTAAAGGAAAGTGGGAGGTTTTGGTTTGGTTGTTTCTGCATTCCACACTGCTCCACTTGTTAACTAGTTTTAATTGATGGTTTGATAAAGGGTGGTTATAAATGTATTTTCAGGTCATTGTTTGTTTTGGTGAGGCTAAATCATACATATTACCTTAAGACACATTCTGATGTATAGCATGTTCAGCTCAGTGTTCTAATTTTCCCAATATAAAATGTGGGTTTCAATATGTATGCCCTGAGCTTTTAATGCTATTGAAATGTCTTCTTTATTTAGGTCTTATTTTTCTTCATTTGAGATTAGGATGTGATTTTCCAAAGTGTCATGTTTTATGGCTTAATCTCAGTCTATGAACTAATAAATAAGTGAAAATAAAATTTATTTCCATTTTGAAAGTATCTAAAATGTGTGACTTACCATGTGTTGGAAGTAGATTATCTTTTTAAAATTAAAAGCTGTGATTTTCCCTTTTCATCTTTCTGCAAATAAGTATCTGGCTTTCCCAGCACCATTTGTTAAAGACACTATTTGTTTTTCATTCTTTGTCAAAAATCAGCTGCATGGTGTTGAAGCAACAGCAATCTAGCTGAGAGGAATTACTAAGATTGGGAAGCTGGGTGAGCATGATGGTGGGGCAGGAGGTGAGTAAAAGGAAACAGAATGATCTAGGAAACAAAGCTATGGATAGAAATATAAGCATACGTGTGTACATATGTAAATATATTAGTTCATAAAAATAAATGTATTGCCCTATATACATATATTTATATGCTAATACACTGAGGTAGTGGTTGGACTTCGGGCCTCTGCTCATATCCTCCCTCAATTCAAGAACACTTTGTTCTAACAACCTGGTTTTCTGTGATACTCACCCTCCTGGCACAATCGCTGAAGACAAAATGGGTGCATAAGCAAATGTGGTGAAGAAAGCAGATGGTGCCTGGCTATCAAAAGATATAGCATCTGGGATCTTAAAGGTTTGAAGCTAAACAAGCAGCCATGTAGAAAAGAAGGAACAAGCCCACATGGAAGAAGTATACCAACTTGTGTGATCATGAGGTGTCACCAGCAATGGGTAATAGACATCAGAAGACTCACACACACACACACACACACACACACACACACACACACACACCATATTGTTGAGAACGATGGGGTTTGGAGAAGAGACTCAAAGCCCATCTGTGAGGCAATCAGGTGCAGTAAAACACCAAAGAACCAGATGATATTCTTTTGGTTCCTCGAGGCTTCCTCACTCCCCCCACCCCTGTTATCATGACCCCAGTACTGCCTTTCACTGTGGGCTAGACTGGAGCATATGCACAGAGATAAGAGATAAGAGCTCTTGACACATGGAATCCAGAAACAGGATTGGGAGTAGCGATACCATAAGGGAAGATGGAGAAAGGAGGGGAGGAAGGGGGAACGGATCATGGTGATCAACACCTAATCTCCACCCCCCTTCCAGGAGGACGAAAAACAGAAACCATAGGGGAAGGGAGACAGCAGTCAGTGTAAGATATGAAAATGATAATAATGTATAATTTATCAAGGGGTCATGAGGGTGGGAGAGGAGGGAGGGAAAGAAAGAGGAGCTGATACCAAGGGCTCAATAAAAAGTAAATATCAAGAAAATAAGGATGGCAACATATGTACAAATATGCTTGATACAATTGATGTATGGATTGTTATAAGAGCTGTAAAAACCCCCAATAAAATTATCTTTTAATAAAAATTTAAAAAAGAAAAATTTTAAAAGCTGGATGGGTTTACATCTGAGGCCTTAATTCTGTTCCAAGGGTCTATGTGTCTAACATTGTACTGTGGTTGTGTGGTAGGTTTTAAGACCAGGAAGTGTGGAGCTTTCTGTTTTATTCTTCTTTAGTGCTTGTGTATCCAGAATCACTTCCATTTCCAAATAAAATAAGGTGAATAGTGTCTCCTCTTTCTAAAGAATAATGTTGGAATTTGTATTACATTAGACATGTAGATACCTTTGGATGATACTGAACATTTTCACCCTGTTATGTTTTTCTGTTCATGAGTATGAAATATATCCTTCCATTTATGTAGTACTCTTTCTTTGGTAGTGTTCTGCAGTTTATTTGAATAGGTCTCTTATTTTGTGGTATATTTACTTCCAAACATTTCACCTTCTGGGTGGCTATTGCAAATGACATTGTTTTCCTGATTTCCTTTTCAGAGTTCTCTTTGTTAGTGTAAAGGAATCGGACTGGTTTTTGTATCTTGATCTTGGACCCTGCCACTTTGTTGACTCTTTCAATAATTTCTAGTAATTTTCTTGATGAATATTTGGGTTTTCTAGTACAGGATCTTGCCATCTACAAAAAGAGGTTTTTTTGGTGCAAATTTGAATGCTCTTAATTTTCTCTCTTGCCTTATAACTCTAGTTGAGACTTTCAGCACAATACTGAACAGGAGTATTGATAAAGGACATCCTTGGTTGGTTCACATTTACAAAGGGAATGCTTTTAGTTTCTCTCCACTGTGACAAATGTCAGCTATTGATTTTGTATATAGACCTTTCAATTCCTGTTTTGCTAGTGGTTTTATAAGAAATGGGTGCTGGGTTTTGTCAAATGGCTTTTATGTAAATCAACATAATTATGTGTGTTTAAAAATTATGTGGCAGATTATACAAATTGTTTTTCTAATAATGAATCTCTTAATATGTATGTTTTCTACTGTTTTTACTCTTCTGAAAGAACCCTAACACAGAGATGCAATAATTCACATGGGAATGTAAGCAATCTAGATGAAACAAAATAATTTTAGAATAAAACAAAATTGAATGACTTATGTCACCCAATTTTAAAATTTACTATAATGCTAGAGTAATAAAGAGCATTTAGTATTAGTGTACATGTAGGTATATATACCAATCAGATGCAAATGAGAGTCCAGAAATAAAGCTTTATATTTATGACCAAGTGTTGATGAATACATATGTCCCATAAAACTGTACCTCAATATGTGTATATATATATATAGCATCACCATTAATAATTGCTAAAAATAGAATCGATGTAAATATTTACTGGTTGGTGAATCAGTAAACCAAATAATGCCATATCTGTACAATTAAATACTATTCATCAGTAAAAATGAATGAAACATATATGGATACTATAACATAGATGAACTGTAAAAGTCCTGGGGTAAGTGATAGAGGGAGGTGTAAAGATTACATATATTATATGATTCCACTTATACGAAGTAGCCAGAAAGCCAATTTATAGATACAGGATACGGATCAGTTGTTCCTAGGGCCAGAGTTGGAGCAGGAGCAGACTGCAAGTAGAGAATGCAAACAGACTTGAGGGAGTTTGAGGTGGCTCATGGAAATATCCTAAAACTGGCTGGTCATGGTGGTTGCACAGCTTACTAAAGAAGCGGACTAGAAGATATTGAGTTGTACATTTAATGGTAAATGATACGGAACGGGTGCCTTAGTGCATCAATAATCAAAGAACTGCAAGTGGCAGTGGAAGCCAAAGAGCAGGCGCATCTGCAAATGCACTCTAAGGCCCAGTACTTCCCACACACAAGCCGCAGCACTCCGATGGACTATCGCTGAGATATGGTGAACATCTCTGAGAACTCCGTCTTTACTCATAATACAAATTAGATTTTCTCTCAATGGCACGAGGGAATATGAAGATACATTAAAATGTTGATTCAGCAATAGTCACCTTACTTTGCAATATAATTTTATAATTTTCAGCTTAATGAGCCATAACTTCTTCCTATAGAACTGGAAGTGTAATGGAAAAGGGATCGAAAAATTACAAGTCGGAAGATGATTGCAGGAATTCATTGGCTCAGAGACTTTCATTCAGTTATCGCAGCAGCAGCCAGTGGACTTTACTGAGCTGAAAAGCGCTGTAAGGTGAAAGCCAGTCTCTTGACTCCCGTCAGTCACCTAAAATTTGTGGCCTGTTCAGCCTGGAGAGGTCAGCCTCAGCACACGTAATTTTAGAGAACAACACAATTCGCACTAACTGTTAAAATCAAAGATAAAAAGGAATCAGCTTGGGAAAATTCAAGCCTATTTCACACTCTCTACCAACTAAAAATTATACATTTCATCAGCAACTGGGAGCGAGTTGACTTAGAAGTAAGGATATTAAGTGAGAAACCAGGCTTTGTTAATGTAAGCAGGTAGTCAGATTCGATAGGTTAGAATCTGAGTTAAATGTTTTAACAGGAACCAGGGTGTTCTGCAAAAGCATCTTCCTCCTTTCCCTACAAAGGGATGGGTTGCTACTTTCATTTAAATTTTGGGGGCCATTTTGTAACCCCCTCCAGGTTAATAATTACTGTACTTACCACATGTCTCTGGTGACTATCCAGTGGAGTTGGCCATCTTTTGTGGCTGGCTTCTGGTTCAGGTTCCTGAGGCAGTCTCCGAGGCAGGTCACATTTAAGGGCCACACTCAATGGTTTTCTGCTCTGCAAATCTCCTGGCCACTCCAATGCGACGTCCTGTCCAGGTAATAATAATTCTGAAGAGAATCAGAGTAGATGCTAGAAGCATTTGGGGTTTAGGGGTCCACTTGCTATGATCACTATGGAAATGGGGCTGAGTGGCCTGCATTTTATGGACTTTAAGCAGCCATGAAGATATTAGATATTCTGCAAGCAGAGCATTTTCTCATTTAAATTGCATGGGGAAAATTTGGCCCTGTCTGATACTGAGATTATTGCCTTCAATGGACTATAAAAGGGTCCCTCAGATTCAGATTTTAAAACTCCTCTTTTGAAATGGAGAAGGCGAAACTTGCTTATCATTGTCCGGACTGAATTTCATTACGGGATTGTTGTGTCCATCAATGGGTGGCCAATGCCACAGCTGACTTCCCCCGTTATCAGAGCTGCCCAGCCGACTCAGTCACCTTCCTCCCATTGGCCCTGGGCACAGCATCACTGTCCAGCCAGCCTCTACGACTATCACAGGCCTGCTACTCAGCTTGTGCTAGCATCAGCTGAGTTAAACGTGCCTAACTGTGAGGGTACTCCACGGGCTATATCCTCCGAGTGCATTGTCTCTGGAAACCCAAATGTTTTACCCATGGTTTGTAGGGCAACAAAACCATGGAGAACACACACATACACGACTTCAAAAATTTCCTGGAGTAATGAAATTGGAAAATACTGGGATTTTTACACAAACTTTTAAATTCCCTCTCATATGTATATATGATTGTATAGCCAAACCAAACTCACTGCTATCGAGTCAATACTGACTCATGGCGACACTCTGGGTTTCCGAGGCTATAACGGTTTTGAGGAGTAGAAAGCCCAGTCTTTTTTTTTCCCAAGGAGCTGCTGGTGGGTTTGAATTGCTGACCATACATATCACAGCCCAACTTGTAACTATTATACCACTAGGAATCAATCCGTCTATCTATCTATCTATCTATCTATCTATCTATCTATCTATCTATCTATCTATCTATCATTTCAAGGGATTGCCTCACACAGTTGCAGCAATTGGTAATTCCTGCAGGTTTATAGATTGTGAGAGCTGCAAGTTCAAAAAGAGTAAGTCAGAGAGTGGGCTGGAGAATTCTGGAGGCGTGGGTCCTGTAAGAACGCTTTGGGGACTGGGATAGGTAGGTTTATTACGCCAACCTGGCCAATGAACACATGTGGGATTAATTGAAGGGCAGAGAGATAAATGGCTTGGCGAGTCTCACCTGTCTGGTCTCTTTCTCTTTGATGATTGAACCAGTGTGCGGCTGCCTTAGCTGGTTCTCTGCCTCAATTTGCAAGCTCCACTACCTGTGGGACACCTAGCCCATAGACTGTGTCACTGTAGTTTGAGGTTTCTTCAAGACCTGCTTCTCCATGCTACTGGAGTAGCCATCCTTGAGCTGGGGACTGTTGGTGACCTTCCTTGCTGTTTGCTGCCTGTGACTGGATAGCCTGGATTGCTCTACAGAGGACTACCTGGAGGCCCTCAAGACTTGAAGGACTGCCAGTGTCTCACAACTGTCTCACTGGAGTGAGTTGCACTGAGCCATTTGTACTGCTTAGAGATTAATTAACTGTCTATTTCTTATGTTATATGTGTATATATATAATTGTTAGTGTCTTGGTTTTGGCTCCCTAGAGAACCCTGTCTAACACAGGCAACGTCTGTCCTTTCTGCCTTCACAAGGGGGAAAGGGGAGAACTCCCATCAGCACCAGCCCAAACCTGACTCCTTTGTGGCAGAGCTGAGACATTTCTCCAACCTCTCATCTTTATTAGTTCTCATATGAAGCACTCCCCCAATGCACTCTCCACTTCTGTCCCAGGTTTGAAAACTCATTGCAGTGGTCTCACAGAACTCACAGATTATGTTTATCATTAAAGGGCTTATTAGGGAAGTTGACAGCTTATATGAAACGTCAGAAATGTTCAGGATAGTTATTTGGTCATGACTCTGCCATGCCTGTAGGCAGATCTCTCCCTGGTCTTTGACTTCTTGGCCTGACCTCTATCCTACTTGGACAATGTTACAGAGCTCTGTTAGCACTCCTGGTCAGTGGACTTTCACTCTACCATAAGTCTCAGCCAGAAGCTGCTGGGCTCCGACTCCCTTGGTCAGCAAATCTAGCTTTCCTGATTGACTGTCTCGAAGCAAATGACTGAACAAGCTCGTCAGCTGCTTGATGACTCTCAGCTGGACTTACTCTGCGAGCTAGGGACCCATCACTCTGTCTCTGCTACTATTGCTTCTCTGTCGCTCTTCTGGAATCGCAGCCTTCTGTTTCTTGGGTCTAAGAGTTTCAGCCCGCAGGGATCTTGGGGTCCAAAGGATGTGCTTCACTCTGGATCTATATTCTTTCTTGATGCTAATGAGGTCTCTTCCCTGTTTTCTGAAATGCCCCATTTAATATCTAGCAGGAGGCAAAATTGATCAAAGCCCAAATCAGAGTTCCAAGGGTTACAATCATAATTAATCCGATTAAAAATTACTCACAACTAAGACGTACAATGTATCAGTATCTTTCCCTACCTTCTCTTACCCAGACCCATCAGGAAAAGAGGAAATATGCTCAATCAGCATGGTTCCACCCAGTCCTGTGGTACGAGTTTCAAAGATACTGTAGAAGATCTGTATTTAGTAATTCACTGCACAAGTTCAAGAATACAACTGGATCAATAGGTAACATCATGATAAATGGAAAAGAAGTTGATGTTGCTAAGGATTTTCTCTTGAGTGGATCCGCAACCAATGCTCATGGCAGCAGCAGTCAAGAGATCAAAAGATGAGTTGCATTAGGTACATCTGCTGCACCAGACCTCTTTGAAGGATTGAAAAGCAAAGGTGTTACTTTGAGGACTAAGGTGCACCGGACTCAAGTCATGGTATTTTCCATTGCCTCATATGCATGTGAAAGTTGAACAATGAATAAAGAAGACAAAGAAGAATCAATGCATTTGAATGGTGGTGCTGGAGAAGAATATTGAAAGTACCCTGGACTGCTCAAAGGACCAACTGGTCTTGGAAGAAGTGCCACCAGAGTGCTCCTAAGAGGCAGGGATGGTGAGAGTTTTTCTTGCATGCTGTGCACATGTCAGGAGTGACTAGACCCTGGAGAAGGGCATCATGCTTGGTAAGGTGGGGGGAGAGGGGTTAGCAGTGAAAGAATGAGACCCTCAAGGAGATGGGTTGGCACGGAGGCTGCAACAATGGCTCAAACATGGGAACAATGCTGAGGATGGTGCAGGACTGAGCAGTGTTTCCTTCTGTGCGCATCAGGTCACGAGGGGTTGGAACGGCCTTGATGGGACTTAGCAAGAACACTAACAAGTCCTAAGACCTGTAGGCAGGCGGGAAGGGTGCTGATAATTCTGACAAAAATTTCTATTTATAGGCCTGAGGCACACCATATTCTAAGGAAACGTCTCTTCTGACGGGCTGATTGATTACATTATGGAATATGATTACATTATATTGTACTACAGTATGAATCAGCCAACTATTCTAGTACTTGATCAAACCACTGGAAATCATAGCTTAGACAAGTCGATAGATAAAATGAATCATCATACCATCTAAGAGAGTGCTGGTGTTAAGGATGGACTTGCCTGGTCCTTGGACTTCATCTCTGTGTGGATCATCTCTAGCACCTGTAGCCCTTGCATGCAGAAATCCAGTCTGTCCTTAAGGTCCGTCACTGGGGCAAGTCATTGGAGAGACCTCTAGTCACAACTAGATGAATGAGTTTAAATCTTACCAGCTAAGAGTACTTTATTAGATAGATAGACGAACCAGGCAAAAAGAGATAAAGGAGAGAGAGGAAATTTTATTTAACTTTAAAAAATATTACATACAGCTCTTGTCTCTACACCCCAAATTATGAAAGGAAGTCTTTTCAACATTGTTGTTTTTAAGGGTTTATGATTTTAATTTTGATGCCCTTGTTGACACAATAGTTTTTCAACACAAAGCAATTTGGCTCTTTGAAATGTTTGGCTTAAGCTTTCATTTCTGACTAGATTGCCCTGTTGGATTTCCTGATCGTGTGGTTCACACAATGCCTACTCTTCAAATTCAAAAGTTGTTTGGGGGACAATTTTTATAAAGGAGACACAGAAATTTAAAAAGAAAGTAGTCCATTAAAGAACAAGTAATATATACTGATCTAAGTTAGTATTTAACTTATTTAAACCATTATGTCCTTATTTATTACCCAGTTAAGCAGCCAGTGATTGGGAATGCTGAGCTAATGCCTGAGCTAACCTTCCTCTTCCAGCCTCCTCGAGTCTCCAGAAGGATTCTGGTTATCTTTTTTCTAAGACAGATGTGTTCTTCTGGCAGTGAACAATATGTTCAATATCCTCCACCAACACCATTTTATACACTTCTTCAATAATCCACATTCCGTGGAGCTATATATCTTATACCATACTTCCACTTTACTATATTCATGTGGTTCTAACAACTTTGTGGGTGAGCAAACCTGGTTTCCCCCATTAAGTGTCTGGAGATTCCTGACTTCTCAAGTGAGCTTCCCATCTGAAGCCATGGTGCTTTAGTTGCTGTGTAGACTGGGAAGCCCACTGCTCTACTTTGTGCTCTTTCACACCTCTGATGGCTCAGCTTCCTCTCTCCTATATCAAAGGGGATTAGCACTGAACTCTTCTGGCTTGAAATCTGTATAATCTAACAATAGGTCAATCTCTGTGTATTTTTGTCTTTGCCTGCTATTTAAAATACTAGAAAGTTTCTGTATCATTTTAAAGCATCTTTTGTAAGAACCATCTAGTTATAATTTATTTCCTAACAAACGCTTAAGATGTTTTGCTTCAACCTGAATGTGTACATCGTTTACATTTACCTAAGGGAGCCACAAGTTCTTATTCCTGCCCTCTTGTTTTGCGTTTACTTGTGTTTCTTGTTGTTACTTTTCTACCTTTTACTTTATGGAGGCTATAATAAGGAAACATCTTGTTTCAACTACTATTGGTGATTAAAAACAAAAACAAAAAAAACCCTACTTTATTCTCCAGGTTTAAGAATTAAGGAATAAATATCATCTTTCTAATCTATCAAATTCCAAGGGAGAAGGACCACAGGGCAGCTCTACCCTGTCCCAGAGGGTCACTTTGAATCAAAATCAACTAGGTGGTTATGAGTGAATATAACAAACACATATCAAAATATATGAACTTTATTAATTGTTATAGGCTCAGACTACTGAATACTTAAAACATCAGATTTTGAAGATTGTTTACTTATTTTCAATGATTACTTACTGCTCTTTTTGGTTTTAAATTTGTTCTTGAGTCATTTTTTTAGGAATTGTACTTGTTATTATTGCTAGACACCATTTACATTTTCTGACCAAGGTGCCCCCTCCCGTGCCATTCAAGTAATTGTTGCTGTGTTTGAGCTCACGGTGGCACCCACGGTGTCCCTTCATCGCAGTGAGCCTTTATTTTGACAAGTGCAATGTCTTTCCGCAGGGAGGTGGCTCCCCCAGCGATAGCATGCCCAAAGTAAAGAAGACAAACTCACTATCCGCCCACCCTTCTAAGGAGAATTTTGACTGTTCGTCTAAGACAGGTTTGTTTGTTCTCTTGGCAGCTCATTGTATATTCAATATACTTAACCAACACCACAATTCAAAGGCTTGAGGACTACATTTTCTGGTTTTTAAAATTTTAAAGCATCTACTGCCATTTCTCATGAGTGGGGTGAGAATTTCTAGGTCACTCTTATTTTACCTTCCCAAGTTCTAGGTTTTGGCATGTTGCTTCATCTATCTAGGACGCATTTAGAAACTGGTGGTAATGGCTCTTGCCCCAGTTATTTCACAGAACTTCACGAAGGCAAAATGAGAAAATGGACATGAAAGTTCATGGAAAATTAAAAAGAGTCAAATATGAGATATCATTTCTCATTGAGGTTAACATGCAAACATGAAGTACAATATTTTATACTTGCTAACTCTAGTTTGTTTTTCCCTTCTCAGTCCCTCCTGCTCAGCTCATTAATGGCTCTGAGAAGCCTTTGAAAAATATATCCATCTGTTAACCACGACCTCGACAGTCTACCACCTGATGAGTCAGCTCAAAATGGCTTCCCATATTGAAAATATTTTTAAAAATTTCTTTCAAATATAAAATTAGTTTTAGGTCATTGTGTAAAATTTCAAAATAGAGAACAACATATACACAGACAAAAGAAAAAATTGTAATTTTAACAAACAGGAAAATCATATTTTATTAAATGTTACAGTTTTTGGTATTTTATTGTATATAACACCTCTTTCTCTCAATATTTATGTCGTATTATCATGTTTCACATACCAATTTAAAGTTAATTTGTATTGGTGCGATACTGTGATAGATTGCTTTTGTATGACTTTCTTGCCACGGTGTTGTAACTCTCATCAAATTTTTGAGTGGGACTATGCAAATGAGGGGTTATGGCCCACCAAGAGGATTGGAGAGCCTGTTCATGATGAAATCCAGGTGTAATGTATCCTTGCTGAAGTAGGACCATGTAAATAAGGTATATTGAAACTTAATGGAGGGATCGGTTAGCTCTGTCATCGCACTGGGTTTATAATGAGCCATGCCCAAGGCGGAAAGGGGACTGTGCTATTACAAGGAAAAAAACATGATAGTAAATTGTGTCCACTGTATTTAGATTCTGTCTTCTGAGAACCTCTATACTCAGGAGAAAGAGAGAGAGAGAGAGAGAGAGAGAGAGAGAGAGAGAGAGAGAGAGAGAGAGAGAGAGAGAGAGAGAGAGAAAGGACACTAACACCAGAGATGCCGCATGCAGCAGGGTGGAATTCGGCAGCTTTAGAACCAGGAGCAGTTGTCCAAGATGGCGCACTAATGACTAAAGCGCTTACAGTGGACGTGCTGTTCTACGGAGTGAGTGAGCTGAGTGCCTTTAGGGAGGAGACTTCCTGGCAGGGTGGGAGTTCCCCTGGGAACTCACTGTTGACGTGGCAGATTTTGTAACAATTGCCGAGGGGCTGAGCAGCTGAGAGACCAAGGACTTGGTAGAGGCCTGATTGTGGCACAGTAGAAAAAAAGATGTCTTGATCAAAGAACTGTATTTAGAATAATTTCTGGATTGTAACCTGTTATATCTCTAATAAACTCCACAACTGTAAGTACAGTCTATGAGTTCCATAGGGCTATTACAATGAATTATTGGGCCCAGCAGAGAAATCGAGAGTGCTGTGGGGAGACAGCTGGAGAGAAGCTATGTCTGACATTTCCTTCATAGGGATTAGCCTTGACCTCATGTGGATGGATATTCTCTCCCCACCTCATTGAGTTAGACGGCATCAGATGCACCACGATACCTTTTTAAAAAAAGATACTTTAAGTGAAGTACACAAATCTAAGAGTTCATATATCTTGATACATTTTCACAAAGTGAATCACTATGGAGATTACATTGAATAGATAGTTACATTTGGAAAAAAAATTAATAACGGTACAATATAGAATCTTACAACCTATGAACATGGTCTACTCATCATTTATTTAACCACCACCACAAAGAACATAAAAAAAACTTAGCACTAGTCTTCTGGAACCTAGTCATGGCATGTGCCCTTTCCTCATGACTATCAATTCCTTCTGGAGAACTATTATGCTGACTGCTAGATAATAGAACCATTATCCTGACTTCTGTTATCATAGCTATTACTTTTGGCTATTTGAATTTCAAATGAATGGGCACATATACACTATGCATTTTGTATGTGCATTGGTATTGTATTGTGAAGTTTATTCATGTTCTTCGTAGCAGTGTATTCCTTTTTATTGTGATATCACCCATCGCCTTTGCACCGAATCTGACTCCTAGCCACCTGTAGCGCAGAACACAACTGCCCTCCAGGGTTCCTAAGACTGTAATCTTTGTGGAAGCAGACTACCATGTTCTCTTCCATGAAGGGCTAGTGGGTTCAAACTGCCGATCTCATTGTTATATACAGTCTGTTTTATGACTGCACCATCACTTATTTATCCTTTCTACTGTCAAGGATCTCCATTCAGCTATCAGCTTGCTGTACAGTGGAAATTGTACATTGCTGTAATTCTGGTGGCTGTGCCCCTGGTATTTCAAATACCAGCGGGGTCACTCCTGGTGAACAGGTTTCAGCAGAGCTTTTAGACTAAGACATACAAGGACAAAGGAAGAGGCGGCCCACTTCTGAAAAAACAGACCACTGAAGAGCTTCTAGATAGCAGAGAGCATTGTCTGATATGGCACTGGAAGATGGGTCAGGTTAGAAGACACTCAAAAGACAACAGGGGAAGGGCTTCCTCTTCACAGGAGAGTTTAACATTCATGTTGGGAATGGAATGAAGCTCTGGAACCTTCCTTTGGGGATGGGCCATTACTAAGTCCATGAATAATGAGAATATGGAAGACACCAAGTATGAATATAGTAAAATTGGAAGTAAAAATGCAATGGGATGTGGAAACATGCATATCTTAGGCATCAGTGAGCTGATACTGGCCCCTTTGAGTCAGATCTTCTTCTGGTCTACTACTCTGGCAATGAGAAATGGAAGCAAAATGGCCTAGTATTTATCATTAAAAGGAAAATTTCAAGATCTGTCCAGAAGTACAATGCTGCCTGCAATAAGTTTATATCTATACACCAACAAGGAAATCCAGTTAATACAACTATTATCCAAATTTGTGCACCAACAACTACAGCCAGTGAATTGAAGGATTCTGCCAACGCCTTCAATCTGAACTTGATCAGACAATCAAGATATATTGGTAATTACTGGTGATTGGAATGCAAAAGTTGGAAGCAAAGAAGGATCAGTTGTTGGAAAATATAGCCTTTGTAACTGAAATGATGCTGGAGATCACAAGGCAGACTTTTCTAAGACCAGTGACTTCTTCAGATACCTTTTTCAGAAACATAAATGGTGGGCCTCATCAGAAGGAATGCCTAGGGACTGAATTGATTACAGCTGTGGGAAAAGATGAAGCGGAAGCAGGGAACTTTTAGTTGAACAAGGCCAGAACGTGGAACAACCAATAATGCCTCATATGCTTCATAAGCAAAGCTGAGGAAATTTGATAAAATGCTACAGAAGCATAGCACCGAGTAGATCCCAACCAAATTTAGACCATCTAAAACATTGAATAGCGATGATCAAGGTGCAGATGAGTTCTTTGATAACATCGAAGATGTCGTACATAAAGAAAGTTGAAGGTCATTAGAAAGACAGGAAAGAAAGACAAGATGGATATCAGAAGAAACTCTGAAACTTGCTTTTGAACACAGAAGAGCTAAAATGTAAAGAAGAATGATGAAGTAGAAGAGCTGAACAAAAATGTCAAAGAACAGCTTGAGAAAAAAACAGTATTATAATGAAATGTAATGACCTGGATTTAGAAATCAAAAGGGAAACATATGCCTGGTGTTTCTCAGGCTGAAAAAAACTTAAGCCAGGAGTTGTGCAATGTTGAAGATTCCTATAGGCAAAATCCTTCAAAATATTAAATGATGCTGGAATCAAAAAAAGATGGAAAGAATATGCAGAGTCACCGTACCCAAAGAACCAGTCTACATTCTACCATTTCAGGGGGTAGCATATGAGCAAGAACCAATAGTGCTGAAGGGAGAAGTTCAAGCTGCACTGACTGCATTGGCCAGAAACAAGGCTCCAGGGATTGATGGAATGCCAGTTTAAATGTTTCAACAAGCTGATGAAGCACTGGAAGCACTTATGCCAGGGAATTTGGAAAACAGCTACTTGGCTAACTGACTGGAAGAGATCCATATTTATATCCATTCCAAAGAAAGTCAACTAAATAGAATGTCCAAATTATAGAGCACCATCGCAGTGACGGGCCAATGAAAGAGAAGAAGGCCCTGGACAAGCTGCAACAGTGGGGTCAAGCATAGTAAATGTTCTGTGGTGCAGGAGTGTCCAGTGGTTTGTTCTGTTGTGCAAACTCCAAACTTGTTGCCACCAAGTCAATGCCAACTCGTAGTAAGCTAGGACAGGGTAGAATTACCTTTGAGGGTTCCCAAGACCAACTCTGTACAGGAGTAGAAAACCCTGTGTTTCTCCCCCGGAGCTTCTGGTGGTTTCAAACACTGAACCTTGCAGTTAGCAGCCCAATGCATAACCACGGTGTTACCAGAGCCCCACTATGCAACCAGAGCAATTTCCCTGTGTTGGCAAAGCCTGGGGAAAGTTACGCTGCAAGAGAATATATTTTCAGCTGATGGAAAAAGCTTTTTTGAGAGAATGAACTTGAACCCTGGAGAATATCAAAGGGCAGAGGGAGGGGGTGGGGTGGAAAATGGAGATAGCAGTTCCTGAGGGAATTTAGGACCCTGGCACCAGACATCATGAGCCCAGCCAGATTTGAATCTTCCCATGGCTGTATACTGAGCTCAACAAACTTCTGGTAGGGGCTGGAGTGTGACTGATTTGAGTATGGCTTCAGGGGATGGTAATCAAAAGTATTCTGATGAATTTGTGTGCTTTTAAGAATATGCAAAAATTAAACAGATGGAGAAGGGTGGGGAGGGACTTCTAGGTAGGGAAGGAGTTGAGCCAAGGTTTGAAAACCAAAATGTCATGCTCCGTTCCAACAGCTTGGTAGCATTCACACCTCAGCAGGTCAAGAGTGACAAGAGGTGTTGAGTGAGACAAGCACACAGAGTTGGTTCCCTGGAGTGGGGGCATCTGGGGATCTCACCAGGAGGAGCTCTGAAAGGGAGGGTAGCCAGGTGCTATCGGGGTTCCCTCACAGAGTGGTCAAGTGCATTCCCTGACCCATACAGTCTCTCCAGTGGTATGCTAAGCGAGAGCAGACCAGCATCGCACATTCCCCTTGCCCAGAGCAGTCACACATTTCCTGCTGAAATGGAAAGGAGTAGAGGCATCGGCTCATCCACAGAGGGATGCGAGGCAAAAAGAAACAAGTTGACTGCAATTAAGATAACGACATCGACGTAATATCACCTCATCTTTTGGTGGCGTTAGTATTTTTCAGTTCTTGTCCATTAGGGACTAGGGAAGTGTATCAGCAAATTTTAGACTCTGCTTGTATTCGGAACACATGGCCCTTTAATAAACTTCATGTCTTTGTGGTATTTCAATTCCTTATCTTGTGATCCTTCAGCTTATCAGTTGTACTTTCAATCTCCTCGCTCAAGTTTATTGTGCTTGTGTTTCATTGTGCACTTTGCTGCATGCAATTTAGTAGACTTCATAATGGGGTCTATGTCAAGAGGAGAGGAAATTACTGATCCATACGAGCCAATCAAACTGGAACTTTGATATTAGACTTTGAACGAGTGAAAGCTCTTAAGTCCCAGCTATTTCTTTAAAACTATTCAGCACTGTGGAGTTGGCCCTGAAACCAGAGAAGGGCTGGCAAGCCTGGAGATGTGCCATGTGTTAAAATCACATTGCTCTCTTTTCAGGTCTGTCATGACCCATTTCTGTTCATGAGTGCTTTAGGCATTCGCTTCTCAGACCTTTTCTCCCTCTCTTTGCCACTTAATCACAATCAAATTGTTCAGACTGAATTCCATGGGTTTTTGGGAAAAGATTGAGGAATGCTTTTTTCTGAAATGCCAGTCCTTAGGAAATGATCATTTTTGTGGTTGTTACCTGATAGTCTTCTTCCCTGTAAGCCCCGATTCCTGGCAAGTCTTTTTCCCTCAGATTTGCTGCTACTGAAGGTATTTTGTGAGCGTTCTTTTTGACCCTTTCTTCCCTTATGACCCTGGCAGTACAATTTATACCAAAACGACACGAGGAAAATAACAGAACTGGCTTTCGCTTATGTGAGGGTAGAAAGAAGCAGCCATCAAACTTTCAGTCATTCGTGTTGCTAAACCAAACTATTGTGTTAGTTCTGTATTTATAACAATAATTAGGTCACAAATAACAAGTAAACAGCTTCTTTATAGACTAAGACTTTGAATGGCAAAGACGATAATATGGCTGCAGAGAGTAAGGGATTCTAGTTTGATGGACAACAGAGATGTTCAAAAAATATTGAACAGGATCTCTGAATGGTAAATTTCTTTGGCCCATTCTTCTAAGAAAACCAAGTCTGGTGTCTACACCATATGTTAAGTGCTCACCATGGTTTTTAAAAAAACGAACAGGTGTGGTAGTTATATAATCTCATGTCAATGAGGATATTAAGAGGGAAGGGGTGGGCCTTAGCAAGTCAATCAAGTCACAGCCTGATTGATGCCTCCTTGTGGGTATGGCCTTCTCATGAGGATTCTGGGAACTTCATCTCTCTCTGCCTTCCATTTCCTGGGTTGAAACACTCAGATAGTTGGAAGAGCCAAGTGGAGACCCACAGCAGAAGTGAGATGCTTGCACTGGGTCCACAAGTTTGTACCCACCAACCTGTGATCTTCCTGCATTTGGCATCATTGCATGTGCTTTGTGATTCTAAAGAGGAATTTATGGACTAGTATCAGACAGATGGGCTAATATCAGAATTATGGACCTGATCTGGACTGGGCTGGGATTTTTTCTCAGTATACAATTGCTCTTGGATATAAAGCTCTCTCTTACACAATCATGAGTCTCTGGATTTGTTTCTTTAGTCAACCTGGACTAACACAACAGGCAAAGGGAAGAGTAAACAAATAAACATGCTTATTCTTATTATGAATTTGGTTATATCCCCCCAATACATATTATCTTGGTTGGGCCATGATTCTTAGTGGTTTGGAAATTATATAATTTGGAAGTTAGGTACTAATTCTCTATTATGTAATTTGATGTGATAACAAATCAGGTATAAGTGGATTAAGGGTGTGATGTAATTCCTTTCTTTTATACCATGCACCCATGTGAGGGGAGCTTTCATAAAGGGTGTGGCCTCCAATACTTTTTCCTTTCATAAGGGAGTTTCTTAAGGGGTGTGGCCTTCAATCCTCTTTGTCTTACAAGAAATAAAAGGATAGAAGATAGAGCAGGAAGTAAAAGGATGGAGGGGAGGCGAAGGACCTACCAGAGAATGTCCTTTGGACCTAGGTCCCTGTGCTGTGAAGCTCTTAGTTCCAGGAAAGGACTGATGCCGAGACACATGGAGATCCACAGGGATGAAGGCCTACGGAAGCTGAGAGGAGACAAGGACCTTCCTCTAAAATTGTGAGTCAGTAGAGAAAGAGCGATTTCTCATAGAGCTGGTGTAGTGAATTGAGACTTCTAGCTTACTGAACTTTGAGAAAATTAATTTCTGTTTGTTACTGACCTCCATTGGTGATATTTATGTTTAGCAATGCTAGATGAAAAAACAAACAATTCCCCCAAAACAAAACTCAACAACCTATGTAGAAAAAGAGATGTAAAGATAGGAGGAATGCTCACTTTTGAGTTGTCAGGGGAATATATACATCTTACCATATTCCATGCAACAGATTCCTGGTGGGAAAGCCCAAACAAGAAGACTTTGCACTTTTGCATTGGGTGGCTCTGAATCAGAATCGGCATGACCTCAATAGGGGTTTATGCATTAAAGGCGACAGAAATGGAAGGGAAGGCCTGTCAAAGAAATGGGGCACTAGTGAACAGCCTACATTTTTAGTTGACGACCTCCTAAGGGATAAGTGGACAAGACTTTTACAAACTGCAACAGTGACCGAAAGACTGAAGTTCTCCCTTTGCCATATTCTAGTCGAGTAATCTTCAGCAAATCCTCTGCCTTCTTCAATTTCAGCTTTCTCAACATTAAATGGAAGGAAAGCTACCTGCAGCACTCTCATCAGTTTGCCATACTGTCATTGTTGGCATGTTGCTGTGGTGCTAGGAGCTACGGACCAGTATGTCAAAAACAAGCAGGGTTACTCATGGCGAAGGGGTTTCAGCTGAGCTTCCAGACTAAGGACGGACTACAGAGGAGGAATAGGCTCAGCCACTGAACACGTTAGGAATAGCAAGGGTCTATGAAGAACCAGAAGGCGAGCCACTCAGATTGGACACACAACCATCAGCCTATTCTGACTGAGGTTGGAAGGTCTTGGAAAGAGTTACCTCCTCAAAGTACAGTCATCTTAATAATATGAGTGGGGCAAAGCTTTCAGGACCTTCATTTGCCGATGAGGTATGACACAAAATGAGAAGAAACAGAGGCAAATATGCATCAATAATTGGAAAATGGAATGTGCTATGAATCTAGGGAAATTAAAAATCGCCAAAACAGAAATGGAATGCATAAAGACAGAAATTCCAGGCATCAGTGAGCTGAAATGGACTGGTAATGAACATTTCGCATCAGATAACCATATGATTTTGCATTCCAGGAATGACAAATCAAGAGTAATGGCATCGTGTTCATTGCCAAAGAGAACTTTGCAGGAGCTATGCTGAAGTACAATGTTGTCTGGGTTAAGATAATATCTATATATCTACAAGAAAGTCCAGTTAATATAACAATTATTCCAATTTATACACCAACCACTAAAGTTGGTGATGAAGAAATTGAAGAACGATACCAACTTCTTCATTCTGAAGTGAGTCAGGCATGCCATAAAGATGCATTGATAGTTACTGACAATTAGAACGTGAAAGCTAGAAACAAAGAAAGGGCAGTAGCTGGACAATGTGACTGTGGTGATGGAAGCAAAGCTGGATGGCCCATGATAGAATTTTGCAAGACCAACCATTCTTCATGACCAATATCTTTAAAAAAAATCATAAATAGCAACTGTCCACACAAACCTTACCAGATGGAATACACAGGAATCAAATTGACCAGCTCTGTGCCAAGAGATGATGTAGAACATTAATATCATCAGCCAAAACAAGGTCAAGATCCAACTGCGGAACAGGCCATCAATTGCTCATATACAATTTAAAGTTGAGGCTAAAGAGAATTAAAACAAGTTCACACGAACCAAAATACAACCTTGAGTATATCCCACCTGAGTTTAAAGAATATCTCAAGAATAGATTTGATATATTAAACACTAGTGACTGAAGATCTGCTGAGTTGGGAGATGACAGTAAAAATATTATTCATGAAGAAAGCAAAAAATCATTAAAAAGGTGGAGAAGACAGACTTCAAAACCTACTACACAGTCACAGCTATCAAAACAGCATAGTGCTGGTACAACAATAGAGATGCACGCCCATGGATCAGAATCCAGAAATACAACCAAGCGCCTACAGACATCTCATTTTTGACAAAGAACTAAACACATTAAGTGGGGAAGAGATAGCCTTTTCAATAAATGATGCTGGAAAAAATAGATCTCCACCTGCAGAAGAATGAAATCAGACCCTTACCTCATACCACGTACAACAATGAACTCAAGATTGAGTAAAGGTCTAACTATAAACCCTAGAGCCATTAGGATCATCAATGTGAAAATAAGGAGAAACGTAGTGCCCTAATATGAGACATAAATACACTAGCAAACTTATTGTAAAGCACCCACACTGCAGAAGACAAACCAGAGGACTTTCTAAAAATTCAACATTTATGTACAACAAAAGACTTCTTCAAAAGAGTAAAACAAATAAGAAAATTGAGAAAAATTATGGACAATGGTATATCAAGTAAAGGGCTAATTTCAAAAGCTATAGAAAACTACAACATCTTACTAAGAAAAATATAAATAACCCAATAAAAATGGATACACACAAACAGACAATTTATGAAAGATGACATCCAGGCTGCCAATAATCATATGAAGAAATGCTTGTGTTCATTAAGCATAAGAGAAATGCAAATTAAAACAGCAAGATACCACATCACACCAACAGTCTTAGAAAATTTATAAAAACAAACAACAACCAAAATAATGAATGCTGGAGAGGAAGTGGCGAGATTAGAATACTTATACATTGCTTGTGGGATTGCAGACTTGAACAACTACTATGGAAAGCAGCAGGATGCTCCCTTATGCAAATACAGTGTTTGATCCTACAGCCTCTCTACTTGATATATACCCTGAAGAAATGAACCAAACGTGAACAGATATATGGCAACCATTTCAAAAATAAATAAACAATAAAAATCCTTTTGTGGAGGAATTAAGAAATCCTGGTGATGTAGTGGTCACACACTGGGCTGTGATTCGAATTGTTGGAAGTTCGAAACCACCAGCAGCTCCTTGGGAGAAAGATTGTGCTTCTACCCCTGTTAACAGTCTCAGAAACCCACAGGGGGTCGCTATGAGTCAGCATTGACTCCATGGCAGTGAGCTGGTTTGGTTTTGTGGAGGAATGGGTAAGCAAACTCTAGTACACACACACGAGGGAATATTATGCATCCTTAAACACAATCAATGATGAGTTAGTCAGTTTCATAAATGTATTTCATGACATCATTATTAGACAGGAAAAAATATTCCACAAATAAGAGAGAAAATAATGAAAGCGAATAAAATGAAAATAAAGAAAAATAGAGAAGGGTTACAGTCTTCAACACCCTCCAGACGCCTTACCTATCAGACCTAAACAGAGGTCTGTGTCGTTATAACAGCAGGAAAAATAAAACTGAAAGCGGCTTCAATCCTTTAGTGACACACGAGCTAGTTTCAAACAATGAAAAAGCTGGGGATAAAGGAAATACTGAAGTGGACATCCAAGGAGACTCGGACACTTGCTCTTGAACATAGAGTAGCTAAAGCAAATGGCACCGATGAAGACGTAAAAGAACGGAGTAGAAAAGTTCAAAGGCAGCTCGAGAAGACAAAGCAGTATCATGAAATGTGTAGCAACCTGGAGTCCCAAAGCCAAGAAAACATGCTCAGAAGATCTCAAGCCGAAAAAACTGGAGAAAGACTTCAAACCTCAAGTTGAAATATTGAAGGATTAAATGGGGAAAATATGGAAAAAGGTAGAAGCATCCAAAGAAAATGGAAGATATCCTCAGTCACTGTTCCAAGAAGAATTAGTTGGCCATCAACTCTTTTAAATTGTTCAACAATATCATAAAAATCACATTCATGTAAAATGTTGCTGAAAATCACTCAAAAATCGTTGCAGCAATACATCTACAGGCTGCTGCCAGACGTGCAAACTCGATTCAGAAGAGGGTGCAACGTGAGGTATGTCATTGCTGATATCAGATGGACCTTGGCTGGAAGCAGAGAATTTCAGAAAGTTGTTCACCTGTGTTTGATGGACTATGCAAAAGCAGCTGCCTATGTGGATCACAACAAACTATGGAGAGCATTGCGAAGAATGGGAACATGTCACTCTGTTCGTGTGGAACCTATACATAGACCAAGAGTCATCTTAACAGAACAAGGGAATATTGCTGGGTTTAAAATCAGGAAAAGTGTACATTAGGGTTGTATCTTTTCACCATTTCAATTAATCTGTCTACTAAGAAAAGAATCCAAGAAGTTGGTTTATATGAAGAAGAACATATTACAGTATTGGATGAAGGCTTATTAACAACCTTCAATATGCAGAGGACCCGATTTGCTTGCTGAAAGGGAGGAGGACTTGAAGCATTTGTAGACGAAACTCAAGGATTGTAGACTTCAGTACTGATTACAACGAAATGTAAAGCAAATAAAAAATCCTCACAACTGGACCAATAGACAACTTCATAATGTCCTGAGAAAAGATTAAAGTTGTCAAGGATGTTCTTTTGTTTGGCTCTGTAGCCTATGCTCATGGGAGCAGCAGTCAAGCATCAAAGCGCGCTGGGCAGTTCTGCTGCACAAGACCTCTGTAAGGTGTTGAAGAGAAAGGATGCCACGTAGGGGCTAAGGCACACCTGACCCAACCCACGCCACATATTCTCAATGGCCTCGTATGCATTTGAAGCTGGAAAATGAATCAAGAAAACCGAAGAAGAATGCATGCATTTGAATTACGGTGTTGATGAGGAATACTGAAAGTACCATGGACTCTCCCAGAAGAACAAATACATCGGTCTTGGAAGAAGTCCAGTCAGAACGCTCCCTAGAAGCGATGAGGGCTAAACCTCCCCACACATACTTTGGACATGTTATCAGGGGAGCCCACTGCCCGGAAAAGGACAACATGCTTGCTGAAGGAGAAGGACGGCGAAGACGAGGAAGGCCCTTAATGAGACAGACTGACACAGTGCTCACAGCAAGGGCTCAACTAGAACAGTCATTGTGAGGCTAGCCCAGGCCTGGGCCGTGTCTTGCTTTGTTGTCTACATGGCTACTAAGCGTGAGAACTGTCCCGGCCCCGGCAGCACCTTCCAACAACAACAACCGCCGCCTTAGCTGTTTCAAGCATTTAGGAAACCTTACAATTCCCAAGAATAATAGATTTGTAGGGCAGTTTTCTCTGGAATCCAAGGAGGTAACAGCTTTTCTTTGGTTCATGGACCATGATAAAGCAGCATTCACTCCATTTCTTTAGTTAGGGTGCATATGTAAGGATAAGTCTGGAATTTACACTTCACAGGCTTTCCTAATGGTTGAGAGTACAGCTGGACAAGCAGCACATCCCACGGCATTGAGGACGGTACTGCGCCACCGAATAAAAAGCCATTCTGCATCTTTGAAGAAAATTGCCGAACATGGATCAAAACCAGGTGTTTTGTACCTGCTTTTGTGCCTTCTTTCAAGTGTTGGTTGATGTAAGGCCCAAAGAGCTGCCACGTTTCCCACGGCTAAATTATAAGCCATTGTCAGTTCTAGTAAGTGGGAGTGCACACAGCCCCTAAATGGAAATCCTCTCTCCCGTCTTACACTTGATACAAGCGGGTCTCTCCACCACACCAAAAAATACGCTCTAGCAAATGTAGTGGAACAAAGACGCTTTCTAGTTAATTTGCTTCTTTCTATTATTTCCTTAGGTGGTAGTGCTAGCACCCAGATCCCCACCCTAGTCACAGTGAGTCACAGTGCGTACGGAAGTTGATACTGCCCTTCCAGGGGGATGTTGAAGCAATCTGGGAGAAGTTCTGACTTCCACATTGATCCAAAGATGGAAGGGAATCTTAGCCACTTAAGCAAGTGACTCCATTTGGGAATTAGTAGGAAAATATGGCACGGAATGTTAACCAAGAGTTAGGTGGTTTGTAGGACTATTGGATCAGGGTTTCTTTCTATAGCCCCTTCTTTGTGTTGCTCAGGCTGTGGGTCTGAACACGATCCGCCGGTCTGTGTATATATAGTACTTACAGACAATGATTCTTCCTCCACTCTTCATCCAGAGCTGTTGGTCTACACTGGCAATATGTCATTCCCCTTAATTCTCTGTTCCCCCCTTATCAGAAGCCTAGTGGAAATGGGAAGAAAAATTAGCCTCCTGCAGTTTCTGCTCTAAAATCTAAAGACGACTTAATTTTCTTGAGATTCTTAACTTCAAGAGCAAGAGTAAAAAAATAGGATATATTCAATGCATTTTATTTAATGCATTTAATTCATCAAAATTGCTATGTTTACATACAAGTTAATTCATGACACTGTGCAAATTAAAGAGCTTGTCAAAAAAAAATGAAGGCTTTCAAATTAGTCTGAGAGGTACCTATTATTCATTGACTCAAGGAGCCAATCATGGCTGACTTCAGCCAAGTCTTTCATATACTCATCATCCCTGGAGGTTGCTAGCAACCCGAGAATTGTCAGTCCCAACACATGAGCGGGCCGCTAATCACACACGGAAGGCTCTTCAGATAGAGACACATGTGACCTGTATATTACTAGAATTCCACTTTTAAAACATGATGCCATATTGATTAGTTTTGAAAGATACTAAACATTTTTTTCAAATGTAGCAATGACACAAATGAGCCATTCATATTATGGATGCCATCTGCAAACGGACACACTTCAGATGCATGTTGTGACACAGTGCCCATGCAAATTCATACATATGGCTATAGTTTGCATTTTAAAATGATGCATTACTAGTGGTTCATAAGGAAAGGGTGGCGACTGGAGATAGACATGAACATTGTTCTGGAAGATACTGGAATCCAGAAAAGAGCAAATGACAGGCAGGTTGACATGGTGAGAAAACACCCTCGCTGCTTCTACTAGAGTCACTGTGTGGCTTTTTAATTGTACTGACGATAAGCTGCTTTATTGATATTTGTGAACGTTAGTGTCATTGAAAGCTACCCACGTGCTAGCACCGAGATTCTCACAATATTCAGTGATTCACGGGGATGTGTGGGACTCTTTGGGGTCATCTCTGGTTACCACACTGACTGAGCGATGGAAGACGCTCCAGCATTAATGCCTGGCATCTGGAGATGCTAAAAATCCAGCAGTTCCCTGAATGAATGGCCACCCCAAAAATGTACATTCTACCTTCCTCATGAAGCAGTTATTTTCTTTTGATCATGTACATTGATTGCTTCCACAGTGGCAAGTTTTCAGTTCTCATGGTTTCAAGGAATTTGTGAATAACACTTAATATTTCAAGCTCATACGGACTTTCTGACTTCTAGAAGCATTCTTCAGCTGTTTACCCTGAAGCCCTAATTCAATACATCCCAGATCAAACTCCTTCACTTCTTCCTCGAACATGCTTCTTCTCAAATATTCTCTTAGTGACTGGCACCACCATGGTGGCGGGGTCACTGAGTGCATTTGAGTTGGTTCCACCTCATACGGATCCTGTATTCAACAGAATGAAGCCCTGCCCAGCCCCGCACCAGCCTCACAATTGTTATGTTCCAGCCCATTGTTGCAGCCGGGGGCTAATCCATCTCGTCGAGAGTCTTTTTCTACTTTACCAAGATGTCCCTTTTCAGGGACTTTTATCTCACGACCTGTCCACAACACATGAGACAAAGTCTTGCAGTCCTTGTTTCTAAGGAGCATTCTGGCTGTCCTTCTTCAAAGACAGACTTTTTTTTCTTTGTCAGTGCGTGGTGCTTTCAATGATCTTAGCCAACACCACAATTCAAATATGCTCTCAGGGTCTCCAAATCCAAACTCATCAAGTCAATTCTGACTCATGGTGACCCTATAGGAAAGGGTGTTCCTGAGACGAACTCTTTACAGAAGTAGAAAACCTCTTCTTTCTCCCATAGAGCAGCTGGTGGTTTTGAACTGTTGACCTTGTGGATTGCAGCCCAACACACAACCACGAAGCCATTAGGGCTCGTACCACCATTATAGTCATGTTAAAAATCTGAGAATCCTCCTAGCTACCTTCCTTTCGTAATTATGGTGAGGTGAGCAACATCAGTTCAGACTCATAGTGACCGATGTACAACAAACTGAAGCACGGTCAGGTGCTGCCACATATTCACAATAATTGTCATGTTTACACCAACTGCTGCGGCTACTACGTCAATCCATCGCCATAATGGTCTCCCTGTTTTGCACACACCTTCCACTTTATTAAGCAGGTAATCACTTACTAATTGCTTGATTTCTACCTCCTTACTCATTTTGTTGTTGTTGTTCATTTGTTGTTGGGGGTGGTTGTGTATGTGTATGTCTTTAAAAATGTTTCTCACGATTTTCTTCATTCCTGCTGCCATTGTCTTAGTTCAGCCTCTTTTCACCTCGCATCTGGAGTATCTCACTGCATTGGGCAGGGATTTCTTTTATTGCAAGTGAAAGGAAACGTAACTAGATAAGGTTATACAGTCTAAATATTGTGAGATCTACCGAGAGATTTCTATTCCAGGTATAGAATGATATAGTCTGAGTTCTGACTAGCTCCATGCTTGGACTCTGCTTTTGCCTGTGTGGCTTCAGACTCAGGCAGCCTCTCCCAGTGTGGATCAAAATGGCAGCTTAATTCCAGGTCTACAGTCTATTTTTCTGGCAATCCCTTTGGATAAAGATAGTCTCTTCAGCAAGAGTTGCTTCAGCAAAAGTTCCAGGATGAACTCTGGCTCTGTCATATGCCCCACTCAGCAAGGAACGGCCTCACCCTACACAAATCCCATTGATTGAATGTGGGAGTGATCAGTTCTTCGTGGAAAACATGGATTCTATTGCTAGAAGGAGAAAGAAGCTGATCTTGGGAATAAATATCCATTGTGCCTCTCTCTAACTCTACCTCCATACATTTAACCAGTGATGTTGCTTTCTGTATATCGAATGACATCGTTTCCTTGATTTTTTTTATAATGGCAACCCATGACAACACACAATAATGTCTCCAAATGTATGCAGCCTGGGAAGAGAAATGATCACTTTGGGTAGAACATTGTGTGCTTGTATTATTTAGTCGGCGACACTTGGTTAATTTGTTAAATAATGATTATTTCGAGGGGCAATTTCAATCATGTAATTTGGTTATAACTGTACTTGAAATTGTATTTTTATGTAATTATGGTGCTGTGAGAAAGTTTCATAGACGAATTCCCATATACCACATTAGTGCTTTCACCCAACTCCACTCAGTGGGCAGATTGCAGTGGATTTTGGGTCAATAAAATGCTGGGCATTGATTGCTTTGTCTTCCAAATCAGAAATCTTCCCATCTATGCTATTCAGCTGGAAACAACCACCAAACACTCAAGCAAATAGCCAAGGTCATCTTTGTGCAGTGCAGCTGTGTCCAATGCCCTAGGCGGGACTTAAAAGAGCCTTGCTCGCCTCCTTATTACCAGTGGTGGGGGAGTGCCCAGCCCCCTCTCACCACAGGTCTGCTTTGAAAAAAAGTCCAAAAGAAGACTCCCCTTCTGACAGCAAATGCTAAACCATTCTTTTCCCCCTTGAGGGTCAACTTCAAGAACATTTTTAAGCAGGACTTTTCCAAGAAGTTAGGGAGCGCTAATTTTTTTTTTATCAGAGCAATGAAAAAAACTCTAGATGATGGGTAGCATGGCTATATTTATATATAATCTTGTCCTGAATTGACTGCCTCTAGAGTTCAAATTCTTCTGGAAAGTGCCAACCCTCGGTTTCAGTGCACTGAGCCGTCATCTGGGCTAAGAATGGAACTCAGGTTTCTTAACTCCTCAGCCAGAACTCCATCTATTAGAACATTGTGCCTCTCAATTGTGTCTTAAATTAGGCATATAAATGAATTCACTCACACTCTTTCTGCCTACCAAGTTTCTGCAAAAGAACTTATCAGCACTACATGATACAGTTGGAGAATCTCCTCAGTCTACAGCTGAACGCCCACAGGCTCTGGGAGTGGGAGAAGGCAGCTCAGATCGAAAGGCTTAAGTCTCCTTCGGCAGCACAGTCACCGCCCTCCTTCTTCATCATCAGCCAGACAAGGAACAAAGGAAATCCTCCTAGTCCTGGGCCAAACTTCATCAGAGAAGTGATACATCTAATTTGATAAACTCGGTTAGTCCACGAAATTATCCAGGTGTTTTACAACTGTGGGAAGGAATATGCTTAGATAAAATTGAGTCTTGCTCTTTGTCATTTGATCGAATACTAGCTGGGGTGCGGCCTCATTCACCAGGCTTGTCCCCCAACATCCAAGGGAGTGAAGGGGTTTTAATCAAGCAGAGAAAAATGGCTGGGACTGCTGTGACCCTGGAGCTGTGGCCTGTGCCTTTAACTTTTGATAGACTCTTGCCTGTTTAATTTTGGTTTTGGTAACCTGAAGTTCTGGTGCCCAGGGAGAGGGTAAACACCGCGCGCGCGCGCACACACACACACACACTCCTCACCCAAAAGGAGAATATAAATAAATATCATTTGGAATCTTGCATAATATCAGCCAATGGCAACAGCAGGTTTTTGACAGGACTGCGAACTTCCCCAAAACAACATCCTGCCAGCCTGGCTATGATTCAGTCATGAGTCAATGCTGTGAGATGGGCCTCTGCCAGCATGTTCCCCAGCCCCAAACGACGGCCCCCAGGCCCATCAGTCTATTAACATTCAGAATCTGTGCTGGACTGACTTGTTATTAACGACGCTGGTCCCCTCAAGGTAATAATACAAGGTGTTTTTTTCCCTCTGGTGGAGGGAATAAAAATACAACAGAATGATGCCTCTTCATCACAATATGATCTTTGATAAAAGGGGGTCACTACACAGCTTTTCCAGCTGACATAATTAGGAAAGACTGGAGAAACGCTTGCTCCCCACCCCCCGGAGTCTTGTTATAATGAGGCCTGGGTGTGTTATCACTCCTTTGTAATCCAAAGGAGGGATGGAGCATGCAGGGCGGGGAGGAGATGTCGCCGGGGTCACCAGAGCCCCAAATGCTGGGGCAATATTTTTCCTTCTGTTATTAGGAGGCTTCCAACCACAGACACTGCTCCACAAAGATTGCCTTTCAGTTTCAAACTCCGCATGTGCTTCAAAGAGCAATTCTCACTTTGTGTATGTGCATGAAGTAACAATCCCAAGCCTCTCCTGCCTCTCTGTCTCTGTCAGCCAGAGTTGTGCGACTGTGCTTTATTAGGGGTGCCCGGAGAGTCCTCTGAGCCGAGAAATCACAGCACAGTCGTGATGCTTCAGATGTTGACTGCGACTAGGGCTATAAAACATGAATTTTTTTCTCCAAGTAAATATGTAGCCAGGAGTGAGACATAATGGGGACAAGAATCCTGTTCTTTCCCAGCTCTTCTACCCCTGCCAGGCCTTTGCACAAGAGCTATGGAGCAGTCTACAAAGCCAGGACCAGGGAGGGCTCCTCTTTCATCTTCAGGGCCCATTCTTCCCGGTTCTCCTGGATCCATTTTGACCCGTTAATGAACCTAGCTAGGAAACAGTGCTTGAGTTAAACGATTCCCTCTCTGCCTCAGATACAGTACAGCTTTTCATACTCTCAGATGCGTTTGAGAATCCAGAGGGCCGGGTTAGGTTGTATGAGGCCTAGCTTTGCCCAGAGGCCTTGGATGCTTTCCTCCTCCTCTGTATGGGAGTTGGCCTGTGCCCACAGCAGGAAAACGGATACAAAAACCAAAACCCACAGTCGATTAGCTGGTAATTTGCTTTAAATGGATCGTTCCTAGCAGCTCAGAGAAGCAGCAGGCATAGGAATGGTGAATTCCAGTGTCAAACACAAGGCTCAAACTTATGGCCATGGAGTCCATCCTGACCCTGTGGGACGGATTCAAGCTGCCCCTTTGGGTTCAGGAGGCAGTAAATCTTTCAGGGGCAGACGCCTCACCTTCCTCACTAGCCAGTTCCAATTGCGGCTCGCCTCCTGGATGCAGTCCAATTGGTGATCTAGTAGGAGACCGGCCCCTTTAGTTTCAGTGTAGGGTGTGCTTTGGAAAGACACGGCTCTTGTACATTTCTAAGTATCTTTGAAGCACAAAACAAGCAAGAGCATCAAGAAAGCTTGTCTAGGTTTAGACCGGGAAGCCACTTGTCGTGGCGGGAAAGCTCCGACTCGGGCGTTGAAGCAGATCTCCTGAGCGGGCGATCCGCTCTCCCAGAAGGCGGGCTGTCGGGGCAAGATTGGGGTCTGAGTGGCTTCGGAAGCCACTTCCCTCGAGTGACGGCCGCCCCCCGGGGCCTGCAAGCACGCTGCGCCAAGGGCGTCCTCCCAAAGGCTGGCCTCGCCTTTGATTTTGAAAATTCAGCCTTTGCGGTGAACTCTGGTTTCAGACATGGTACGTCGCTCTGGGCGAATCTCTAAAGCCACACTTCAGACCTGCAGCAGCTCTCCTCCCCTTCGGAAGATGCTACCCTTCCTGCGGCCGTGGGACTGGATCTTCCCGATCAGTAGTTCATCGACTGCCGAGATGGAAATGTGCCAGCCAAAGGCTGTGCCATCCAGCCAGCGAATTCGAGTCCTCACAGGGATGTCACTCCCCGCGCATTTATTGACAAGCTGACTCCCTGTCATTTCCGGCCTCCTGTCTTAGCAGCTGCCTCTCTCTCCCTCCCGTTTGAAGACTGCAGATCGGTGCTTATCATCCGTTTCCACGCCGGCTTTGTCTGCCTGGTTGTAAGCCCGCTCCTGAGGAGCCTCGGCAGTGTGCGGCTTTGTCAGCGACTAGTGGATGAGCTGCCTGGCCTGTTTGACTCATTCTGGGGCCCCTTTGTCTTGTGTCCTTTCTGATGGCCTAATTTCACACACACTCTCACTAAGAGCTCTTTTCAAACCAAGCAGCCGATATGGGTGTGCTATTGTTCCACACGGGGCTGCCAGATTATTATTTTTTAAATGCATTCTCTGCATGGATTTATCATGTAAACTCCAATTGTAAACCGTTGCCCCCGGGAAGGATTTGAGCATTTGGGTAATTTCCTGAAATTCTCAAGTGTACGCATTTGTAGTTTCTTTCCCCTCCTTTCAAATAGATGCAGCAACGATCCATAAACAAGATGGATTGCACAAAAGCACAGAGCTGCCAATCTCTGAGCTCACCCTTGTCCCCTGCTGCAGACCCCAATCTTGGCGAAGGAGCCCTCCCTTGCTCAGGTCCCAAGAGGTGCATGTGGCTTGTATTCACACTTAACAGGATCCTACTTTCAGTCATCATTTCTAGATCTTCTTGTGAAATATATGCTCCTCATCCTAAGCCAGCAAAGACAGGCATGTGTACAATAAAGCTCATACTTCCTGGGTCCCAAACATGGCACGTGCTGCCTCTCACCCTTCCACGTGACTTGACACCTATAATTTAGGCCATTGATAACTGAAATTGTTGCAGAATTTGCTTCAGAGCCTGGAATCTCTGCAGGACATTGTTATTCAAATATTTCCCCTCCTTCCTTGAGGGTTTTATTTTTTGAATAAATAATGTAGGCGGAAAACCTCTATGATCTGTGAGGTTAATTGACATCAAAAGAAAGTAGCGGTGTAATGGGGTCCCTATTTGTAAGCTCTCCACTGAGTTCTCTGGTTTTTCTTCATTTCCCCTCTGGACTCTTGTGTTTTCCAGCAGATTCATTCTGTTCTGTAAGCCACAGCCACTTACCAGTGTAGTTCACATATGGTCTTCGAAATGTGGGGTCAAGGTCTGAAGTTCATTTTAAGAAACAAAACCAAACCATAAAAAGGACTCATCTTTCAGGAAGTTCCGCTTTATCAAGCAAGCCTGCTTTCACATAAATACATAATCTCAAATAGCAACTGACCTCTAACGAGACGTTAGTATTTTAAGTAATTGAATGTGACTGTAGATAGTAATAAAAAAAAATCTGTAGTTTAACTCCAAGTCTGGTTGGGTTCCAGGGATGGTGTTTTAATGAAGGGCCTACTGAATTTAGGACAGATGCTGGGTGTTATGCTAGGCTGGTAGCTGAATCTTGGATCAAACACAACTTTGGAATGACTCATACATTTTACTAATTTATAAGTGCAGTCTTCCTTGAAATTCTAATGTGAAGACTAGCATTCTGGTCTATGAGAGTGAATATAACCTTGAAGTCAATGAAAATATGGGGATTGTTCACTGAATATAGAATCGTGAGCTTATTGGTTTTTTTCTCTCCCACATCTTCTAGCTTTTAATTTTCTTTGAGGGACTAGGTGAAGCCAAAAGCATAAATCTGACTACTGGAGATTTGCATAGCAATAAACAACAGAACCTTTCATGGACAGGCAATAGAAACAAGGTTGGAGAGTGAAGTTATTTAGAAACAGCATCAGACCACGTGAGTGGGCATCTGAGATTTTGTTCTTAGGCTTGCTAGGATAGAGTAGTTGTGAGAGATGGGGAGTTGTGTTCACACCCTGTCCTCACGCTAGAAGCTGCTAGTCTTTAGTTATTTGCTGTAACTCATCTTTATCCACCCACCTAGGGTCTCTCACACATTTCCACCCCTATTCCATGACCAACCCTAACCGAATCCATCCGTTCACGGACAGAGGTGGTGAGTTCAGCCAACAGACTCCCTTTCGCTCACCTTTCCACTGCTAACTTCTGAATTTCAGCTCTTGCACATGAAACTGAGCTCACTGTAAAGTTGTATTGGATACAACACGTTGCTGTTGCTAGGTGCCACCATGTTGATTCCAGCTGGTCGTAGTCCTCAAAGCAACCCCAAGTAGAACAAACCAGAGCAAAACACTACCTGGTCCTGCGCCTTCCTCCCAATTGGGCCTGTTTGAGCCATTGTTGCAGCCACTGTGCCAAGTCACCTTGCCAAGGGCCTTCTTTTTACTGCCCCTCCACTTTACCAAACACGATGGCCTTCCTCAGGGACTGGTCTGTCCTGAAAACATGTCCAAAGTACTTGAGCCAAACTCTTTCCATCCTTGCCTCTAAGAATTTTTGTTGTATGTCTTCCAAAAGATTTGTTGTTTTTTTTGGCAGTTCCTGGTACTTTCAAGATTCTTTGCCAGCACCATAATTCAAATGCATTGAGTCTTCTTCGATGTTCAACTTTCATATGAGGAGAGGGAAAATACCACGGCATGAGCCAGGCATACCTGAATCCGCAGAGTGACTTCCCTGTTTGGGGACTTTAAAGAGGTCTTGTGCAGCGTATTTACTCGATGCAACATGTGCTTTGATTTCTTGACTGTCCCTTCAATGAGCGTTGATTGTGATCCAAGCAAAACAAAATCCTTGACAGCTTCCACTCCCCCTCCCCCTTTAGCCTGGTGTTAAATATTGGTGCAATTGTGAGCATTATGGTTTTCTTTACATTGAGTTGCAATTCATACTGAAGGTTGCAATTCTTGATTTTATCAGCAAGTGCTTCAAGTCTTCCTCACTTTTAGCAAGCAAAGTTGTGCTTAATAAGCTTTCCTCCAATCCTGGTAGTGCATTTTTCTTTATACATTCCAGAGTTTCTAATTATTTTCTCAGCATACATATTGAATAAGTATGCGTCAAGCCTAATGCTCACTTGTCTTGGTGTTTAATCATGCAGTATTCCCTTGTTCTGTTCTCACGACCACTTCTGGATCGATGAGCAGGTTCCACAGGAGCACAGCACAGTGTTCTGGAATTCCCATTCTTCTCAAGTCCATCCATAGCTGTTCTGATCCACACAGTTGAAAGACGTTGCATCATCAATAAAATACAGGCAAACATCTCTCTTGCACTCGCTGCTTTGAGCTAAGATGTATAAATTTGACTGCTAGTTGAATTGACTGGATTTCCTTGTATCCAGATAGATATCCTATCACAGACAACATTTTACTTTAAGAGCAATCTGGAGATGGCAGTGAGTGCTTCCTGGTTGCGTCATTCCCAGCATAGCAAACCTTGTGTTTTTCTGATTCAGAATGGCCAATACCAGTCCACTTCAGCTCACTGATGACTAAAATGTGGATCCGAGTGCATTCTACTTCATTTGTGACAACTTTTACTCTTCCTACTTTTGTATTTCTGGCATTCCAAGTTCCAATTATTATGTTAATTGATATTTGTAGCTGTTCCTTCTCATACTGAGTCATGCCCCATCAGCCAACTCAACCCCGCCCTGAAGGCTTTACTTTGGTCGCCTTATTCCATCTGCCACTATGGCCAACTCTGTTGAGAAAGCAGTTCTTCCTTTGGCCGGAACGCCTTATCCCCTGGCCCTGTCTCCGTTTTGTTTCTGTTGATGAGGTTTCCAGGATCTGACAATGTTTGGGTGCTATCTTTAAGGTTTTCCATGGCTAATTCCTCAGAAGTGAACAGCCTATTCCTTCTTCTTAGTCTCGGCGCTCTGCTGAAGCCTGTTTGAAACACAGCAAAATCCAAGCCACCACTGACAAACTGACAGGCAAGGGGCAGGGATGTAACATAGCACCTCTGAAATATACAACAAGTAATTACACTGGGGAAAAAAATATCAACATTTTAGGAGTCATTATCTCTGAGTATTCTAATTGTTATACTTTTCTCTAATTCACATAACTCTATCAGAATCACATGAAGAAACAGACTTAGAACCCAGATGTATAATAATAAATGTCAGCCTTTTGCCGCCCCAGCTCCCACACTGCAGCTATTTAGAATATAGGAAGCTGAAGAGCATACCTGTGCATATGTAGATGGACTGATACTGGCTCCAGCAATGAGCTCAAAAACCAACATTGTTGAGGATGGTGCAGGGCCAGGCAGTAGTGTCTCCTTCTATTATGTACAGATTTGGAGCTAACTTGCAGGTCCAGAACAACAACAATGCATATGGATATCAATCTATTGGATTTGACTTGATGGCGCTGAGTTTTTAAAATTCTGTATCTGCCTACCTACCTGCCTACTCTCCTATCAATGCTGTTTTCGATTTGACTCATAGCGCTCCATGTGTTGCAGAGTAGAACTGCCCCATAGACTTCTCTTGGCTGTATTCTTGATAGAAACGGATCACCAGATCTTTCTCTAGCAGAGCTGTTGCTTGGATCTGAACCATCAACTTTTTGGATGATATCTTAGTATTAATCATTGCGATCCCCGGGCTTCTTATATATCCACCTAGATAACTAATTTGTGGTTTATATTGTTTGCTAATGTAAGTATATGTCCACTTTCAGATAAGCAATCTGAGACTTGAGTATGTTATCTGACCTGGCACAAACAAGTAAGCAGGCATCTAGTGTACCAGAAACTAAGATTTTTGACCAAGTTCAGAGCACCATACACTAAATCACAGCTGACGATTTCTTATACATAATCTCATTGTAATCTTCTCATCAACACTTTTATTCCATGTCTTCTTTCCACTTCCACCCAAACATCTTGAGCTAACTCACCGACTTGCCTTGGCCTGCACGATTTTCATGGCCTCTTTACTGGGTTTTCTGCTTCTGCTTCTGCTCTCGTCTTAACCTCCACACTTGTATCAGTCTATTTTAAACCCAGGGGCTAGTGTGATTCTGATTAACTATAAGGCAGGTCAGGGCAATTGGCGTAGAGTAAGCAAGCATGCGATTTAAAAAAAATAAGTAAGGTCAGAGAGGTGACAGAAAACACACATTTCCCTATTGAAAACTCTGCTGGCTCTCCAACTCACTCAGAATAAACGGCCTTATGTGGGTCTAAAAGGCCTTACCAAATCAAGTTCTTTGTCACCTCGCGACCTTTTTTGGTTAGGTTTCATACTTGTTTACTCTTCTCCAGTTGCCCTGACCTCTGTGCTGCACCCCAAGCAGGGCCTTCGTGCTTGCAGTCTCCTCGCTTGGAGGGTCCCACAGTTCACTCCGTTCCCTTGATGGCTCTACTGGATATGTACCTTCCCAGTGAAGTCTTGCCTGACCCATCTGTTTATAATGACAACCTTTGCTCCCTCTAAGAACTCATTATTTTCCTCTTTGTTTTCAAAGTACCATCATGTGATATAATCTACATTGTTTGGGGCCCAATTCTCCTGCCTGATATAAGCTTTATGAGGGCAGGAATTTATTATTATTATTTTTTCCTGTTTTGTTCACTTCCCTCTTCAGTGCTCATAGCAGATTCTGGCACATTGTAATTGCTCAGTAATTATTTAAATTAATGGATGAATGATTGAATGATTTGGGGGATGTGGTATTCTCCCTATTTCATAGTTAATAACATAGAGATTCAGAAAGATTCAGGAATCCTAGCAAGGTAATACAAACTGCAAAGGACAGAGTTAAATCTTGAACTAGTTTTCCTGTCTCCCATAATGCTCACATAGAAAAAAAGGAAATATCCTTTAGAATCAACCGCTATACCTTAAACCTTATATGAGGATACTAGCCATATGCAGGGAAGAGCTGGTAATTAATTTAGGCAGACACATGGAAAGCAAGCTAGCACATCTGAGTCTTAAATATTTTCATCTTGCAACAAATATAAGAAACTCCAAGCCAAATCTGTGACCCATCAGGGGATGATATATATATATCTGGTTTCATTTTTATTTCTCTTTGTCCTTATTTTCTTTTAACTTGATTTATACTTTCTTGTGTTTATATTGTTGTTGCCTAGGAATTTTTATAAGGCATTTCATGTCCTCTTTTGGAGCACACTAGGGTAAAAATAAAGAAGCAACCCTCCTACTGTGGTATAAACCTATTGTGCATGTCTAGTCTGGCCTGGGTAACCCCAGCCCAAACCCACTGCCATTGAGTTGATTCGACTTATAGACATCCTTTGTAGGATTTGTGAGACTGTAAATTGCATAGGACCAGAGCAGCTGGTGGGTTTGGACTGCTGACTTTGTGATTATCAGCTTAACATTTAACCCACAGCCCCACCAAGGTCCGAGGCTTGTGGAACCAAAGTAAAACCGAGGTGGGATATCACCTGACTGGAAGAGGGAACCTTGGAAAAGCATGGTCTCTTCATGACAGCAATTCAAAGAAATAATGATTTGACAGAAAAAAATATAAGTAATTTTAAAATGTGCTTTAGTTTTTCAAGAAGTGAAAAAAAAAAAGGATACATTGAAGAACTTTAAGAACTATGAAGAACCGGACGGCCTATCTTATCTGTAAATTAGCAGGTTGCTTTGTCATGGTACGTGATCACACATAGCACGGCCAGAATATCGTCATTGTTGTCTCGTTCCCTGGGCCTCCGTTCTCATATGAGTGATGCAAATGACAACTGTAAATACATGAAGTTGTAGGTCAAGAGCGGAACCCCGAGCTTAGGGAATCTGCCTCTTACCATATTTGGACAGTAAGCTTACCAGTCCATTGTTAGAGAGGGAGATATCTATATCCCCGAAGGCTATTAGCTAGACACATGTCCTTGAAACGATAATCTGGAATATCTGAGAGATACAGAGACACATGAGAGGCCCATCTACATGCAGAAAGAAACATCATGAAAGCCACCTCTTCCGTTTTAACACTCTGCCCCTGGAAGGCAGTTGCACCTATCAGCTATTACTCATACCTTCCAAAACTTTCTGGGTCAGAGCCTATAACCATGGACTTTTGTCTTTTCCCATTATCTCCACACTATCCAACACCCCAGTCCCTTTTTTCTAATTCTAGTTTTTTCTGATCAGTTTTCACTCAGCATCACAAAAGTTCAGGAAGTGAGCCTGCAAGACCAAGCCTTCTTCAATGAACTGGTCAGCAAAGCTGAGCGCACTGATACCTCACGCATTTTGTCCTGGTCCCTAACTCCTCCTAGTTATCTTTCTGTTCTCTCTTCATTTCCCTTCTTGCTCTCCCAGATGTCCCAGTGTTGCTCCCAGATTGTTGTTAGGGAAAGAAAAAGGGAATCTGAAGAAACTTCTTCCAACTTAAAGAGCTATGGTTGAAGGAAGCCCAAGTGAATGGCCCTTTTTTACGATCCTCCGACTTGCGTTAGCTGGAGTTCCACAGGAGCAGCCTGTGACACGGCTCAAGGGTAGTCAACTGCACTTAAAGTTGCTAGACACAACTACGAAGAAAATAAAGGTATTCTTATCCACCTGAAATTCTCCATACTTCCCTTAACTCCTGCCCCTACTGCTTTCTTCTCTTTGACTCACAGCATTTTGGCCTCATATTTTATATTGTTGCTGGGTGTTATCAAGTCATAGCTACATTACGTACAACAGATCAAAGCACTACCCGGTCCCGAAGCAGCCTCACAATCATTGTTGTTATGGTCATGCCCATTGTTGCGGTGACAGTCTCAGTCAAGCTTGTTGAGGACCGTCCTCTTTTTTGCTGCCCCTCTATTTCACCAAGCATGACGCCGTTCTTCCCCAGGGACTCGGCTCTTCTGACAATATGTCCAAAGTATGTGAGATGGAGGCTCACCAAGCTTGCATCTAAAAAGAACTCTGTATTACTTCCAAGATAGATTTGGGTTTCGTCTGCCAGTCCCTGGTACTTTCAATATTCTTCACCAGCACCGTAATGCAACACATCGATTCTTCTATCTTCCTTATTCAATATGCAACTTGCACATGCATGTGAGGCCGTGGAAAACACTGTGGCTTGTGTCAGGCACACCTTAGTCCTCAAAGTAAACTTCCTGCTTTTCAACACTTGTGCAACAGATATACCCAATGCAATGTGTCATTTGATCTCTTGACTGCTGTTTCCAAGAGCATTGATTAGGATCTTTTTTCCCATTGATCATGAAAATGATAATTGGTCCAGTTGTGAGGATTTGGGACTTTTTTTACCTTGAGTTGTAATCTATACTGGAGACTGCAATCTCTGATCTTCGAGTGCTTCAAATCCTGTTCACTTTTCACAAGCAAAATTGTATCATCTACATATTGCACAGGTGGTTAGTAACCCCTTTTACAAGCCCGATTCTGCATTCTTCTCCATATAATCCAGTTTCTCATTATTTGTTCAGGATCAGATTGAATAAGTATGGTGAAAGGATACAACCAACCCTGGCAAACACCTTTCCTAATTTTAAATCATGTAGTGTTCTCTTGTTGTGTTTTCTCTTCAGCTGCCTCTTGATCCAAGTACAAGGTCCACACGAGTAAAGTTAGGTGACCTGGAACTTCCATGTTTCTCAAGGTTTTCCTTAGGTGGCTTTGATCCACACAGCCGAATGTCTTTACGTAGTCAATGCAACCCAAGTAAGCATGGTTCTAGTATTCTATATTTCAGCCAAGGTCCGTCTGACATCAGCAGTGATATCCTCCATTCCACTTCCTCTTCTGAATGCAGCTTGACCCTCTGGCATCTCTTTGTCAATGTGCTGCTGAAATTGTTGGCAGATGGTCTTTGGCAAATGTTACTTGCTTGTGATATTAATGATATTGTTCTATAATTTGTGCAAGACTTTGTTGGGTCACCTTTCTTTGGAATGGGCACAAATAAGGATCTCTTCCAGTCAGTTGACCCAGGAGCTGTCTTTCAAAAATCCTGGCATAGATGAGTGAGTGCTTCCAGTGTTTCATCAGCTTGTTGAAACATTTCAGTTGATATTCCATCAATTCCTGGAACCTTTTTTTGGCTAATGCCATCAGTGAAACTTGTACTTCTTCCTTCAGCACCATTTGTTTTAGCTCATATGCTACCCCTTGAAGTGGTAGGATATTGATACAGTGATTCTGCGCATGCTTGCCTTCTTCTTTTGATGCTTGCTTCATCATGCAATATTTTGCCCATGGAATTTTCCAATGTTTCAACTCGTCTTAAAGATTTTCTTGAATTCTTTCATCTTAAGATATACTGCATGTGTTGTTTCTTTTTGATTTTCTAAGTTTTGGTCTTTGGCATTTCTGTATAATATTTTACTGCGTCTTCTTGTGGTGCCCGTTGGAATTTTCTATTTTGAGTTCTTTCATTTAATCATTTCTCCTATTTGTTTTAGTTACTCTAAGTTTTAAAATCTCTTCTGACACCCCAAACTGATCTTTTCTTACTTTCCCATCTTTTTAATGATCTTTTGTTTTCTTCATGAATGATGTTCATAATATCCTCCCATAGCTCGTCGGGGCATCTGTAATTAGTGTTCAATGAAGCAAATCTGTTCTTGAGTTCTTGTACTTCAGATGGGATACACTCAAGGTCACAGATAGGATCCTGTGGACTTGTTTTAATTTTCTTTAGCTTCAGCCTGAACTTACATATGACCAATTAGTGGTCTGCTCCACAGTTAGTCAGTCTCTGGCCTCATTTTAGCTGCTGATATTGAACTTCTCCATTGTCTCTTCCCACAAATGTAGTCATTTTGATTTTTGTGTATTCCATCTGAAGAAATCCATCTATATAGTTGCTGTTTGTGTTGAAAAAATGTATTTACTATGGTTGCTCTTACAAAATTCTATCATGGAATTTCCAGCTTTCTAATTATTACTACCATACTTTCCAATTACTGTTCCTTCCTCTTTGTTTCTAACTTTTGCATTCCAAGTGCCAATAATTCATCAGTGTATGTTGATGGCATGTTTTTCAATTTCAGGCTGACGATGTTGTTAGAATTCTTCAATTTCTTCATCACTAGCTCTAGCGCTTGTTGCAACTTGAATAATAGTTCTATTGATTGGATTTACTTCACTTCAGAGAGATACAAGCCCCTCACAGACAGCAGTGTAGTTCACCATGGATCTTGAAATGTCCTTTTCAAATGATGAATGCCATGCCATTCCTCTTGATTGTGTCATTCTCGACATGATACACCAGATGATTGTCTCATTCAAAGTGGCCAATAGCAGTCCATTTCCGTTGAACCCCGGGAATCTTCTCAGTTCAGCTCTGACTCCCGAGTTCTCTCTTAAGTCCCTGGCCCTCTTGATCATTGTCTTCTTTAATATCCTTTTTCATTAAGATATTACTCTTTAGGCATTCCATTTTATATCTGATGACATCTAATTTTCCTAGATTCATACTTTGTACATTATAACTTACAATTATGAGTAGATTTTTTCAGGATTTTTCATTTTTTTCTCATTTGGGGTCATGCAACATCAACACATGAAGGTCCCAAAAGTTTTACTTTCTCAGACTTTACTCCATTCACATCGTTCTGGTTGACTTTACTTTGAAGAAGGCAGCTCTTCCTCCGTTATGTTTTGAGCGCTTCTAATCTTAGAGGCTCATCTTCTGGCACTAGCTCTGACAGGGTTTTGCTTCTATTCATTAGGCCAGTGATTCTCAACCTTCCTCATGGTGCGACTCTTTAATACAGTTCCTCATGTTGTGGTGATCCCCCCAACCATAATGTTATTTTCATGGCTACTTCGTAACTATCATTTTGCTACTGTTATGAATTGGGAGACCCCTGTGAAAGGGTCATTTGCCCCCCAAAGGGGTCACGACCCACAGGTTGAGAATCACTACATTAGTCCATCAATACCTGACAGTGTTTCGCTGCTATACATAAGGGTTTCAGTGACTAATTCTTCTGAAGTGGGTAACTGAATCCTCCTTCTTAGGGTATTTTTAATCTGGAAGCACCACTGAAGCCTGTTAACTCTGGGTGACCCTTGCATTTGAAATCACAGTGACATAGCTTCCAGCATCCCAACAATACACAAATCCCCCACAAGATGTCAAAGTGACAGAGAAGTAAATGATGGTCATAATTTATAGAGATAATTAAAAACAAACTCACTGCCATTAAGTCGATTCTGACTCACAGGACCCCTAAAGGACAGAGTAGAAATACCCTGTTGGTTTCAGAGACTGTAACTCTTCATGGGAGTAGAAAGCCTCATCTTTCTCCCAAGGAACAGCTGGTGGTTTCAAACTGCTGGCCTTGTGATTCACAGCCCAGTGCATAGCCCAGCAAACCACCAGGCCCCTACAGAGATGAAAGAATCTCTCCTGTTTCTGACAATGAATTGACAATCCAATATATTTGAGTCTACTACTATATTTGAGTCACTGACATAAACAAATCTCTTCTTCTCCGCCTCATTTCTTACTCACTCTTTTAGATCCTCTAAACTCTCATGTACTTTGGGCATGTTATCAGGAGAAACCAGCCCCTGAGAAAGGACATCATGCTTGGTAAAGGAGAAGGGCAGTCAGAAAGAAGACCCTTGACGGGATGGATGGACACTGTGTCTGTAACAATGGGCTCAAACGTAACTATTGTGAGGATGGTGCAGGACTGGGTGATGTTTCCTTCTACTGTAGACAAAGTCCCTATGAGTTGGCAGCCCATGAACAACATCTAACAACAACAACACATGTTCAGTCCCTATAATTCCCTAATAGCTATGCTGCTTAAGCAATAACTTTACCCATACTAGATGCTGAATGCAAGGTCCTCTCTGTAGGACCTCACCCACTTGATAACCCCTCTCTTTATTTTTTTCCTCTAGTTCTTTTTTTAACTTTTTAAACATTTTATTAGGGACTCATACAACTCTTATCACAATCCATACATACATCATTTGTATAAAGCACATCTGTACATTCTTTACCCTAATCATTTTCAAAGCATTTGCTCTCCACTTAAGCCCTTTGCATCAGGTCCTCTTTTTTCTCCTCCTTCCCACTCCCTCCTCCCTCATGAGCCCTTGATAATTTACAAATTATTATTTTGTCATATCTTGTCCTGTACGGCATCTCCCTTTACCCCCTTTTCTGTTGTCTGTCCCCCAGGGAGGAGGTCACATGTAGATCCTTGTAATCGGTTCCCTCTTTCCAACCCACTCACCCTCTACCCTCCCAGTATCACCGCTCACACCCCTGGTCCTGAAGGTATCACCTGCCCTGGATTCCCTGTGCCTCCAGCTCCGATCTGCACCAGTGTATATCCTCTGCTCTATCCAGACTTGCAAGGTAGAATTTGGATCATGGTAGTTGGAGGGGAGGAAACATTTAGGAACTAGAGGAAAGCTGTATTCTTCATCGATGCTACATCGCACCCTGACTGACTCATCTCCTCCCCTAGACCCCTCTGTGAGGGGTTCTCCAGTGGCTGACAAATGGGCTTTGGGTCTCCACTCTGCACTTCCCCCTTCATTCACTATGGTAAGATTTTTTTTTTCTGGTGATGCCTTTACCTGATCCCTTCGACACCTCGTCATCACACAGGCTGGTGTGCTTCTTCCATGTGGGCTTTGTTGCTTCTGAGCTAGATGGCCGCTTGTTTACCTTCATGCCTTTAAGACCCCAGACACTATCTCTTTTGATAGCCGGGCACCATCAGCTTTCTTCGCCACATTTGCTTATGCACCCGTTTGTCCTCGGTGATCGTATCATGGAGGTGTGCACCCAATGATATGATTTTTTGTTCTCTGATGCCTGATAACTGATCCCTTCGGGACCACACGATCACACAGGCTGGGTGTGTTCTTCCATGTGAGCTTTGTTGCTTCTGAGCTAGATGGCCGCTTGTTTATCTTCAAGCCTTTAAGACCCCAGATGCTATCTCTTTTGATAGCCGGGCACCATCAGCTTTCTTCACCACATTTGTTTACCCGCTTTGGCTTCAGCGGTTGTGTTGGGAGGGTGAGCATCATAGAATGCAAATTTAATAGAAGAAAGTATTCATGCATTGAGGGAGTGCTTGTTTAGAGGCCCAAGGTCCTTCTACCACTTTAATACTAACCCTATAAATATAGGCACATAGATCTATTTCCCCATCCTCATATATACATTTGCATATGTAAGTGTCTTTGTCTAGACCTCTGTAAATGCCCTTTGCCTCCTAGCTCTTTCCTCCATTTCCCTTGACTTTCCTCCTGCCCCACTATCATGCTCCATCCCCACCTGTTTTCTTGTCTTGACTTCCAGAAGGTCACATATCCTGTGTTCCTTCTGCCCCTTGGGTAACTCTTTTTCAATTTCTTAGCTCCCTCTCCATGTATGATATGCGACGTATATGCCAATAAAACTATTAAAAAAGAAAGAAAGCCCAAATCCTCACAATTGGATCATGATGACCCCTTAATAAACAGAGAAAATATTGACATTGTGAAGGATTATATCTTGCTTGGATCCACAATAAATGCTTATGGAAGCAGCAGTCAAAAAATAAAACTAATTGTATTGGGGCAAATCTGCTACACAAGAGCTCTTTAAATTGTTGAAAAGCAAGGACGTTACTTTGAGGACTAAGGTGTGCCTGACCCAAGCCATGATATTCCCAATAACCTCATATGCATATGAAAGTTTGACATTGAATAAGGAGGCATGAAGAAGCATTATTGCATTTGAATTATCATGTTGGAGAAGAATATTGGAAGTACCATGGACTGCCAAGTGAACAAAAAAGCAAAATGACCAGTGTTGGGAGCGGTACAGCCAGAATACTCCTTAGAAGTGAAGCTGGCGAGACTTTGTCTGATGTGTTTTGAACATGCTATTGGGAAAGAAGAATCTCCCTAAAGGGACACCCCGCTTGGTGATGTAGAAGGGCAGCAAAAATGAGGAAGCGCTTTGATGAGACCGACTGACACAGTGGCGGCAGCAGTGGACTCAAGCAGCCATGGTGAGGTGGGTGCAGGGCTGGGCAGTCTTTTATTCAGGTGGACACATGAGTCAGAACTGATCCGAAGGTACCCAACAACCATAGCTGGTCGGGTTTCATAATTTCTTGGAAACTGGTAGCTCATTTCATCTTTCTTTCTTTTGGAATATTACTATTGTTCACTATAATCAAGCTGCCATGTTGATCCTAATTACAACATGGTGGGACCATGAAATCAATAAGCTTTCCATCAACTGATTTTCAAAAGCAGATCATCAGGCTTTAGTTCCTAGTCTGTCCTAGTCTGGAAGCGTCACTGACACCTATTTCTAATCATAATGTGCAATGTGCAGACCTCCACTGACAGTAAGCGGTGACTACAGCACAGGAGGTAGATGGGCCGGGAATCAAGCCCGGGCTGCCACACGGAAGGCACGGATTTTGTGGCTGCATCACCACTGCTCCTCGTTTGGAATAACCTGCTGCCCTCGAGTCTGTCATAGCACCTTGGGAGGTCGCTTTCAGAGCCGAGATTGTGGTTTCTAGTTTAACACATCTACCGAATCGTTTCAAGGACGTTAAGCTTCTTTATAGTGTTTTTAAAAGGATTTAAGTTGAAGAACTTTAAGGTCGGCCAGAGCTATCCATGCTCTTTTGGTCCCTATCTCACTTCCTCCTCAACATAGTTGCTGGGTGCGGGCAAGCTGGTTGTCGCTCAAACAGCCTGCGAACCACAGACAAGAGAACGGCTGCTGCTGGGTCGTCTTTGTCGGTGCTGTTACCTGGAACCCACGCTTGCAGCCGCTGGGTCAGTCCATCTAGTCGAGGGTCTTCCTCTTTTTCGGTGACCCTCTACATTCGGAAGCATGATGTCCTTTTCCAGTGACTGGTTTCTCCCCGTCATATGTCCGAAGTATATGAAATGAGGCTTCACCATCTTTGTTTCGGAAGAGCATTCTTCCTGTGTTTCTCCACGACAGCTTGGTTTGTTCTTCGGGCAGTAGATGACGCTTTCAATATCCTTTGCCAATACCATAGTTCACATCATTAATTGTTCGGGGGTCTTCCTTGTTCTTTTCATGTGAGGCGGTTGAAAATGCCACGGCGTGGCGTGCCTTTGACTTCACAATGGCGTCAGCATTTAGAGAGGTCTTGTGGTAAATATTTCCTGTTTCCCTCTTTCTTAGACACTCCTTTTTCTTTGCTCTTCTGGACCCACACCTTCTGGCTTCCCTGCCCCACTCGTTACCCAGCTGACTCTGAATCTCCTCTGCTCTTTAACCTCGGCTGGCTCCCTCATCCACGCTGCAATCTCTCAAAGGTCTGTCCTACGCACGTTTTATTTTTATTTCGTAGCCTCTTTCTTCCCATTTTACAGACGTTTCCTGGGATCCATGCACTTCCATATACTCAGTACGTATCCACAGACTTCCACATTTATACTGCCAGCGGAGACTAGATGTTTTTCAGCTCTAGCTCTATATTTACAGCCGCTCACTTTATGTGTCCACTGAATGTCTCCTGCTCATCCAACTTAAGTCTCTGCCTCCTCCACCAGTAGGTACATCTGAAGGTAGGTCTGTATTTATTTTGGGGAAACAGTGCTATGGCAGATTTTTTTTTATCAATATGCACTTGTGTAAGGGTAGAGTCCAACTTGTCATACAGATAATCGGGTCACCGACCGATGCTGCCTCCTGGGAGAGGAGCCTATTCCATAAGACAGACACTGAGGAACAGCTCCTCTCTAGGGCCCATTGCCTTCTGCCTGAGCTGGCTCTGACATCTGTCATTGCCTGCTGATCCCAGGGGCCATCAGCAGACCACCAATGATGGATCTATTGAGCTGACATTGGATTCACATTACCTCTGCCTCCCCCAGTCTATGCCCCATCCCTCACCCCAGCTGACTCTGCTTCCTCACCCTGTTTCCCATTTGTCCACTTCCATAAGTCAGGAGAAGCCTGACTTGTACTGGGCTGTACTTACTTAGTTCTATAACTGTGTAAGTCATTTCGGGATATCAATCTCTTTCTCTATGGAAACACACACAAGTTTCTCGGGTTTTGTTTCTCTAGAGGGGTCCACCTAACACAAGTGCCTTTATTCACACAGCTTGTCATGTTAGCATGCTTGGAGTCAGCTCTTACCCACTCTTCTCTTCAAAACCAACTTTGGCACCCAGCCAAGACTTAAGAATTCCACTTCTGAAAATATGTCTTCATTCCACTGCTCTCATTCGACGCCATACCAACATTCTCTTTCAGCTCAACCTTTGCAGTAGCTGCCCGTTTTTCCCGGGTCTAACCTTATTCCATTTAATTAATTATTTATAAAGCAGTGAGAGGGAGCTGAAATGCAAACCAGTCATGCTCCGTTCCAACTTTAGATCTTCAATGGTTTTACATCGCTTTAAGGGTGAATTCCCAATCAACAGCTGTAAGGTCCTGAATGAACTGTGTGGTAGCTGCTGAGTTGTGTTTCCCAGAACTCCCTGCAGAAACGAAGGACTCTGTCCTGCCCTCCCAGGAATATGGCTCTTCTGAGGAATTGCCTCAACTGACGGAGGAGTTTGGTCTAATACTCAGCCTTTTCTCTGACGTGACAAACCCAACTCTGCCTCCTCTGCAGGGGTAAATCCACAGAGTTAACACAGAGTTCAGCATTGCAGTTCAGCTTACCCCCTGCTCGACCATCCTTCCCACCCTTCCCTCTCACAGGTGTTGGTCCCAAGAGCCCTTCCTAATAAACATGCCACACGAAGTTTCATCTCAGAGTCAGCTTCCTGGAAACCAAACCCGGGGCAGTCTGTGAGTTAAGTGTTTCTATCATGGAAGGCTTGGCATATATCTAACATTGTAAGTCACCTGGTACATACAGGACTAATCCGGTTGAAATCCAGGTCTTCAGAAAGAGAAGAGGCCAGCTATGTTGTCAATTTTACACGACCAGGCTTATTTCTATTTTGTGTTATATGCTCACCGTAGTCAGTCCGAAATTATCCAGCTGCCTAATCAACACCCGTAATTAAATTCTCCACACTCTCTCCTCTTTATTCAGCATTTCCAATGACAATGTACCAACTCTAGAGAAAAGAAAGTGCCAGTGCAGCCAGACTGCTGCTTGTTCTTGTATTAATTCGTGACTGCTTTTATAAAGGCCCTTTCTAAAGGCCTGGCAATTGCCTTGCTGCTTTTCAGTGCACTGTGAAGTGCCCCAACACTCAGGCACCAAGTATCAGGTCGGCACAAAGCAATAGGAACAGCGCTTCCAAGTTGTTGGCTATGGTGCTTTTTGACTGGTCCTGAACAGCTGCCTTTATTTGTAACTTTAAATAAATTGAGAGTTCGGAGAAGATGGTGAGGAAAATTGTAGGATCGGCCCATGTAGTTCAGAAATGTTTTCAGTTGCTATCATCAACAAGAGTTTACAAAGTATCCACCACTTGAAGAAACTCGGGGCAACAGAATTCTTTTTAACAATTCTGTCTGTGGCAGAACTGTTTTCCTAGGGAAAATCAAGATATCAGCTCCAAGCTAGTGGATGGCATATTAAAAAGCCAGGTGGGCTATTCAAACACACACCTCAAAGTCCGTCTAAATCCTAATACGGCAAGTCAAAGGGTTGTCAACTACCTAATTCATATTAAAATACATAAATTGTCTCTCACCCAAATCAATTACCATTGTAAGCAAACTGACTTTATCCAGTGTGTTGTGCTTCCTGTCAATTGCTCCTATTTGGTCAAGAATATACCCTCTCCTCACACACACACACACACACACACACACACACTCACACACACACTTATATGTACTTATACCATTGCTACCAAATACCAGAGATTGTGTTCCTATGGCAACTACAGCTCATTTCAATGCAGTCATCTTTACAGAGTCAGTTTTAGAAATCCACTGTGATGAAAGGGAAGCTGTTCACACTTGCCAAAGTGAAGCCTTCGATACCACATGTAGTAGCGTGTCTGTGCTGCCACTCTATTAGCTGTCGAGAAAAACATAAATTTTATAGTTTGACAAATCAATATTACATCTTACATCAATGCCAGTCCCCAAACACAGGGGTTCAAAAGCAAGGATGATTGCCTTAAAATACTCTATGCCCAACTGTGCCATCTACAGGCTGACGGACTGCTCTGAGTGTGGTCCAAAAAACCCTCAAATGCCCCAGGGAAAGTACTGGGCACAAAAGGAAGTCTTGCCTCTGTGCGTTCAGGCAATTTTCCTCCCTCCTGCAGTGGGGTTTCCATTTCCTCCCAAACCACTGGAGAATCTCACGGATATGAGTAGTCTGTAGGAAATGTTATCCAACGTATTCCAATATTTACTAGAATAATTGTGAGGTCAGAGTCAGTGGCCTCTGACCCTACTATTAATTAGCTATGTGACCTGGAAGAATTACTTCGCCTCCTGGGTCTCACTTCCTTCATGTGTGAAAGGAGAGTTTGGGGCTGGGTTATCTGTGAAGTCTGGTTGGATTCAAGTAATCTGGGACCTCACTTGGCAGGGAGTCAAGTAACTTGAGCTTGTGCACCTTCACCTCTCTGGGTGTGTCAGAGAGGAGGGTGGCAAGCAGTCAGCTACGCTCCCATCAAACCTGACTGCACTTGTAACCAATCCAAGAATGTATGGATCCAATTTGTTGCCGTTCTGATGACAGGCAACGGAGGCTTCCACCGAACGAGAGCCACCTAAGAGCTTCTGCTCTATGATGGGAGCTTGTGACTAGATGCCTGTTTATCCTCGTTCTGCTTCCATGACTGTGCTCCCTAGTGGAGAATATGCATGATGAATCTACAATAGGAAAGCAGCAGGGCAGAAAACAGCACAAAGGGCTGATGGGGCAGAGATTCCACTGCAGACTCCCTGCAAAAAAAAAACCCAAAAAACAAACCAGATTTCTTTCTTTCTCACCCGATCTGGGGAAACACAGGAAAATGGGAAGAAAAAGTTATTCTTTAGGCAGTTAATTTTACTTGATTTTATTTAATGGAGCTTTAGACATCTTAAAATTCCTCTCCCTTCAAAAGCACAGAGACATTCTTTCTCCCAGAGGCCCCTGGGCTTCCTGGGGGAGAAGAGTTTCTCGAGCTGCCACTGCCTCTGTTAATCAGTCTGCCTCTCCTCACTGCCCTGGCCACACACAGTGCTGGCAAAGTGCAGCTGCAATGCCTCCGCTTCACCATGTGCTTTATGCTGACAGAGGCCATCTCTTTACCACCAGATGTTTAGGAGAGCATAGCATGACAAGTTGAAAGTCACCGTTGAGGAGAGTAGCATGGGACATTACAAGTTGAGGTCATCCTAAAATACTGTATAGACTCATGTATAAGCTGATATTTTCAGCACACTTAAAAAAAATCATTGTACTAGGGGCTCGTGCAATGCTTATCACAACCCATCCATCCATCCATTGTGCTGAGCACATTTGTGCATTTGTTGCCATCATCATTCTCAAAACATTTGCTTTCTACTTGAGTCTTTAATATCAGTTCCTCATTTCCCCCTCCCCCTCCCTCATGAACCCTTGATAAATTATAAATTATTCTTATTTTGTCATATCTTACGCTGTCTGACATCTCCCTTCACCCACTTTTCTGTTGTCTATCCCCCAGGGAGGAGGTTATATGTAGGTCCTTGTAATCGGTTCCCCCTTTCTACCCCACCTTCCCTCGACCCTACCAGTATCACTACTCTCACCACTGGTCCTGAAGGAGTCATCTGTCTTGGATTCCTTGTGTTTCCAGTTCCTATCTGTACCAGTGTACATGCTCTGGTCTAGCCAGATTTGGAAGGTAGACTTGGGATCATGATAGTGGGGGGAGGAAGCATCTAAGAAGTAGAGGAAAGTTGAATGCTTCATTGCTGCTACCCTGCAATCTGAATGGCTCGTCTCCTCCTTGAAACCCTTCAGTAAAGCGGTGTTCAGTTGCCTACAGATGGACTTTGGGTCTCCGATCTGCACGCACCCTTATTTACAATGACATGATTTTTTGGTTCTTTGATGCCTGATACCTGATCCCTTCAACACCTCGTGATCACACAGGCTGGCGTGCTTCTTCCATGGGGGCTTTGTTGCTTCTGAGCTAGATGGCCGCTTGTCTATCTTCAAGCCTTTAAGGCCCCAGACACTATATCTTTTCATAGCCGAGCATCATCAACTTTCTTCTCTTTTGCTAATGCACACATTTGTCTTCAGTGATCATATCAGGAAGGTGGGCACCCACCGATATGATTTTTTGTTCTTTGATGTCTGATACCTGATCCCTTCGACACCTCATGATCACACAGGCTGCTGTGTTTCTCCCATGTGGGTTTTGTTGCTTCTGAGTTAGATGGCTGCTTGTTTACTTTCAAGCCTTTAAGATCCCAGATGCTATATCTTTTGATAGCCAAGCACCATCAACTTTCTTCACCACATTTGCTTATGCACACATTTGTCTTCAGTGATCGTGTCAGGAAGGTGTGCATCATGGAATGCCAATTTAATAGAACAAAGTGTTCTTGCATTGAGTGGAGGTCCAATGTCCATCTGCTGCCTTAATACTAAATCTATAAATTTATGCATGGAGATCTATTTCCCTATCGTCCTATATAAATATATTTACATATGTACATGCCTTTATAAATACCCTTTATCACCTAATTCTTTCTTCTATTTCCTTTTACTTTCGTCTTGTCCCACTATCATGCTCAGCCTTCATTTGGGTTTCAGTAATTTTTCTCGGTTACATTGCCCTCACCAGGCCTCTCACTCCTTCCTTGACACTAATTTTGGATCACTTGTTGCTCCCTTGTGCCTAGGTTGGTCAACACCACTTCCTTATCCCCACCTCCCCTTCTTCCATGTTCCCCTGAACCATCGGTCCCATTGTTTTCTCCAGACTGTTCATCCAGCCTATCTTATCTAGCTAGAGCTGCAGAGATAATAATATGCACCAAAAAACAAGGCATAGGAAGACAAAGTGACAAAAGAGAACACAATGATGACAACAAAAAAGAAAACCAATGACCCATAAAAGAATAAATTAATTAAACAAAAAGAAAAACAAAATAATTTTTAAAAGGAAAAACCTATAAATAGATCAAGGTCTGATTTTTGAACTCTAGACATGTCCTCCAGTCAAGTCCGATGAGGTGCCATGCTCTGGCCCCAGAGTCTATCCTTTGTACTCCCTCTGGAGTTCCCTGCTCTGCTCCCACCGTTGCTCTGCCACACACCTTTAGTGTTTTGCCTCTGTGTCACAGGGTCAGTCTGGGCCAATCCAGACACTGAGTCTCCAGTGTTGTCCCCCATAGGACCATAGGTCAGTGAGGGACATCATGCCTCATAGTGGGATCAGCCATATGGTCCACTCTGTGTATTGGCTGTTTGGAGTGTACATGTCATCCTCCAGGCCTGGTGGGCCATCATATGCTCCACTCTCTTCCTCCCCATTCATTTTCTCCCTTGAATAAAGATGTGATCAGACAGCCTTATCTTTCTCTAGCAGAGAGGTTGGTGGTTGTGAACCACTGACCCTGCAGTTAGCAGCCCAACACCTAACTCCCAATGCTACTAGGGATCCTGAGCACACTTTTAATGCCGTTTTTGTGGTAAAATTAGGTATCTTGGCTGATACTTGGGCCAGCTTATACTTGAGTATATACCGTGCCCCAGCTATCCCAGATCAGAGGGGCAGCTTGCCCTTGTTGGTAAAAGGAAAAGACCAGTTGATTGGATATTTCCCTATTTCCATAAGCTTTGAAACCTCTATGACTTGGGTCTTTTTCCTACCTTCTACATGTAGACAGAAGTTTAAGTTTGGGAATTAGGCCTTTACTCTAAGGATTTCAAGCACCAAGAGAAAGATTATACTGGTCCAGGAAGATTTACTCTTATATTGGAATGCCTACTACTTAGTTTCTCCTCGCATGACTCAACCCTGACAGATCTCTAGAATGAAAGCTTCATGTAGGCAGACTGTTCATTCACCTCTGCATTCACTTTTCCTGCAATAGGAACCCAATATTTATGGAATGAAAGCATGATATTACTTTACTAAAGAGGTAACTATACCATCCTTCCGCACTAAGCTTCTGATCACGTTAGACATAAGCACAGATTTGAGAAGAGAAGTTTATGTTAGCAATTGTGGTAGTTATATAATCTGTTGTCAATTTGAGACTTCAGAGTAAAGTAGTGGAGGTTAGCCTGTCAATCAGGACACAGCTTGATGACCTCATTTGGAGGCACTAAGGAAATAAATAGCACACTGGAGGAGAGATACACACTCACTCCCACTCCTTGGGAGACATTGAAGCTGACAAGACACATAGGGCTACTCTAATGCCCAGAGCTGAAGGAGTCACAAAGAGACCCCTGCCAGTGCGGAGATGCTTATACCTATGCTGGGTTCACCAGACTTTCCACACACTGGCCTGTGATCTTCCTGCATTTCTTGTCATTGCATGTGTTGCATGAGTCTGAAGAGGAATTTACAGATTGACATTGGACATATGGGCTAATATACTTATGGACCTGATCTGGGCTGGGATGTTTTCTCAATATTCAATTGCTCTTGTATATAAAGTTCTTTCTTACACACAGATTAGTGAGTGTCTATGAAATTGTTTCTCTAATAACCTCAGATTAACACAGCAAGAAAAAAAGATAACTCCTATAATCAATGAAGAATAGGAAGACCTTCAACAAGTTAAATTGACATGTTGGCTGAAACAATGGGCTCAAACATAACAATTTCAAGGATGTTACAGACAAGGCAGTGTTTTGTAGGGTCACTATGAGTCTGAACTGACATGAGGGCACCTAATAAATAATCTTCTCATTTATAAGAGGAGGTAACTCCCCCAAATGGAAAGAGCTCCAATGAATGGAGCTTTCATAGTACACATTTTTTCCTGCTAGGCTAGCATCAAGTAACTTGCTCTGAGTTAGTGCACCCAGTGGCATCACCTGGGAAGTTTCTCTCGTCACAGTGAATTTTTTTCATAAAAGCAGCTTCATTCAAACCTTGTTTTTTGGTTTTTTTTTGTGATGGCTGTTTTAAGAGAAGAGCATGCGGCTGTGAAATTTTGTGTCCTGCTCAGGAAAAGTGCCAAGAAGGTGTTGTAAGGTTAAACACAACTTACATACACAGTGCTATGGGGAAAACTCACATGTATGAGTGGTTTTCTTATTTCCAAAAAGGTGAAATGTTGATTAACAAAAAAGCTCATTCTGGACATTCGTCAACTTTTCAAACAGATGAAAATATCCACTTGTATTGCATCTGGAGTTTGTTCCTTCAACTCAGACTGTTTATCAAACTTTCTATTTAGAGGTTCTGAAAAGATAGTGTAACTGTGTGACAAAAAAGACCTGATTTGTGGCAGATGGCGGACTGGTTTTGCTGCAACGACAATGCATTTGCTCACACAGCAATCACAGTGCATCACTTTTTGGCAAAAAAACAGCATGCCTCTCTTGCCCCATGCACCTTACTCACCTGACGTAGAATTGTGTCACTTCTTTTTGTTTCTGTGAATGCAGAGGGACATGAGAAGATAGTGATTTGATGGTGTAGAAGAGGTCAAGGAAAAATTAAAGAATGAGGGAGGTGCTGTCAGCCATCAGACAGATGAGTTTGAGAAATGTTTCCAAGAATGGAATTACAGATTTGACAAATATATTAAGTGTAACGGAGAGTACTTTGAAGGTGATAAGGTTGTATTGTTAAAAAAATTTAAATACATAGCTTTGAAAAAATTACTGTCTTTTGGGCTATCCCCCAGTATATTTTTGTATGTTTAGCAGCATCCAGCTGCCCTGGCTAATGACTAACAGAAGTCTAGGACTCATTCTGATTATTTGTTTGCGTTGAACTACAGTATGTGGAAAGGGCAGGGTCTACAATAACAGATGTAGCTGGCGTGTGATACCTGTTTTGATCTGTTTTTTGGAGCTTGTAAGAATTGCCTGTACAAGTCTATCTTAAAAAAAACAATAAAATTGCCACTTCTTCCTTATGGTCATTTCGGTCCCACTTTATTTTCCATTAAAAAAATCCAATTCAATAACAAGCTTCCATTTATTTCAAATCACCAGAACCCCAATGCTATTTTAGTAATGTTATTCTCACAAAAGTCTCACTACTCTAGAGTGAGAATTTTATGTTTTTTTCTAAATTAAAAAGTAAAACGTCAATACAATTGATGTATGTATATGTATGGATTGTGATAAGAATTGTATGAGCCCCTAATAAAATGTTTATTAAAAAACTCAATTTTTGAATATCTAATAATTTTGAATAAGCTAAAATTTACTTTCATAATTCCTTGGAAGAATGGATGTGTTAAGCCAATTATTGTAGTGAAATTTTAAATTGAATAGAATAACAGTCACTAAGCAATCTGAAAGCAAAGTAGCATACATAAGTAGGCAAATGGCACATTACTTTATATATGTTAAAGGAACTGCACTAGGAGTGAAAAATACTGTATAATGCCTTACATTGGTATGGCACTTTACTGCACAATTTACTAAACATCATGTAATGGAGGTAAGTACCAAAATACACCTGTGAGATAGCTATTAATCCTATTTTACAAATAGGAAAACTGTACCTTGGAGAGGCTAACAATCCAGCCCCAAGACATAGGACTAGTAAGAAGCAAAGCTTGGACTTATTAAACGTAGGCCTTTCAATGCAAGGAACCAAATTCATTCCACTGTGACGCAGATGCCTGTAATGGTTATAATATGCTCTGTAATTTAGACTTTTCATTAATCCTGACAGGTCAATTAGTGCAAATTAATGCATTTTTCCTAAGTCAGTGTACAGAGTAAAGAGGAGCTTTGGAAAATTATAGGAAGGGAAAAGCAACAGTTTTCATCATCATTAAACAGTGATGATACTAAAGACATCTCGCACACAGAGGAGGTTTCAAAATATTCCCATTAGTATCTTTACAACTGAACCCTGAATAGAAGAAAATTTGCCAAGTATCAATCACTCGATCCCTCTCGCCTTGCGAGCAGGGGTGGAAGAATGGTGAGTATGAATGACAATGCAGCTTCTATTATTTGTTATTCCTCTAAAAAAGGCAAGAATTGCACAAGATCAGAGACTAGAATAATTTCAAAATTTTCCACGACAACTCTAAAGAACATAAGAGCAATGATTTGAAAGTCAGAAATAAAATGGTTTTCAACTTAGAATTCTGTACTCAGCCCAACTATCAAGCCAAGTGAAAGATGGAATAAAGAGATTCTTCAAACATTCAAAAAATTTTACTTTCTTCCTTTCTCAGAAGACTACTGGAGAAAGTGATGCACCAAAACAGAGAACATATATCAAGAAAGAGAAATAATATAATACAGGAGACAAGGCATACCAACTCTGAGGAAAGGCAAAGAGTATTGGCAGAGTAATGCCAAGGAGGGATGCCGAGTCTTTTATGGAGCCAGCAGAGTGGGGAACCAGTCCAGCCTGGACAGGTTGAAGCATCTTCAGTCAATACAGCCCATGAAACTATCTTCCTGGCTACCACTCCCAGTGAGGCAAAATACACCGAGGAACCCTTGCTTTTATTAAGGAAGACTACAAAGATCAGACAATAAATATGTTCTCTGTTTCTAATAGGCTATTTGAAGCTTGAAACCTTTCTTGTAACTAATATTTTGTCAATAACCTTTTAATCCTTGCTGACTAGAATGCAGAAGTAAACATAAGCATCAATTCATCAATTAATGGAGTATCAAACATTTTTCATGGATATATATATATATATATATATATATATATATATATATATATATATATATATATATATATATATATATATATATTGCTGTTGTTAGGGGGCGTCTAGTTGGTTTTGACTCATCGTGATCCTATGCACAATAGAATGAAACATTGCCTGGCCCTGAACCATCCTCACAATTGTTCTATGTTTAAGCCCATGGATGTAGCCACTAGGTCAACCTCTCTTGTCTAAGATCTCCCTCTTTTATGCTGCCCCACTACAAGCATGAGGTCCTTCTCTAGGGTCTGGTCTCTCCTGACAACATGTCCGAAGTACATGATTTGACATCTCTCCATCCTTGCCTCTAAGGAGCATAGACTTCTTCCAAGACAGATCTGTTTGTTCTTTCAGCAGTTCCTGGTAATTTCAATATTCTTCTCCAACACCACAATTCAAACTATTGTCTTCTTTATTCAGTGTTCAACTTTCACATGCATATGAGACAATTGAAAATACAATGGTTTGGTGAAGGCACACCATAGTCCTCAAAGTAAGATCCTTGCTTTTCAATACTTTAAAGAGGTCTTGTGAAGCAGATTTACTGAATGCAAAGTGTCTTTAAATCTCTTGATGTTGACTTCCATGAGCATTGATTATGGATCCAAACAAGAAAAATGTCCTTGACAGCTTTAACATTTTCTCCATTTGTCATGATGTTACCTGTGGGTCCAGTTGTGAGTATTTTGGCCTTCTTTACATGGAGTTGCAACCCACACTGAAGGCTGCCATCCTTAATCTTCATCAGCAAGGGTTTCAATTCTTCCTCATTTTCAGCAAGCAAGGTCACGTCATCTGCATATGGCAGGTAGTTAATAAATCTTCATTCACAAGACAGGTCCTCTGATTTGCTCAGCATATGCATTGAATAAGTATGGTGAGAGGCTGCAACCCTGATGCACACCTTTCCTGATTTCAAACTATACAGCACGCCCTAGTTTTGCTCCTACACCTTTTGATACATGTGCAGGTTCCACATGAGTACACTGGGTATTCTGAGATTCCAATTCTTCTCAAATTTATCCATAGTTTTTTTATGGCACACACAGTCCAATGCCTTAGCATAATCGATAAAACACAAGTAAACATCTTTTTGGTATTTGCTGCTTTGAGCCAAGGTCCATCTGACATCAGCAATGATATCCCTTGTTCAACATACACATCTGAATTACTACTACTTTCTGGAAGCTCTCTGTCAATATCCTGCCTCAGCAGTTACTGGATGAGCTTCAGCAACATTTTCCTTGCATGTGATATCAATGCAATTGTTCTATAGTTCGAACATTGTGTTGGGTCACCTTTCTTTGAAACAGTACATGTATGGAACTCTTGCAATCTCTTGACCAAGTAGCTGTCTTCCAAATTTCCTGGCAGAGATGAGTAAGTGCTTCCAGTGCTTCATCAGCTGTTGAAACATTTCAATTGGTATTCCATTAATTGTTGGAGCCTTGTTTAGGGCTAATGCTTTCAGTGCAGCTTGAACGTCTTCCTTCTGTACCATTGGTTCTTGCTCATGTGCTCCCCTCTGAAATTGTGGGATGTTGACTAGTTTTTTGGTGCAATGACTGTATATATATATTTTTCATCTTTTTTGGATGCTTCTTGAATTATTCAATAGTTTGTCCTATAATCTTTTAATATGACAATTTGAGGTTTGAATTTTTTTCTTGAATTCTCTCTGTTTCAGATATACTGAAAGTGTTCTTCCACTTTTTGTTTTTCTAATTCTAGATCTTTTCACATCTCGTTATACTATCTTTGTCTTTTCAAGCTGCCCTTGAAGTTTTCTGTTCAGCACTTTGACCTCATCATTTATTCCATGTGCTTTAACTAGTCTAGGATTAATAGCAAGTTTTAGAGTCTCTTCTGACATCCATTTTGATCTTTTCTTTCCTGTCTTATTAGTGACCTTTTGTTTTTTTCATGTTGTTTTGATGTTCTACCACAGCTCAGCAGGTTTTCTGTCATTAGTATTCAATGTGTCAATCTGTTCTTGAGATGTTCTCAAAATTCAGGAGGGCTAGATTCAAGGTTCTATTTTGGCGCTTGGGGACTTGATTTATTTTTCTTTAGCTTTAACGTGAACTTACATATAAGCAATTGGTGGCCTGTTCCACAGTGAGCCCCTGGCCTGGTTTTATTTGTTTACATTGAGCTTCTTCATTGTCTTTTCCCACAGAAGTAGACAATTTGATTTCTGTATATTCCACCTGGAGAAGTCCACATGTATGATAGTCTTTTGTGCTGTTGAAAATTATTGGTGATGAAGTCATTGGTCTAGAAAAATTCTATCATTCAATCTCTAGCTTTTTTTCTATCACCAAGCCCATGTTTTCCAACTTCTGTTCCTTCCTCTTAGTTTCCAGCTTTTGCATGCCAATTACCAATAATTATCAATGTAGTGTGGCTGCTATTAAGTTCGTCACAAAGATTAATCTAGGCCAAGCCAGAGAGAAGGAAAAGGAGAAGTTTATTCTGTGCTCCCTGGGTGGGATTCATGGACTCCAGCAAGGAGTCATTGAAGTTGTTGGGGAGTAGGGGAGAGTGGAACAGAGAGAAAGAGCGAGATGGGAGCCCTGAACTCCTGGGCAAGCCCCAAGAAGGGCCCCCAGGTGGGGGACCAGGAAGTTGTTGCATAACTGTGGTGGAGAGCTAGTTTGAAGCTGCTCAGAAGGGTAAACAATAAAGGGAGGGGGTAGAAACCACAGGGGCAGACCAGGAGGAATGGAGAAGGAGCTGCACCTGCTGGGTCTGTAAGCTCCCTCCTCCATAAAAATTCTGAAGTAGGGTGGTACCTTGATCTTTCAGCCTGATGGGGAGCAGATGGCTCATTGATCTGGGGCCCTTTGAAGTTAGCTGTCTTGGTCCATAGGGACAGACAGGCTTTGTCTAATGTACCCCAACCGGGACCTGATCCAGCAATTACCTGTTTGAGAAATTTTGTACCGATGACTTTGGTAGAGTTTTTCAACTTCTATTACAACTCATGATTTACAGATAATGTACTTGGAGAGAGATCTTGAAATGTCCTTTTGACAATGAATCTGACATCATTTCTCTTGATTGTGCCATTCCCAGCAGAGTAAACCATATGACTTCTGATTCAGAATGGCCAACGCTAGTCACTTCAGTCCAGTAATACCTAGAATATCAATTTTAATGCATTCCATTTCTTTTTTTGGCCAACTTCCAATTCTACTACATTCATACTCCTTACATTCCAAGTTCTGATTATCAATTGATGTCTACAGTTGGCTCTTCTCATTTTGAGTTGCACCCCATCAGCAAATGACGGTCTGTCAATTTGTTGTACTCTGGTGGCTTGTGAGTTGCTATGTCACTGGTATTTTTAATGCCAGGCATGTTGCCTGAAGTGCAAAGGTTTCAGCAGAGCTTGCAGACTCAGAAAAGACTGCAAAGAAGGAACAGGCTACCCACTTCTGAGGACTTTGCCACTGAAAACCTTAGGTACAGAATTAAAATGTTATCTGCTATCAAAAATCTCATGAAAAGAAGCAGAACTTTGTCTGAGATAGTACCAGATGAGGAGCCTTTTGGGTAAAAAGGCACTCAAAACATGATGACTGAGGAAAAGCTCCTGTATCAAAATAGAGTCAACCATACATATAAGTACATATGTAAATAGACGTATATGGACGTAGGCATTGGCATAGACACTGACATCAACATAGATATTAACCCTACTGCCACCGAGTAGATTTCAATTGATAGCAACCCAATGGGACAGAATAGAACTGCTCCTTAGGCTTTCTGAGCCCGCACATCTTTGGCCTCATCTTTCTTCAGAGACCTTGCCATTTGCATCCCAATGCCTACCCTTCAGCACCACCAGGACATTTCTCTCATCTGAGCAGGGCAGAGAAGAGCACATACTAGCTTTTGTAGATCTTTGCAGAAATATTCTTTGTGAGCACGCACTGTTTTCTTCGGGTGAGAGGAATTGGCTAGGGGTTTGGGAGGGCACTTTTTCACTGCGCACCATATATCCTTTTGATCACTCTGACTTGTTTACTATAAGCAAACATAACATACTAGCATACACCATGATCCCTCGCCCTAGCTCCTCAGTCCAACACACACAAAGATGGATACTCGATGTAATTGGTCATGGGCCACTGAAAGAATTAGTTCCCCTCCTGACCCCACCATCTTGTTTTCCCTTCTAACTAGATCAGAGGCCATCTGGTATGCTATATGAAAGGTATGATTTCCATATATATTTTCTAATTGTTCCCAATTATCATCACCCAATGGTGGTTCCAATTTATTCTATCACTAACAAAATATTTGAGAGATTCTATTTCTCTGTACTTTCTAGACTTACTTTTGTTTCGTCTTTTATATTATTACATCACTTGGAGATTATGTCACAGAGAAAGCCTTTAAAATATGCTGTTTTTAATTTGGTATTTTATATTAATTTATTTGAACACAAATGTTGTTTTTATTTTCACAACCAGGTAGTTAAATGACTCCTCTGTTTGAAATCGCAGCTCAAAACCTTAGCTTTACAAACACTCTCTATACACCTGGTTTTTGTTGTTCCAGGACCAGCAGAATACTAATTGTCCAAATGCAGTATTCATAATGAAGAGCCAGATTACTCTGCATGGCACACATGATCAACTTGGCCACTGAAGGCAGCATCATAAACAGCGTGAATTTCACATCCACTATTGGGTTGCTTTAAACACTGTAACAAGGCAAGGATTTTTTCCCCTCCTACTGATGCCTCTGCCAGCAGCAACAGCTAAGCTTTGTCTGAACAATGGTCCAGGCCCAGAGCAGTTCGGAGGGGGTCCGTTGTTTCCTTGCTTGTGTTCTGAAACAACATGGAATCGACTGCAGTGTGGTGCACTGGGAACAGTGTGGGCCTCAAAATCAGACCTATCTGGCTTTGTATTTCAACTCCATTGTCACGCAGCCACACAACCTTGGAAACATGGTTTCTCTGAAAATGACTTTTCTTAGATCTACAATGGTCCTTACAATAGCTAATTTATAATAGGATCATGGTGAGGGTTAAATGAAATATAAGATCTGTATGGAAAGTACCTCACTTACTGTTAGTACTTATTTTACATTTAAATAAAATGAATTAATAACATTAAATGGATTAATATTTTAAAGCTCTTAGAACAGTGTCGGGCATATTTCACAGTTTCACCAAATATAAGATATTCTATTTAAACAAGTAACATCTATGTTGAAGTTTTCTGTGCCCAGATTGTCTGACTAGTATATGCCCCAAACTTCAGTGCCTCTTGGGCAATTTGCAGTCTACCTCAGGATACACACACACACACACACACACACACACACACACACATACACACACACCCATACATACATGAAGGAGATGAGACATGTATACAAGCAAGATTATCCATTCATATAAAATATGTTCTCTGAAGCATCAAGGGAATAGGGCAGCTAATATAGGCACAGAGACTCAAAAGAGGTGAGTGAGAAACAGAGAGGGAGGACGAGTGTTAGAGTAAAGTCAGAATGAGGGCAATATGCTTCAGTTGGAAAGACTGTAAAAGAGGCCTGGTGGAAAGTGAGTCGATTGCTCCAGAGAAAAAAGAGGAGGCTGGCTGCTCCCTTAACGATTTTCCATCTGGGAGAGGTTATGGAGCAGTTCCACTCTGTCCTAAATGGTCTCTATGAATTGGAATCGACTGATGGCTGTCAGTTTGGGTTTGAAAGGCTTTAATGAACTAGTAGGAAGGCAGGTTTCAGAGCCTTGAGTGAAGGCTTAAAAGTGAACACGGCCTCATCATTTAGGACTAGCTTGAGGAAAACTTTAAACTTCAGCATCAATAAAGGAGTCCTGTTGGTTCTGCGGGTTAGGTGCTGCGCTTCTAACTGCAAGGTTGGAAGTTCAAACCCATCAGCCACTCCATGGGAGAAAGATGAGATCATTGTTCCCATAAAGATTTATAGCCTAGGGAACCTTGTATTTCCTGCTATGAGCTGGAGTAGACACGATGTCAGTGTGTTTGCGTGTGTGTGTGTGTGTGTGTGTGTGTGTATTCAGCAACAGGAAGCCACCAGGAGTGGCACCATTTCAGTACAATAAAATTCAGCATAGGATATTTCTCCTTGACCAGCTGGTTATCCTTGAACAGTTTTGCTGGAAAGTTTTATAAACCATTCCATGTGAATATTCATAGATAATGGAAATCAGGACAGCTGAGGACATATGAATTAAGGAATTTAGGCCTGACCCGAACCACTGAACCTTGAGTTATACTAAAAATATTAAGCATATAATCATCATTCGCACACATAGTGCTCACTCTATACTGACTCACAAAGGGTCAAAAGTTCCTGTATTCAACTGCATTGCAAAGAATCCTAAAATGTGGTGAGAGAGCTTGGAGAGTATTTAATCAAATCCCACCAGTGAATGACTTTCCTTTACAACTTCCAAGAAAAACTGTCTTTAATTAAGTTCCTGCTTAAACATTTCTTGAATAATCTTTTTAAGGGAGCATTTTTTTCTTCTTCAACACATTTGTGGGTTTTGACTTTGTCGGGAGCCAACAGCCATACTGCCTGCTGTGAATGGCCTGCTTACTATCTGCCAGTCACTGCTGATGAGTGCTTTACTGTTCTGTCTCATTTACACCTTCCCATTTTCCCTTGCAAAAATGTGGATGTTATCTCCATTTTACAAATGACCAAAAGTGAGGCTTACAGAGGGGAAGTACTTTAACCAAGGTCACCTGGCGAGGAAACGGTGTGTGTGTGTGTGTGTGTGTGTGTGTGTGTGTGTGTGTGTGTGTGTGTGTCAAGATTTGAACCAGTGACACCTCCCAGTTAGTGCTCTTCATCGGACTTCACACCGCATCAGTGGACCCCAGGGCTATATCCTGTCACTGATACAATCATTCCCAGCAGTAGAGCCTCTTCCTAGGCAAAGGTAGAAATGGGGATGTCGTTTCAAAGGTCCACTTGAGTCTCAAGAATCTCAGTCTAATCATTATGGTTAAAATACACAAATATTTTTTGGATGAAAAAGAATTCTGAAAACAAAGTATTCTGTATAACTGGTATATATATAAAAACCTGGCATATTGATATTTACGGTGTGAAATCCATCATAATATGATAGTTTCTAACTTGATCTTACCATTGCAAGTAGAAGTCTGCAGCTTTGGACATCATAGATACACAAAACATTTATCCTTTTATTTTCCCACAAAATCCAATCATTAGAAACAAGGCAAAATTCTGCCTGTTTCTCCTGTATTACAATGATTATTAATGCTGCATCAAGGATTTCCAGCAATAGTTTAAAAGCCTCTTTCTTCTTCAAAAGACATGATCTTATGCCAAATAAAAAACAATTGTACAATATGTTTGTGGCAGCTTCCTGTTATTATTGACACTCCTTTCTATCAATTTGTTTTTCTTAGTGACTTTGTGTTGCTCAGATGTTGAAAACTAAACAGCTGGTATTTTAAATACCAGCAGGGTCATCCAGGATGAACAGATACCAATGTAGCTTCCAGACTTAGACAGCCTAGGAAGAAAGACCTGGTGGTGTACTTCTAAGAAACCGGCCAGTGTAAACCTTATGAATAGCAGTGGACCATTTTGGATAGAGTACCAGAATATGAGCCACGTTGATTAGAAAGCATTCAAAATACAAGGGCAGAGCTGCTTCCTCAAAGTTGAGTCCATCTTAGTGATATTGATGGAGTGAAGTTGAGTGCCATCATTTGCTGATGTGGTATGAATTACAGTAAGAACAAGTTTCAAACATCCATGAGTATTTGAAACATGGAACATAACACAGTGCTGAGTCTAAAAAAAATGGAGGTCATTCAAATGAAATACATAAATTTTGATATCTTTGGTGGCATTAGTTAGCTGGAATTAATTGATGTTTATGTTGACTCAGATAAGCATATGGTCTACTTTGCTGAGGATGACAAATTGAAGAGGGAATGGAGTAACATTTATTGTTCAAAAGAACATTTCAAGACATATCCTGAAGAACCCATACACATACAAGGAAAATTGAATAATAATTACACACCAATAGCTATAGCCAAAGATGAAAAAGTTGAAGATTTTTACAAACATCTGCAATCTAAAATTAATCAAATATGGAATAAAGATGCATCGATAATTACTAGTGATTGGAATACAAAAGTTTGAAACAAAAAGGGTTGGTAGCTGGAAACTATGACCTACGTGATAGAAATAACCCTGGCTATCTCATGATAGAATTTTGTAAGACCAAGAACTTTTTAATCACAAAAACTTTTTTCCCCAACAGTATTAATGATTATTATACATTTAGACCCAGAGTTATAAAAACCAAAAAGGAAGAACACTCTTAGTATATCTGAACTGAAAGAACTAAAGGAAATATTCAAGCCTGGAGTTGCAAAATTGAAAGATTCTATCAGCAAAATATTGAATGATACAGGAAGCATCAAAAGAAGATATAAAAAATACAAAGACACCGTACCAAAAATAACTAGTAAACTTTCTACCATTTCACAAGGCGGCATGTGAGTAACAACCAATGGTGCTGAAGGAAGAAGTTAGTCAAAAACAAGGCCCCAGAAATTGATGTTGGAGCCAACTGAAATGTTCCAACAAATGATGAAGCATTGGGAGCACTTACTTGTCTACACTAGGAAATTTGGAAAAGAGCTAGTTGGCCAAAGGACTGGAAGAGATCCATATTTGTATCCATTGCAAAGAAAGGTGGCCCAACAGAATGTTCAAGTTATAGAACAATATCACATACAATTTTTCTTTTTTTTGCCGAAGACCAGTAAGGGTTGCAGTAGTACATGAACAGAACTGCCGGGGGTTCAGGCTGGACTCAGAAGCGGACATGGTAAAAGGATATCATTGCGGACATCAGGATGGATCTGGGATGAAAGCAAAAAATATCAGAAAGACGTGTACTTGTTTTATTGACCATCCCAAGGCCTTTGACTATGTGGTTCATAACAAACTAGGGACAGTCTTGAGAAGAATGGGAATTCAGAACACTTCATTGTGCTCATGGGGAACTTGTCCATGGATCAAGAGACATTTATGCAAACAAAATAAGGGAGCACGGCATAGTCTAAAATCAGGAAAGGTATGTGCCCCAAGTTGTATCTTCTCATCATACCTATTGAATCTGTGTGTTGAGCAGTCAGAAGCTGGACTGTTTAGAAAGGAAGGGAGCACTATGATTGGAGGAAGACTTATTAACTTGTAATATGCAGAGGGCACAGCCTTGCTTGCTGAAAAATCATTGGATGCGCTTACTGCTGGAGATCAAAGATTACAGCCTTCAATATAGACTACATAAGTTCCCGTGACTGCACCAATATGAAACATCATGCTAAACAAAGAAAAGGCTGACGTTGTCAAGGATTTCATTTTACTTGAATCCACAAGTAAGCAGCAATCAGGAAATTAAATGACCTATGGCATTGGGCAAATGTGCTGCAAAAGTATTAGAGTATTAAAGTATTAGAGATGTCATTTTGGAACAAAGTACACCTGACTCAAGTCATGGTACTTTCAATAGCCTCAAATGCATGTGAAACTTGAACCGTCAATAAGAAAGACCAAAGAAGAAAAAAAATGCAAAAAAAGAAAGGCCAAAGAAGAATTGATTCATCTGAATTATGATATTGAATATACCATGGACTTACGAAAGAATGAACATGGATGTCTTGGCGAAAGTGCAGACAGAATACTGTTTTATTTTCAGAAGGGAGGGCAACATCTATATTTAGGACATGATATCAGGAGGGAACAGTCCCTGAGAAGGACATTATGGCAAAGTCGAGGGTCAGCAAAAAAGAGGTGACCCTCAATTAAATAAATTGAAAGGGTGACTACGCCAATGGACTCAAGTATAGCAATGATTTTGAGAACAGCACAAGACCAGACAGTGGTTCATTCTGTTGTGCACGGGGTTGTGATGAGCCTGTGCCATTTTGCTGTGGCCTAACAAAGCAATAACATGCTTTGTTAAGATTGTCATGAGCATTGTTGGCAGGTTCTAATTAAACCATATTTAAACCAAACTCGAAAAACCAATTTCTTTAAGTTCCTTAATGGGTTGTGTTAGACAGGATTCTCTAGAGAAACAAAACCAGGACACTTATGATTTTACATATCTCTATTTAGATAGATAGATATAGCAGTACAAATGGCTCAGTGCAACTCACTTCCATGAGACAGATAATACACTGGCAGTCCTTCAAGTCTTGAGGGCCACCAGGTGCAAGTCAAGGAAGCAGACAGCTGAGTCCTCTGTAGAGCAATTCAGGCTATCCTGCCACAGGCAGTGAACAGCAAGGCAGGTCACCAACCGTCAGCCAGATGACAGGGTCCGACAGTCCCCAGCTCAAGCGATGTATACTCCAGTAGCTTGACAAAGCAGGTCTTGAAGGAACCTCAAACTACAGCCACACAGTCCATGGGTTAGGTATCCCACAGGTAGTGTCGTTTGCAAATCGAGGCAGAGAACATGCTAAGGCAGGCGCACATCAAAGAGCAAGAGATACGGAAGGTGAGGCTCGCTGAGCCATTTATCTCTCCACCGTTCAATTAATCCCACATGTGTTCATTGGCCAGGTTGCTACAGTAAATCTATCACATGGGTCAAAGAATTTAGTTATGAGAGCTCTGTATCAATGTGACCACGGCAGTACTAAATCTGCTCAATTTATATCTCTTTTGACCTTCAGCTCTTCTTCATGAGTCAGCTAATAAAAACATAACCTAGACAAAAAAAGAAAGATTCCAAATGGGCCAACACCACTCCTACAATGAGCACCAAGTTCAAAGCCTCCCAGTAGAAAGACAATAGTGGCAGTCAGCCAATTTAGTTACTCTTTGGACTTCCAGGTAATATATATCTATATCTTAGTTTCTAGAGAAATATATATATTTTTAACATTAGCTCTATCTCTTAGTTTCTCCTTAAATATGATTCATGACTGTGTATTATGCACATGTTCTTGTTGTTTGCCTTTGACGTGATTCTAGCTCACACCATTCTTAGTTGAACTGCCGCTTGGGATAGCTGCGGCCGGGAGCAGATTCCCAGGGCTTGTTTGGTGGGTTCAAACCATGGCTTTCATTCCGACCTCAGTGCTTAGCCATTGTGTCAGCAGGGTCCCTTACTTTGTACAATCTTTCAACAATAAAGATAAGGGCATGACTAAGACATATTTTAATAGGAAGAATCTGTCACATATTTCACATTAAAAAATTTATATCTTACCTTTGTTTTCATGTAAAAGATAATAAATTGTAACTTTTTATATGATGATTTCTCATCCCAGTTATTTACCCCAGCACAAATATAAAGAAGACCTCAGAAACACTGCTACATTTGTGCCATGGTATCGGCAAAGAATATAGAAAGTGCCAAACCCTGCCAGAAGAGCAAACATCTCTCTCTTGGCAGGAATACGACCAGAATACTCCTCATTGATGATAATGATCAAGCCGGTCTCATGTTGTCTGCAGAGAAGTCCCTGGAAAAAGGACATCATGGGCAGCCAGGCACACCTGCCTGCGCGGGGCCTGGGCGATCTCTCCACTTGGCACTCTGTAATAAGCACGGTCAGTTTTTTATCAAAACAAGAACGTATAGAGGCGAGGTCTAGTGTGCTTGCGCCGACAGACTGAAGCTCAGAAAGTTGAATGTGGCTGCTAGCTGGAGATCCAGAGCTGGTCGGTGACTCAGGAGCAGGCCGGAGACCTGTGAGCAGGCCTGAAACCCAGGAGCAGGCCAGAGATCTGGAGCAGGCTGAAGATCTGGCACAAGCCAGAGATTCGAAGCAGGCCAGTGATCTCAGGAAGGCCAGCGACCCATGAACACACCATAGATATGGGGCAGGCCGTGAATCTCGAGCAGCCTGGAGACCTGTGCTCAGGCTGGGGGTCTGGAGCAGAGCTCTTGTATTCTCTGGTCTGTGGATATCAAGCTGAGTCCGCTATGAGGACCTCCTGCCCTCACTTTCCCATCCCCTTCCAACCACGAACATCAGAATTACAGCCCTGAGAGTTTGAGAAGAGGCGAGGCGGGTGGGGAAGGGGAGCCGGTATAACCAAACAGCAAGGGTGGGGGGGTGAACAACAGAACTGTATGGGAAAGAAGAGAGTGGATGGTGTAAGACAAGGCACAAATGGATAAATAATAAGGGTTCCTGGGGGATTAGGTGGAGGGAGGGAGGCCATAAAGGGGAGCTGGTATCAGGGAGTGCAAGAAGAAAGAAGGCGTTTTGATACCGATTGTGGTAGCAATTGTACAATGCTGCTTGATATGATTGAGCTATGAAATGTTGTGACGTCTGTAAGAACTCCCAATAAAAAATAGTAATACATTTAAAAAAAGAAAAGGACATTATGCTTGGCTAAGTGGGGCTCAGCAAAAAGTACTTTGATATTCAAATCACCAATAATTAAAACCGTAACGTTTGTTCTATTTTCCCTCGACGGTTGTTACCCTCATATTATATATCGCGTGTGATAGATCTGTGTCCAATTATTTTTCCCAAAGAGCCCGACATTTTTCTCATTGAAGTATGTTTGATGGTTTCTAATTGTCTCCACATTACGAAGTATAATCCTGTGCTTTAATAGACCACCTATTGGTGAATTTAATGAATATTGTTGCTATCACCTAGAAGTCACTTATGAATAGGATTAACATCTATGGGCATAGACACGAATTGTCTCAGTGCACACATCACTCATTACAAAAAGATATTCAACATGAAGATTTCCTACCACATTAGGAAATTAACCTGTGACTTTCCTACCTTGGTATTCTTCAAAGTCCGGAAATCAAATGCACATATTCTTGCTTCCAGAAGTTACTTTCGCATGTCCCCAGGGACAGACGACTTAAGCACTCCTGACACCACGCTCTCCTCATGCCGTCACTTCTTAGCAGTTATGTTAGTCTAGCAGTCTCTCAAGCAACAGAATGACCAGAATTTGGTTTTGCTGTTAGAATTGAGAATAACAAAGGGTTTTTTCCTCTGAACCGACTAAGCCTGTCTTTCATGGTACGTAATCACGATTTCCAAGTCCTATCGGCTCTACCCCAGCTCAAATGAGTGATATGTCACATCCTCAATGGGCTTCCATTTCCTTATTTCTGTGCAGGTATTTGTGAGCGAATCTGCTGCTCACTGAATTGTTTTCTAAGATGAACTGCAGAGTCTTTTTTCCAGAATATTCCTTCAGAGTCATTATGTGATCAACTTGCCAGTTCATGTACTAGTCTGAAGGAATTAAATATTTAGTTGTAGTCTTTCTTCCAAGACTCTAGAACGTGTCATTGGTGTTAAGTATCAGGTGAAACCTTCAATTAAGGGAAATAATAGAAATGAAACCAATGCTTACGAAAAAGAATTGAAAGAGTTTATAGCATATCTAGACTATGCCATACTATATGGTTTTAAAAAAATAACTCAATGCAAAAATTTGAAGCAAAAAGGGAAAAAATAAGGACATTATCCTAAAAATATAAAAACATGATGTCCATCATATGAGAAACATTTTCACAAATGAGAGGACCTCTGTTTTCTGCCCCTACTATCTGTTCACCTTTTCTTCTCTTAGAGCAATCATAAAAAAGCAAAACTATGAATAAAATAGATTTCAAATAATGAAATATTAAGGGCAAACATTTTGTAACTAATAGACTATTAGCCAAACACATTTACATTTTTTAATTTAAAAAACTAATGTACTCTCAAATTCTCTTTATTTTAGCATCTGTATCATATAGCTAGTTTGGTTTTAGGCATATTTTTCCATTTGTAGAATTTTGTATCTGAAGTTTTTTCTTTAGTTTACAAAACTTCTGTTGTGAAATCACAGTTTTACAGGAGATTATCATAGATTAAGAGAAACTAGCAAAAGGCCACTAAACTACATTTGATAATGTTTCTGGAAGACATAAAGCAGCAAACGTTTTTATCTGATAATTTCTGTGGGTCAAGAATTCAAGAGCAGCTTGGCTAGGTGGATGCATCTCAGGGTATGTCACGGGGTGTCACCCAAGATGTCATCTGAAGACTTTCCTGGTGCTCACGGGTCTCCCCCCTCCCCCCCCCCCCCCCCCCCCCCCGCCCCGTAGTTGCTGACGAGAGGTCTCAATTCCTCCCCAAATGACTTCACTGAGCTGCTTGAATACTCTTACAACATGGTGGTCCTGTTTCCCCAGTACAAAGGATATGAAAGAAAGGAGGAAGCTACGTGCCTTTCATATTCTAATCTCAGAAACCACATTTAAGGGGAAGAGAATTTGACCGCATCTTCTAAAGGATGGACTATTAAAGGATTTGGGGCTATATTTTTAAACCAACATAATTTCCAACACAGAAACGTATTTGTGGTGGCTGACACGTCTCTGATCACCGTATTGTTAAGGCTGCATATCTGAGGACTGCAGCGTTTGCAGGCAGTCTACGTCAAGTTGTGAGTCGGGGAGATGATCGCTTTTTGGTGATTAGCAGTTTGCAGTCCCTTTTGTTTAATTTTTATACATTTTACATAAACACTGTTGTAACTGCCTGATATTAAACACATTACCAAGATTCTGAAGTATATGTATTTGGAAGGTGGTAATCCACTGAAGTGGAACAAAAAAAACATTTTTCTGCCTCATTGCCTAGATTTGCCACTATAGCCAGGCTATGGTTGGATCTTGTTTCCATATTCTTTTGCTTATGGAAATAAAAATTATCATTAAATTAGTTAAGTACACTGAACAGAAATATGAAACATCATTCCAATACTATCACTGCCTAAATTACAATGGACAGACAGTGTCTTTCTTTCTTTCTTTGTTTTTTCTTTTTCCTAAAATTACTCTGTGAAAAACTTTTTCATGTGTTTGGCCATCATGTTTATCACTTAAAAGCTCCTTAAGGGTGCTCTGAGATGATATATGGTACATACTATTAAATACTGATTCCCTAATGGTCAGCTAGGTGTGTTATTTCTTAGTCTTCCCTTCATTTTAATAAATCATGTTGCTCTGAACAAGTAGCTTCCCATCCATTTTAAAAAAGTATTTTTAAAGGCAAAATTCCCTAAAACTGGATTGGATAGCTGAAAAATATGCATTTGTGTGTGGGTTTAACTTTTTATTATAGAAAATTTCAAACATATTCAAAAGCAGAAAAAATAATATAATGAACTCAGTGTATTCAACCTCCCAGCTTCAATAACTGTCAACTCATGGTCCACCTTGCACCTAACTTTCTCTCACCTTCTAATCATTTTTTGCACACAACACTGATTGTTTTATTGTTCTCCAAAAATTTAAGCACATTGTAAATTTCACTATTCAAATAAGACATGACATTAATGAATGGATTCTAGAAAAAAAATAAGTTGGCTGGGTGGAAAAGATAAACATAAACCCCGTGCTGCCTCCCGTCCTGTCCCCACAGCCACGCCAGGCTTGTCCTGTCCCCACAGCCACGCCAGGCTTGGCCTGTCCCCACAGCCACACCAGGCTTGTCCTGTCCCCACAGCCACGCCAGGCTTGGCCTGTCCCCACAGCCACGCTAGGCTTGGCCTGTCCCCACAGCCATGCTAGGCTTGGCCCTTCTATCTCACAGAGCATCTTCTCCATTTTTTGACTTCTCCTTTTTGTCCTTCCCAGGACAAGTAGCCCTTTCTGATACCGAGTCTGAAGTACATGCGACAAAATCTCGCCATCCTCACTGCTGATGAACATTTTGATTATGTTTCTTTTAACATAGATTTGTTTTACGTCAGGAAGACCATGGCATGTTTAATAGTCTTCGCTAGCACCATAATTCAAATGCCTCAATTCTCCTGTAGTCTTCTTAATTTATCGTCTGGCCTTCCCATGCAGACGAGGCAATAGAAATATCATGGCTTCGCTCATGTATGCTTCAGACTTCAAAGTGACACTTGGCCTTTTTAACGCTTTAAAGAAATCATTTGCAGCAAAACTGCCCAATGCAATATGCCATTTGACTCCGTGACTGCTTCTTTCATGGGTCTTGATTGTGAACCCAAGTAAAATCAAAGAACTTGGCAACTTTAAACTTTTCTTTCTTTGTTTGCTGTGATGGTATTCATTGATCCAGTTGAGAAGATATTTGTTTTCTTTAAAGACATTTGCTTTCAGATTGAGGGCAGCTATGTCTGATCTTCATCTATAAGTGTTTCCGTTCATCAAGATTTTAAGTAAATACGATTGTGCCATCTTCATATTGCAGCTGTTAATGAATTTTCCTGCAATTTTGTGGCTACTTTTTCCCTTACATAATCTAATCTCAGATTTGGATTATTTGCTCAGTACACAGATTGAATAAGTATGGTGAACAGACACAACCCTAACATATATCTTTTCTGATTTTAAACTGTGCGCTATTCTCTTGTCTTGCTCAGATGACTGCTTCTTGCTCTATGTACAGATTCCTCATGATCACAACTAATGGTCTGGGTAGAAACCTGACATTCTGAGTTCCTGCTTTTTTTTTTTTTTCTTTCAGGGAGAAATGTATGTACAACAGCCATCTCTTTAAAGTGTCTTAAATTGGGGTGGTTTGGAGCAGGAGATAATTGACACTGTAGAGAAGCCCTGGTGGTGGAGTGGTTATGTGGTGGCCTGTGATCACATGGTCAGCAGTTCAAACCCTCCAGACGCTCTAAGGGAAAATGATGTCTAGTTTCAGAAACAGTTTCAGTCTTAGAAACTCATCGGGGGTCTCTGTGAGTCAGTCAGCATTGACTCAGTGGCAGTGAGGCTTTTTGGTTTTTTTGGTGAGTGGTAGAAATTGGCAGGACATTACTTCATACTGAGGGACTGAATGAATACTTTAGCAAGCCATGCCAATCTTCCTGCCCAAACAGGGGGTTTCCAGGCATTTTAATGAGTGAATGTCACTGAAATAATAAAAAGTACCTCTTTTTCTTTGCTAAAAACTTATTTTCCTTAGGAAGAAGGACCCTTAGGGAGTTACTTTTATGCATCAGTATTTATTGCAACCAAAACAGCCAATCTTGACATTTAGTCTCTTACAATTTTAAATTGGACTTTTTGATGCTTAAGATTCTAAAATCACATGGAGATACACGAGAAAGACATAAGAATGTGACTAGAAGAGACACATATTAAGAAATACATAGATGGTCATATGAAAGCAACAAATTCGGTGAAAGAAATGCATATATGCGTGCACACACATGCTGCACCCCCCCTCCAGCTGTCCCCACAAGACTGCATACAGAAGGGAACCGCATGCTGTTTAGCTCCCACAGCAAGTGGCCTGGCAAAGAGGAAAATGACAAACTGTCAGGGATATTCAGCCTCTAGCACATCATCACAGGTCCGGTAGGCGCAATTGTACAGCGATAATAAGTAAAGATCATAGTAAAGTCATAGAGAGTATGAGAGACAGAAGAGAGATTGAAATAATGGAGTCAGACACAATTCACGGTAGCAATGCTCACCTCAGCCTCACTTGGTAGTCCACATGGAGAGACAGAGATATTTAATGCTAACCAAGGCTTTTATATTCTCTGGGGACGTGCATGCCCCCTACAGGTGAAGACATACGTCACAAGAAGGGTTGTGCTATAGGTAATGCAGTAATGGGAGGGGGATGATCTAGGGGTGTACACGCAATAGGAAGAGGAGGGATTGGGGGTATACATGTGGCAAGATGGGCAGATCCTAGATTCAGATGGCAGCCTAACTTTGGAGTCACTGAGCTGGTTTGACCTATTCCCTGGCTCAACTATAGAAACCATTATCAGTAGGGTGTGAACTCCACCCACAGGAACCAGATGGATGACTGCAAACCTTTAGGGAGAAGTAGCCCATTGTCCTTAGCTGCAGGGAGCAGGCCTACTTGTGGTGGGCCTAGACAGTAGTCTGCAGCTGACTGGCTTCAGGGAAGTAACTTTTACCATTAGCTGCAAGCAGTGTCCTAAGTCTAACATATTTGGGGAGACACTTGGGAGAAATCTTTGTTTCCCACAACAAACTTCTAGTGTTCAAATCCAAGAGGCTGCTTTCAGGTTCCTTATACTTTCCTGGCATTCTACACAGAAGATTCTAGATCCTTTGGCTTTTAGTAACATCACTCCTCCTTACTTTAAACTTCACCCCTTTGACTATTTTTTGTTAGACTTGTTTTCAGGCTTCTCTCCAACGCCTCCCCCAACACCCCCCCCCCCCCCCGCCCCATGCCCCAGCACTTAGGGGTTGGTCCCTAGAAAGGTCTGTTCTTTCCTCACTGGGTCTCTCTGGGGAATCTTCCGGGTGGCGTCCATGCCAGCAACATGCTGTTGACTTCTGAATGTATGTTTCCATCTTTACCTCTCTTTATATCTCAGTCACACAGCCAATGTCTTACTTCATGTTTTCACCAGGATAGTCTACCAGCATCTTAAATTTCCTTTATTCAAAACAGAGCTCATGATTTATCTTCCACATGGACCTTCAATTCCCTGTATTACCCACATTGCTGAATAGTATGACAGACTTCAAGTCAGTAAAGCCCAGATATTGGTATTCATTTTTTGCTTTCACAACCACCCCGCTTCATTGTCCCCAACTCCCCCAACCCCCATTGTACCCTCTAATGTCACTCTTAGTCATTCTCGCTGTCCTAGTTTGAGAGGCTTTTGTGTCTTGCCTGGTCTCTATAATCTATAATCTCCTTACTTGCCATCTTGATGCCAGTCTCATACCCTCTACCATAGCTAATCTTTCCTATTCTCACCTATGAGCTTTTGGAAGCACACATCTGTCTATAATTCCCTTATGTGAAAGCGCTTCTGTGTTTTCTCATCTAGGGCAGCCCAAAGCCCTTTTGACTTGCTGTTTCTCTGGCATTATCTCCTTCCTCTTGTCCACAGGCTCTTACCTTTAGTCACACCTATCAACAAGCAGTCCTTCCACACTACGCTCTCCAGAGCTCTGAGACTGGTTTGCTCGTCTATACCCCTCTGCTAGAAGGTACCTCCTTACTTTGCCAACAGAACATTTGTGGTAGGCTGGTTTGACTAGAGACACAAATACAGAGACACTCATATATGTGGAAGAGAGAGATTTATAGCAAGAAGTAATTGTATATAAGGAAAACAGCCCAGCCCACTCCAACTCAAGTCCGTAAGTCTGATACTAATCCATAAGTCCCTTTTCAGACTTACAAAGCCACATGTAATGATGCAGAATGCAGGAATATCACAGACCAGTGGGTGCAAAGTCCCATATATCCAATGGTGGTGGACATATGTCTAGGGCTCTGGAAGGTCCCAGTGTGACTCTTTAGCAGGAAGGTGAAGGCAGAGAGAGGATGGTGGTAGGGGGTTCCCCAGGACCCTCCTTATGAGAAGGCCTTGTCTACAAGGAGTCACCATCAGGCTGTAAACTGATTGACAGGATAGACTCCTCCCCTATAATTTCATATATCAAGTGACATGAAATTATGTAACTACTGGAATATTCACTTCTCCATCAAGACTTAGATGTATTCCATTGCATGGTTCTTCTCCTAAATATGTGCTCTTACCTACTCTTTCCTTTGTACTCATTGATGGGCATCCCTGCTGATATTTAAAATACCAGTGGTATACTTGCCAGCCACCTAGCAACATACAAGCTACCATCGCACAACAAACTGAAAGATAGGTGGTCTGTCCTTAAGAAAAGATTCCTGTTTAATTCATCTTCACATCTCTAGCACAGTGTTTGGTGTATTGTAAGAAATGGAAAATCACAGCTAACCACTACATACCAGATATGGCTATAATTTCTCCACTCATATTCTTTTTTTAATCATCACAACTTCATGAAATATATCTTATTTTGCATTCACTTTACAGATGAACAAATGCTACTTAAATTATACTTAATGTACTTAAAATTAACTTGACAATTATTTACTGAGTGAAAAATATGAAATGGATGAATGCCCAACTTTCAGTCCTCTTCCTGGGAACAAGACCCTAAATATCCCTCTGAATTTAGTTCACTGCAGGACGGCCGCCAGCCCATATGTTATCCTGGCATTGCCTGCCACATTTTTATGATCCAGGGGATGACTGAAACCCAACATTATAGTCCGTCTTCACTTTCCAAAGCCCATTCCGAGACAGATGCTGTGATGTGCCACTACACAGTTCTTATGAGGAGGATCCAGATCTTTTTGTTTGTTTGTTTGTTATGTTTCCCAAGGTTGGGGAATTGTGCTTGTTGAAATCTAAAGCCAAAGCCAGAGATAAATTCCAAGCTTCTGTATGAACAAAGACTTCCTACCTTTCTGCTGTAATCCCTCCATAAACAATTCTTCCGGTGACTCCATTGTCCTTGAATGGACTCTCGTATGACTCTTGGCACATGTGTGATTTCAATAAAAGACACCAAAAGACTAGGAGAGGTCATGGGTTTGGAATCAGTAACTCCAAATTTTGGAGCCCAGTTCTGCATTTTGTAAGTAAATGACATTGGATGAATTATATAATTCCTTGTCATCAGTTCCCTTAACTGATAAAGAAATACTTATACAGTGATCACAAAATGAAAGCAGCATGTCATACCATATAGAGATGGTGTCATTATAGCTACTGAAAGTACTTAAGATGTCCTATAGACAGTGAAGCTAGGATATAGAATTCACTCACTATCCAAGGTTTGGGGTTTTTTCTTTTGTACAGTTTAAGGATGAGAGATGACTCCTAATGAAAGAGAATTCAAATTCCATGCCAAACCAATTCTCAATTTACAAATGTAGGGAGGATTACAGATTACTAGACACAATTAAAAAGGATAATCTAAAGAGATAGGTGAACAAGTAAATATACTCATGAAAAGCTTGAAAATATGTATGTGCATTTTAAACTTTTATTTTAATATTCTTTGATTTGTATCAGTGGAAGCTCAACATCCTCCTAGCCTTCATTTTCAACGATATTACTTGTTCTACATCCTCTTCTGAAGCTGAGGTGATGTGTAGCAAGCCACTGTCGATAAACTGCTGCAACCAGTTGTGAATTATCTTGAGTAAAATTTTACTTGCTCGTGATTTTAATGATATTGTTAAATATCAGTAATGTCTGCATTCTTTCTTTGGCATGAGCAATAGTACAAATCTCTTCAAGACATGTGGCCAGCTGGCTTATACCCCAAATTCTCGATATAAAGGCTTCCGGTATTGCATACTTGCTGAAATATCTCAATGGGCCGTCCATCAATTGCTGGAGCTGTATTTTTAGCTGAAGACTTACGTGCAGCTTGGACTTCATTCTTCAGCACCTTGGGTTCTTGATCATATATTACTTCGGAAATGGCTGAACACTGATGAACTGTCTCTGGTGCAGTGACTTTATGTCTGCCTTCTATCTTCTTTTGATGTTTCCTGCATCATTCAATATTTTGGCCATATCAAAAACAAACAAACAAAAAACCCACTGCCATTGAGTTAATTCTGACTCATAACAACTTTATAGGACGGGAATTTCTGAGACTTTAAATCTTTACAGCAGCAGATAACCTCATCTTTTTCCTGCAGAGTGGGTTTGAACTACTGATCTTGTGGTTCACAGCTCAATGTATAGCCCACCACACCACCAGGGATTCTTACTTTGCCCATAGAATTCAACATAGTAACTCGAGGCTTGAATTTTTGAAGGGTGTTCATAAAGTTCATGGAAAATGGAATGAAAAGATAATGGATTTTTTGCAAGAATGTTTTGACGTTCTTTCACATTTCCATATTATTTTGCAAAAAAAAAAATGGAACTGGGAGGAAAACCATAGATCTATGACAACAATCCAAGAAACGCTGCTGAGAATTCCTTCCATGTATAAAATATTCTTATTCTTTGAAAGACTAGACTGATCTTTTAATAAGGTTATATTTAGTTAATACATGTAATTATGTGGTGCTTTCAGGTACAATGTTAACACAACAATAATAGCAACAATAATCTAATGCAGGAGGAGGATATTTTGGGGTGTCAGATATTGAGTGTCATTTGTATTTTATCTTCCATCGCTTGATTAACAAAGAAGGGCTGAGCTTCTGACGCACTATGTGTCAACACATGTAAAGCCAGAGAATTAGTCCACATTCATAACTGTTCAGTAGTTCCTAGTGTCCCACATAGCGAAGGGAAGTCTGGAATTTACCTGTATATTTAGGCACTGTTGAACGTGAACGATTATTTAGTGCTTTCAGTCTGAGCAAAAAATTGAGTTTATTATTTTCCTTGAATTCAACATTAGTAAACTTCTTAAGAAACCCACGACTCAGCACACACACCCTACTACCACCTCGTTTCCCACAGTCTCATACATATGTAATCACATGCACACCTCTGATACACGCACTCCGAGTTTCCCAAGCTAAGAAGGCAGAATTAATATTACAGTCCATAAGTACGGCACATGAAACTTATTGATCTTTAGTATTTAACAAAACAATAGATAAAACGCCTTCATATCATTTCTTGTGTGTCTTTCACTTACATAAGTAGGTGTGAATTACAAATTTAAAAAATATGTAGCTCTTATTATTATCTACCATTATCTACCAGATTGTGTAGTGTATAAATTTGAAGCCACCACTTTGACATTCTTACATTTTTAAACAGTGTTATATTAATCCTGATCACAACAATTCCCCTGCATCACTTAACAAACCTTTTAAAAAAAATTCTCTGGTAGTGAAAGCATGATAACCAAAATATAACACACTTAACCTGGCAATTCATCACCCTAAAAACAATTTCCCCAGATGATCTATTGCCAAGATTCACACTGCTGGGTGTGCATAAAGAAGAGACCATTGTTCTGTGACCATAAGCTAGTATTATTAAACAATAAAAGACAGATGTACAAACAGCCTTTAGATCGAGTATAATTATTTAAAGTGCTTAAAATACCCTCAGATAACTTCTACCAAAAATTCATTGTCATTTAAAATTTTATGATACAGCTATTCTTTCTGTATTGTTCTTTTTGTCAAAGATAATTTGAATTAATTCCAATTTTCAACTTCACATTCATTGCATTTCAATTTACCCACAGTCATTTCCCTCTGTGGTACTTTAAGTTGCAAACTAATACTCTTCAAAACCCAATAAATCTACCTTTCACTATAAAACACTAGAGAATGGCAGAATCTCTGAGCAATCACAATTGAATTGAAGATAATTTTGTTCCACAGCCACTCACACCAGGGTTATGTGTATAAGCAGAAGACTTGTCAAATCTCCTTGAGTAATGACTGGATTTTCGTACGTAGGATTAGGTAAGGATCTTCAATAAAATAAATTTATGTTTGATATTTTTTCATCTCCCTTCCAACATAAAAGCCATAAATGGCCACAGCCCTTGGAAAATGGAATGGCTTTCTGTGACCCTCAGGCTGAAATTTAAGAGTTTTCTGCTGCGGCTTCATTCCCATTCCCATGGAAACAGTCACCAGGAATGATTCTGCTGTCATTATTTTCACCCACTTACTCTGGTCCAGTGATGGGGTATGATGTCCACAGAGGGCAGAAAGGAAATGAGCATCGGTTTTATGGAATTAACTTGAGAAACTGTCAACTAATAAGTACAAAGCCAACTACTCCCTAAGGAGGATATCTTTAAAATGTATCCAATGGCTTTCTTATTAGAAAAAGAATAGATCTCATAAAGACTCTGGTAGGATACTCAAGTAGCTAAAAATAATTACTATGTAGTCCAGAATGGAAACTTGATAGTTCCTATTTTAGTTATTGTACGTTCTTTGTTGCCTTTGTTGTTATAGAACTTTTAAACCATTAAAGTATCCATTATAAAACTTTAACACTGATCAACTCAATGTTGATCTTCCTTCAACACTGTCAATCTCTACTACAATATTTATAAATTCCAAATATCATACAATATTATCAATAAATGCTAATATTTATCTTTGAAATATGAAGGTGCTTAAATATAACTACAATACAGTGATCACATAACATTAGCAATAATTTTAAATATAATAAATGGTATTTCAAATTATCTTTATTTTCTTGTATTGTTTTTCTTTTATTTTAATTGGACACTATTTTATTAGTTTTTTATCATTATTGGGCCTCCTACAAATCTTATGACAATTCTTCATTCAATTGTATTAAGCACACTTGTACATATGTTGCCATCAACATTTCCAAAGCATGTTATTTCTACTTGAGCCCGTGGTATCAACTACTCTTTGTTCCCCTCCCTCTCACACCCTCCCAGCTTCATGAATCCTTGATCAATTATATATTATTGTTGTTATTTCATGTTTTACACTGTTCATTCTCTCTTTTCACCCACATTTCTGTTATTGGTCACCCTGGGGGGAGGCTATATATCCAACCTTGTGATGGGTTCCTCTACTCTCTCTCTCCCACCCTCCCCTCATGATATCAATATTCCCACTACTGTTACTGAGGGTTTTATCTGTCCTGGATTCCATGTGTCAAGAGCTCTTATCTCTACCAATGTGTGTACTCTGGTCTAGCCAGATTTGTAATGTAGAACTGGGTCATGGTAGTGGGGTGGGGGAAGCATTCAGGAACTAGAGGAATAATGCGTGTTTTGTCAGTACTATACTGCACCCTGGTTGAATTGTCCCTTCTTTGTAACCCTTCTGTAGGGGGATGTCCAATTGTCTGCTGATGGTCTTTGGGTCTCTACTCTAACCGCCTCATTCACATCAATATAATTGTTTGTTTTAGATCTTCTGATACCTGATCCCATGGACATCTCATGATCACACTGGCTGGTGTGCTTCTTCCATGTGGGCTTATTTGTTTCCCTGCTAAATGGCTGCTTGTTTAACTTCAAGCTTTTACTACCCCAGATGCTATATCTTTTGATAGCCGGGCACCATCTGCTCTCTGCACCACATTTGCTTATGTACCCATTTTGTCTTCAATGATTGTGTCAGGAAGGTGAGTATCAAAGAGTGCCAGGCTATTAAAACAAAGTGTTATTGTGTTTAGGGAAGTCTTGAGTAGGGGCCCAAATTCCATCTGCTATCTTAGTACTTTAACATATACATATATGTACATTGGCCTATATCCCTTTCATTATAAATGAATATATTCACATATATACATGCCTATAGCTATGCCTCTATAAATAGATTTTGTTTCCTGATTCTTTCCTCTATTTCCTTTCACCTTCTTCCTGCTCCACTCTCATGCTTACCCTCCATTCGGCTCTCATTAATTCCTCTTGGATGCATTGCACTTGATCTAACCCCATCATGCCTCCTCACCATCATTTTTAGGTCTCTTGTTGTTCTCTCATCTCTGAGTTTGTTGACTCCCGCTCCCCCTGTGTGTTAGTCTGTGTTAGAGAAACAAATCCAGAAAGACTCATATGTGTATAAGAAAGAGCTTTATATTGAAGAGTAATTGTATATTAAGAAAACATCTCCACCAAGTCCAGATTAAGTCCTTAAGTTCAATATTAGCCCATATGTCTGATACTAGTCTATAAATTTCTCTTTAGACTCATGCAGCCATGCAATAACGTGGAATGCAGGACAATCACAGGCCAGTGGGTGTAAAGTCTTGTAGATCCAGTGGCAGTGGAAGCATCTCAGTGCTGGCATGGGTTTCCACTTGGCTCCTTCAGCTCCAGAGCTTTGGCTCCCGCAGTGTGCCTCCATGTAGCCTGTCAACAGAAATGTGAAGCAGAGTGTGTGCAGCTCCAGGGAGGAAGACAAGAGATCCCAGAATCCTCAGGAGAAGGCCATACCCACACAGAAGCCTCTTTGGCTGTGACCTGATTGACAGACTAGACTCCATCCCTTCACTCAAGTTGGCAGGAGATTATGTTGTTTTCTCCTTGGGATTATTTGTCCTGCCTATCTTATATAGCTAGACATAGGGTGAAAGAAAGAAAAAAAAAACATAGTTCCAGGTCTGTCTGCTGACCCTTATGAGTGTTTTCCAATTGGGTTTGATGAGGTACCAAGCCCTGACCCCCGAGTCAGAAATCTATTTTCAGGATTCCTTGGGGACTTGGCTACTTTGCTCCCTGTGCTGCCCTGTAAAAGTTGGGTTCTTTGTGTCCCAAGATCCTAGATAACATTTGATTAAGAAATCTCTTAAATTCCTTCTTATCTATTACACCTCTATTTCTCTTTTTTCCTTCTTGCAATTTATTAATTAAGAAAATATACATTCTCAGAATTTCCTATATTTAGGATTTTTCTGTTTATTTCTATGATATCATTCTATATGTTCCGCTGAATGCTGCATGTCTGTAAACTGAAAATTAGATGTAGAGACCAGTGTGGACACTGGTTTGAGTTTTGACAAGAAGGCTGTGTGTGGTGCACTCCTTTCTATTAGGAGGTGGATGACGTGTGATTAAGTCTCTCCTGCGGATGTTAGCTGAGATTGCCGGGACCACTATTTCATTGGGGTCTGAATGAAGTGAATGAATTGCCCGTTAAAACAAAAAACTAACAATAAAAAACAGTAAACCTTTTCTTTTAAGAGTTTCTGTACACAGGTGGAAAAATTCTGCCAATTTATAAGAAGACCGGAACATTTTCATTTGGGTAAAGGAATTTGGACTCTGACAGACCCATTTTGGGTCTCAGAACATCCGAATCTCTATTTCCTGTACCACATTCACTACCAGTCAGTGGACTATGACTCATAGCAACCCTTAGGGACAGACTGGAACTTTTGTTTCTGAGGCTATGAATCTTATGGGAAAAGAGAGTCTTAGCTTTCTCTTGCAGAGTGGCTGTGGCATCGAATAGCTGACCTTGTATTAACCATCCATGCAAAAGACCCTATGAGCTCCCATAAAGATGGACAGCTTCATTGAGGGTCACTATGCGTTGGGCTTGAACCGCAAACCTTGCAGTTGACAACAGCAGCACCAGGGCTCCTTAGAGTGTCATCAAGGGCTTTTGAAAAATCAGCTGTGTAAAATGGCGAGAGCTAGCCCGTGCAATTAGCTTATCTGTTATTTTCAAATCTCACAAAACAAAGCACCACCTGTTGCCATCAAGCCACTTGCAGCTGATCGCATCCCCATTTCTCTCTCTCTCCCACCTCCGGGGATCAGTTCTGGTTCACAGTCACTCTAGGACAGAGTCGAACTGCCTTCTCCGGCTCTGCTGTAGCAGAAGGTCTCATCTTGCTCCCATGGAGTGGCTCCTGAGTTCCCACTGCAAACTCATGCTGAGCCGGGCAGCATGTAACCCGTTTGACCACCAGGGCCCTTTATGCCGTTGGTAGTTGTTAAGTGCTGTGGAGTCAGTTCCAACTCATAGCAACCTCATGCACACCCCAATGAAGCACTGCCCAGGCCTGCCCCATCCTGATAACCGTTCTTACGTTTGAGCCATTGGCGCAGCCACTGTGCCCTTCTACTGTTCCAAGCATGATGTCCTCATCCAGGGACTGGCCCCTCCTGACAGCATGTCTAAATGAAGTCCTGCCATCCTTGCCTTAAGGAGTATTTTGGCTATACTTTTGTAATACAGATTTGTGTGTTGGGCAGTCCACAGTACTGTCAATATTCTTTGCCAGCACCATAATTCAAATGCATCAACTCTTCTTTGGTCTTCCTTTATCAATGTCCAACTTTCATGTATGAGACCATTGAAAATATCATGGCTTAATCAGGTGCACTGTAGTCCTCAAAGTAGTATCTTTGCTTTTCAACACTTTACAGAGATCTTGCACAGTAGATTTACCCAAAGGAAGGTCACATTTGAGTCCTTGACTTTTGCTCCCTGAGCATTGACTGTGATCCAAGCAAGATAAAATCCTTGTCAATTTTAATCTTCTCTCCATTTAGAATTATGCTATTGGTGCAGATGAGAGGACTTGGGTTTCTTTACATTGATCTGTAATCCACACTGAAGGCCACAATCCTCGATCTTCATCAGCAAATGCTTCAAACCCTCTTCATGTTCAGCAAGCAATATTGTGTCATCTACATATCACAGCTTGTTAATAAGCCTGCCTCAAATCCTGATGCCTCATTTTTCTTCAGAGAATCCAGTTTCTCTGATTTTACTGGGCAACACATCTTTGTGCCTCAAATGTTAGATATTTTCCCCCTGAGTGTATTTGAACTGCTGATTCTGAGAATGTTACCAGTTTTTTCCTATCAGCTCTAGTTTTTTTAAGATGCAGAACATATGCCATATACCTTTACTCTTCTCCTCTCTGAAAAAATCAGAGTGCTTTAATGTAGTGTTGCCTAGCCTACGGTAGAGGAAGTGTGTGTTGGCTTAATTTAAAGCAGTTTGTGTTGTACTAAATATTTTGGTAAGGTTATACTTCACACCACATCCTTTTCCCTTTGATATATTTTAATAGTGCAAATTACAGGAATTTGGAATTTTACCCAAGTATAACTTCACCTTTATTAGGACTATTCTATTCTATTCTATTCTGCATAGACGGAAGTTCAGTTTGTTATCTTGAAAAGGGGCCAGAAATAAGAGGTACTGTACAATAAATAAGGAACCTTCACATTATGCATTTGACGGTTGTTAATACAAGTTCAGTTATTCAAGGCCACAGCCACTCTGCAAGAGAAAGATAAGACTCTCTTTTCCCATAAGATTCATAGCCTCAGAAACAAAAGTTCCAGTCTGTCTCTTAGGGTTGCCATGAGTCATAGTTCACTGACTGGTAGTGAATGTGGTACAGGAAATAGAGATTCAGATGATCTGAGACCCAAAATGGGTCTGTCAGAGTGCAAATTCCTTTACTAAAATGAAAATGTTCCGGTATTGGTATAAGTTGGCAAATTTTTCCACCTGTGTACAGAAACTCTTAAAATAAAAGATAGAATTTTTCTGAGGAAGCTAAGTCCATGTCACCCCTGAAACATCTAACCATGACTATCCACCGACTTCGATAGATTAAACTGGGTTCTGAAAGGTTTACTGCATAATTGAAAAGAAAAATTTAGATCTTCAAAATATTTATGAACATTTCTATGACTATCTTTATCACTCAAAATTGCTCTCACACTTTCCATGTACATGCCTTTTCAATTATTTAAAAAAATCCCCTCTGCTCAAGCTGGGTCCAGCTTGCAGTCGCTGTACATATGTATTTCACAGCCTCCCACACCCAATGGAAAAATCGACTTCCATCATATCAATTCTAACTCATATTGATCCTATAGGATAAAGAAAAATGTCCCCGTTTGGGGTCTCAAACGTTAGCTCTTTTAAAGGCTACAGAGTGACTTGCAGCTCAATGTGTAACCAACTATATACACCCCGGGTCCATATATCGTTTCCCTTAAAGTCTCTTAATACCTAATTCTTTTTCAAATCTTATCTTTTAGTCTTACTCTGTAATTTGTGAAGCTGAATTCTTTTCATATTTAAACTAGGATGGCAAATTATTAAATTAGTATAACTTTTATAAAAACCCTCAAACTCACTGCCATTAAGTTGATTCTGATTCACAGTGATGCTATAAAACAGGATAGAACTGCCCACCCTGTGGGTTTTCTAGACTATAACTCTTTACAAGAGTAGAAAGTAGTGTCTTCTTCCCATGGAGCAGCTGGTGGTTTCAAACTACTAACCTTTTGATTAGCAGTTTGGTGTGTAATCACTATGCCACTGGGGCTCTGTAGTATAATAATAGTAGAAAATGTAGTGGAGCACCCTATCTAAGAAACTAGAGCTGATGCAGTCTCTCCTTGGGAATTTTCTGAAACAGTGCCCCAAATAACCCCAGGAACAGGCCTATAAACCAAGACACCAAGAAAGAAAAATGTTGATGTTTGAATGTGTTTCTGCTCAGCAGATGGGTTGAATAAGCACAGTAAAAGGATCTAACCCTGACATGCACCTTTCCTAATTTTAAACCGTGCAGTATCCTTTGATCTATTTGCACACCTACCTCTTGCTCCATGTACACGTTCCCATGAACACAATGAGGTGTTGTAGGATTCCCATTCTTCTCAAGGTTATCCATAGTTTATTATGATGATTCACACAGTCAAATGCCTTTTCAGAGTCAATAAAACACAGGTAAATATCTCTTTGGTATTCTCTGTTTTGAGCTAAGATCCATCTGAAATCAGCAATGATATCCCTTATTCCATGTCCTCTTGTGAATCAGGCTTGAACCTCTGGCAGCTCCCTATCAATGTATTGCTGCAACCATTGTTGGATGATCTCCAGTAACATTTTACTTGCGTGGGAGATGAATGATATTGGTCTATAATTTGAGCATTCTGTTAGGTTATATTTCTTTGGAATTGGTACAAATATGGGTCTTTCTCTTCCAGTCAGCTGATCAGGTATTTATCTTTCAAATTTCCTGGCAGAGATCAGTGAATATTTCCAGTGCTTCATCAGCTTGTTGGAACATTTAACTTGGAATTACATTAATTCCTGGAGCCTTGTATTGGGCTTACATTTTCACTGCAGCTTGAACTTCTTCCTTAAATACATTGATTCTTGCTCATACACTACCTCTTGAAATGGTTGAGTGTAGACTAGTGCTTTTTGGTATAGTGGTTATGTGTTCTTTCCAACTCCTTCTTTTTTTTATGTTTCTTGCATCGTTCAATATTTTTCCCCATAGAACCTTGGAATATTGTAGCTAGAGGCTTGAACTTTTTCTTGGGTTCATGCAGTTTAAGATAATATAATCTGCCTTTGGGATTTTCTAACCCTAGGTCTTTGTACATTTCATTACAATATTTGACTTTGTCTTCATGAGCTCCTTTTGAAATTTTCAATTCAGCCCTTTGACTTCATCATTTCTTCCATTTCCCTTAGCTACTCTTTGATTAAGGGCAAGATTTAGAGTCTCTTCTGCATCCACTTTGATCTTTTCTTTCTTTCTTGTCATTTTAAAGACCTTTTGCTTTCTTGATGAATGATGTTCTTGATGTCTTCCCACAGCTTATCAGGTGTTATTCTGTTATTTCATATGAGGAATTGATTATCTGTTCCACAGTTGGTCCCTGGCCCAGTTTTAGCTGCTCGTAGTGAATTTCTCCATCATGTCACAGACTGGTGTCCTTCTTCCATGTGGGCTTTGCTGCTTCTCAGCTAGATGGCTGCTTGTTTATCTTCAAGCATTTAAAATCCCAGATGCTATATCTTTTGATAGCCAGGCTTTCTACTTCATAAGGAAAGATGGTCTGCCCAAGTGGGTGCATAAGCAAATGTGTTGAAGAAAGCTGATCATGCCTGGCTATCAAAAGATATAACATCTGGGATCTTAAAGGCTTGAAGATAAACAAGCAGCCATCTAGCTAAGAAGCAACAAAGCCCAGATGGAAGAAGAAGCATGCCAGTCTGTGTGATCACAAGGTGTAGATAGGAATTGGTATCAGGCATCAAAGAACAAAAGAATCATATCGTTGTGAATGAGGGGAAGTGTGGAATGGAGACCCCAAGCCCATCTGTAGGCAACTGGACATCCTCTTACAAAAGGGTTGTGGGGATAAGAGGAGCCAGTAGGGGTTCAGTATAACAATGATGAAACATACAACTTTCCTCTAGTTCTTTAATGCTTCCTCCCCCCACTATCATGATCCTAATTCTACCTTACAAATCCGACTAGAAATCAGAGGAAGTACACTGGTACAGACAACAGCTGGAAACACAGGGAATCCAGGACAATAAACCCCTCAGGACCAATAATGAGAGTAGCAATACCAGGAGGGTAAAGGGAAGGTGGGGGAAGAAAAGGGGAACTGATCACAATGATCTACATTTAACCCCCTCCTTGGGGGACGGACAACAGAAAAATGGGTGAAGGGAGCCACTGGTCAGTGTAAGACATGAAAAATAATAATAATTTATAAATTATCAAGGATTCATGATAGAGGGAGGGTGGGAGAGGGAAGGGGTAAAATGAGGAGCTGATACCAAGGGCTCAAGTAGAAAGCAAATGTTTTGAGAATGATGAGGGCAACACATGTACACATGTGCTTGACACAATGGTTGGATGTATGGATTGTAATGAGTTGTACAAGCCCCCAATAAAATGATTTGAAACAACAAAGAAAATATGGTCTGCTATTTCTTTAGTAGCCTCTTTGCCCCTTCAGTTTTCTCCTAGTTTCTCCTGGTCCCAGATGTAAACATTCTAGCCTTCTGTGGTTTGAAAACGGGCATTTGGCTGAGGAAAGCACCCAGTTGCTAAGGATATTATGGCCAAAATAATGTTGTAGGAAAATATTATCATAGTTTTGTTGTATATGCATGAAGTGTGACAAAATAAACTACTTATAAACTTGTGACTTTTAGACAGTTGCTGTTTTTAGGATTTTTCTAAATATTCCTCGCATATTTTATATACATCCTAAATGAATCCATTCTGACTTGCAGTGACCCTGTAGAATTGAGTGCCACCGTCTCTGCGGCCTTCCAAGGCTGCCAATCTTCATGGGAACAGAAAGCCTCAGCTTTGTCACCGGAAGTGGCTGGTGAGTTCAAACTGCTGATATTTCAGTTAGCAGCTTAACGTGTAACCCACTACACACCAGGGACATGTATGTAAAAACAAGTGCTATATATATTTAGAGCGTGTCTTGAAAAATTCACCCTAAACATGTTATTGTGTTGTTAAAAGCTTTGACGTTGGTGCCTACTCACAGTGACCAGAGCACAAAGTATTCTGGTTACTGCTCCGTGTTTCCAATTGTTGTTATGTTTGAACCCATTGCAAGCACTTGGTAAGGGGTCCTGAAGCCATAGTTGTTAGGGGTGTGCAAGAAACCACAGCTGCTTGGTGGGAGCAAGATGAGGCTTTTTGTGAACGTAAAGGCTTGTAGTGTTGGAAACCCACTGGGGAAATTCTACCCAGTCCTCTAGGGCCATACGAGTGGAAATGAACTCAATGGCATTGTGCAGGATTTTGTTGTGTGTTTGTTTGGGGGGGGGATGGAGTATGGAGGGGACCCTCTACTTTACCAAGGATAACATTCTATCCAAAGTGGGTAGGATGAAGTCTCTCCACTTCCCCTTCTAAGGAGTATTCTGGCTACACTGCCAACACAGATATGTTCATTTTCCTGCAGTCTAGGGGATATTTGATATTCTACATTAGTCCCATAATTCAAAGGCATTCATTCTTTTCTGATCTTTATTATTCATTGTCCAATTTTCACATGCACGTGAAATTATTGAAAACACCATGACTTGGATCAGGCACACGTTTCCCCTCACAGTGACACCTTTGCTTAGTGACATTTCAAAGAGGGTTTTTGCATCAGATTTCCCCAATTCAGTAACGTGTCATTCTATTTCCTGAGTTACTGCTTCCAAGGGTATTGATTGTAGGTTTAAATAAAATGAAATAGTTGACATGATTTTTCCATTTATCAAGATGGTGTTTATTGATCCGCTCCTGAGTATTAAAAATGTGTGTGTGTTTGTGTGTGTGTGTGCGTGTGTGTTGAGGTGTGTTCCACACGGAAGTTTGTACTGCCTTGGATCTGCATCAGTAACAGCTTCAAGTCTTCATTTTCAGCAAGCAAGGTAGAGGCTTCTGCCTATCAAAGGCTCCCAGGGCCTTTCGCCAATCCCGACTCTGTTCTGATTCATGTCGTCCAGCTTTCGCATTAGTATTTAGCACACAGATTGAAAAACATCCCCAGTCGCCACAACGTGGAGGGGCTCCCATGTCAAAAAGGCAACGTTAGCGCTGCCCACCCTCAACTTTTGATTCCTTGACAGAGTTAAGTGGGGAGAAAACTAACCGAACTGGAACCAATTAGGTCCCAGTCGAGAACCGATAAATTCAAAGATGGACGGGGTTGGCGGTGGACCCCTCTAGCGGTTGCGCAGTAACAAGAAGATGCGCGGGCTCCTGCCGCCGCGGACATCAAACAGCCCTTGCTTACGTTCCTCCTCAGGCCTTCTTATTCAAATTTATCTTATGCCGTGAGTGTGTCCAGCTTCCTAATATGATGGTTCTTAGTAGAGTCATATTCTACTCCTTGTCTTGAAAATCATGTCAACTGATAGATGAGCCCATTGCCATGTAATGTTGCTTAAAATGTGAATTTTAATGGATATGTGGTGAATGTGTGTGCATATCTATATTCATAAAACTATTCATTTATGTCGGGTCATGACAAGTTTCAATAATACTGCAAGAATGTACACAAACTATACACAAATGAGCTATAGTATTTCAAGTTATTTTCTTAAAAATTATTTTAAAATTTATACTATACACAGTAAAAACAAATTTAAGAAGGTGTTGGGGAAAAAGTTATTTGCTCTTTAGGTCAATGGGACAGGACTACCACCTCCCGTGGTGCCAGGCTGTGGGAGCATGCTAATGGCTGTATCCCGGGAAGTGAGGGAGCAGCGCTGGCTTGTCTCTCTGCCTGAGAGAAATGGACACTTTGCCTCCTTTTCCCTGGCAAAGCTTACCGAAGCACAGCAGCCTGCAAATGATCAGTTACTCCCTATTCCCAACTCTGTCCTCCCCACCTGTCTGTGAACAACCTGGCTGATGTGTTAATGTTTCTTTGTATACTGTGTTAGTCTGGGTAGACTAGAGAAACAAATCCATAGAAACCCATATGTATATAAGACAAAGTTTTATATAAAGGGTAATTTTACATTAAGAAAACACCCAAACAGTCCAAGCCCTTAAGTCTGATAATAACCCATATGTCCGATACCAATATATGAAGTCGTCTTCAGACTCATGAAACACATGCAATGATGCAGAATGCAGGAAGATCACAGGCCAGGGGGTAGAAAGTCTTTGGATCCAGTGGCATTGTAAGCATCACAGCACTGGCAGGGGCCTCTACATGGCTCCTCCAGTTCTCAGGGCACGGGGTCTATCAGCGTCATGCCGTGTGTCTTGTCAGTAGAGCATCTCCAAGCAGTGAGGAGAGAGAGAGAGAGAGAGAGAGAGAGAGAGAGAGAGGTCCCCTACCTCCTCAAGGAAAAAAATACTAGAGTTCTCAGGATTCCCAGGAGACAGCCATGCCCACACAGAGGCCTCACTTGTTCTATCTTGATTGACAGGTCAGACTACACTTCACTCATAATCCTCTCAAATTGACACCAGATTAGGTAACAACCACATATATCCTCAGATATTTGCCAGGCTATGTGACAGAGAGTGTGTGTCAACCTTCCTCGAATCAAGTCCTGATTCTGGAGTGTCTGTGCTGCAGGGCCCCCTGAGCCTCAACTACGTTTGTCATTTTTTCCTCTTCCCGCCAAGTTTTCTCTTTGCAGATCGTGCCCTGTTGAACTTGTTCGATTTGTAGATTGACCTGGACTTGATATTATATGTTACAAGAATGGTCCTACCAAGTTATCAAATTACTACAATTTTATAATACATTGCTATTATTTCCATATCTCGATTATGCTTATTTTTATAACTTATACAAATCTTAATTAAATTATGTTAAAGCTATTTCAACCAGGATCTTTTATTTCTGATGATAGAGTGTTTTGAATATTTGTGTATTTTATTTTGCCAATCTATATCTTTTACCCAGTCCTGATAGGATTGATTTGAGTTTACCGATTTATGTAAAATCATTCTTTTCATAGACTAATTCTCTTCACTTTAATGATCATTATAAACATTTCTCACTTGTTACTCTCTGTTATGTTTATTTATGATTTTAAAAACACACAGACAGGCACTTTTAATTTTTAGTCAGTCAAATTTATAAATATTTTACTAAAGTTTTCTTTGATAAATTTCTTGTTTTGCATATAAAGCTTCTGCTTCCAATATTCTTAACTTTATATAAACATTCATTTAATACTTTTGCCTCTAAACATTAAATGTCTGAAGGTTACTTGACATTTCTTGAAACAAATCTTTGTTCTCAAAGGGTGAGCTAGTTGTTTTTCAATACCATTTATCATTCTGTAATGGTTTTGAAGTAGTAAATTTATCATAGACAGAAAAATATCTTACAATTATCTTCTTTGACTTTAAAAATTTCTTTACCCACTTCCATGCCAGTTTCAGATAACTTATTTATCTATAACTCTAAGGTATAATCAAAATTCTGACACACAAAGACAATTTCTCATTTTTATTAAAAATAATTAGTGACTATTATCATTAGTTAATTTTTAAGAGATAATTTTATATTTTTATTTTGTTCCCATCAAATTCCTTTGAAAGGAATCTGTATTTCTTTTCCAAATCATTTTTTAGGAGTTAATCCAGACATTATATCATTCCATAGTTCAATCAAATCTATTCTGCATGAGGTTGCTATGGTTGGAACCAACTTTATAGCACCTAACAACAAACAGATTAAATGATATTCCTTATGTATTCTATATCCTGGTTTTATTCATGATACTACCTCTCAGTCTGTGATGAACTCTTTGTAATGTTAAGGAGATATATTTCTATTCTTAGGTTGAGATTTTATTTTGAGTAAATAATATTTTTAATCAAATGCCTCTTCAACATTGGTTGATGCACATATATTTCTCTTTTATTCAATTGTGAGATACATTTTATTAATTGAATTCCCAACATTGAAAGATTTTGTTTTGTTTTTTCAAAATCCTGCCAGACCATAGTGTATTGTTTTCATTCAAGGAGAGGATCTTGTTTTCACTACTTTATTAAGGATATTTTACATCCATGTTATTGAAATTGATTTATCATTGTGTGCAACTATTGTTAAGTTACAGTGTCAAGCTTATTCTACTTTCTATTGGGATTTTGATAGAATGTGCACATTACTTTTATAAAATACCCATCTATTTAGTATTCAGTATTCTGATGCTAAAATCTGTTATTTCTTCGAACGTATTCAAGCATTGATGTTCAATAACTTTATATGAGGAAGGGCCATTAGTGCCGAGCGCTGACGGGCAAACAGGAATTAAGTAGAGGAGATGTTTGGTTTGCATGAAGATGTCCAGGAAGTTTTTTTTTGTTTTGTTTTAAGATTTTCTTGTGATTTGGGTGAAAATTTACAGAGCAAATTTTGCATTCCACAATTTATATACAATTTAACTTATGACATTTATTGCAATCTCCATAATGTGCATGAGGAACTGGTATGTGTTCAACGGCATAGTGGAGGGTTAACAAAAAGGATTAAGTAATTTTTTCAAATTCGGTTAATAACAAAGCTTGTGAAGGTTGAAAGTAAATGAAACTGGGAAGAGAAGGCGAGTGCGTATGAAAAGAAGAAAGAGGCTCTCTAACATTTAAATAGTAATGAAATAGAACAGTAGAAAGAAGCTGATACAATAGAAAGAGGAGCTAGTTCTAAATGTTAGATATCTGGGAAGATGGGACATAGATAAATGAAGGCGTGGCCATAGACACAGAGAGTAGTGAAACCCCTGGGTCTTTGTGGGAAAGAAATGCGAATAAGATGGACTCAGATTCTGGTAAATTTGTAGCACGAGTGGTCGGAAGTTGAAGGGATTCTCATCTGATGCTGAGATATGAAAGTAGGTAGGAGGGTGACTACGATGATGTGATACAGGGAAACAGAGAACACCACAGGAGAGCAGGGCAAAGTGTGTGGTAAAGATCATGAATTTAAGGACATAAAAATGAATACACTTTTTTCTCAATTTCATTTTCTGACTATGGGCATATAGAAAAGCCATGGATTAAAAAACAAAATAAAACTCAAAATTATAGTTTCTACTTTAACCAACTTACTGAACACTATCATTAATTTCATACTTTGTTTCACACGTTCTTTTTCATTTTTAGCAGAAACTCAATGTGCAATTTTGTAAAATAACATTTATAGCAGGGATTTTTTTTTGCTTTTCTCCTAATTATAATGGGGATGCCTCTACTTTATCCTGAAATGTTATATTAGATTCTTCAATAATATTCTGAAAGTCTTCCATTTTTAGGTTCCTAGCCTAAAAAAATAATGTTATATCAAAATTTATTTCAGCATATATCTATTATCAACCACATATATATTTTTTTCATATTGAATATATTTAATACATTTATAAGTTGGAATACATTTTGCTTGGTTGATTTTTAACATATCATTGAACTTGGATTTTTAGCTTTTCCATCTATCAAAAAAGGATTGGCTTTTCTTTTTGTTTGAGTATCAAAAGTGTGTTAGCTTTATAAAATAAATGATGTAGCTATCTATATCTTTCTGTTCTTTGCAGCAATTTATATAGCATTAACTGTTCCTTGCACATTTGAAAAAAACTCCATCTGGTCTCTGAGCCAGTATTCCTTTTATGCACTTTCAATGTCTTCTGTGGTTGTGGGTCTATTTGATTTTTGACTACTTGAGTCAATTTTAGCAACCTAAAATTTTCAAGACAAGTACATATTTCATGTGAATTTTCTAATATGAACAGAATAATATAAAAATCATCGTATATTTAAAATTTTGTGTACACTTTCATAGCAAGTGGATAATTTCTGTTTATATATATTTGCTCTTTATGTTATTGATTTTTCCCCTAAATGCACCACAATTCTGACATTTTTGTTTGATTTCCTTTGCTGCTTAGTTGACGATTAAAAAGGAACTTTCTTTGGAGACATAGGGCAGTGTAAGACACGACATAATAATAATAATTTATAAATCATCCAGGGTTTAGGAGGGAGGGGGTCGAGGAGGGAGGGAAAAAATGAGGAGCTGATACCAAGGGCTCAAGTGGAAAGAAAATGTTTTGAGAATGATGATGGTAACAAATGTACAAAAGTGCTTGGCACAATGGATGTATGGGTAGATTGTGATAAGAGTAGTAAATAAATGATTTTCATTTAAATGACTTATGATTTAATAAAATGATTTTTTAAAAGTCAGAAACCCCATAGGTAACTATTCTTAAACTTTATGCCTATCCCAAATAAAGAAAATTATCAACAATAAAAGATATCTTATTTACAGTTTAGTCTTCATTTTTTTGCATTCTTACTTAAAATGTTGTTTAGTGATTATTTGTCCCAACTTTTGTTATTTGCAAAATATATTGTAGTTGTCAATTTGATTTTTTAAAATGATTCTTTTAAAGAAGATCATTTGGGTGTGTTGTTACTAAGTACAATCAAGTGGTTTTTCAACTCATAGTGATCCTATGTAAACGGAGTGAAATACTGCTCCATGCTGTACCATCCTCACAATTTGTGTTGTTTGAGTCTACTGTTGCAGGCACTGTGTCAACCTGTTTGGTCAAGTGTCTGCCTCTTTTATGCTGCCCCTCTGCTTTACCAAACATGATGTCATTTCTCAGGGCCTGGTATCTCCTCATAACATGTCCAAAGTACATGGGAATAAATCTTGCCTTCCATCCTTCTAAGGAGTATTCTGGCTGGACTTCTTTTAAAAGAGTTGATTGGTGTAGAACTCATATCTTATTCAATTAGTCATTCAATCATACTGAGAAGAGCTGAGCCATCATCATCACAGTCAAATTCAGAACATTTTGCTCTCATACTTGTTGGTGGCTCCCCATGTCCCCACAAACTCTCCTTCCATCCCTAGGCAGTTATTAATCCAGATACTAAATCTAATGTATCCTGGCTTTCATATACAGAAAACCACACAAAACACAAACCAAACCAGACACATTAAAAAAACAACCCAGCGACATAAAATAAGACCAAGAAAAACCTTGATCAAAACCACAGCAGAAAGTATTAAAAACTGAAACAACTTTAAAATGGGTTCAAAGGGAGAGCATATGATTTTAATCTAGATATATCTGCCATGATTGAACTTATAATACTCTTTGGTAGCAATGGTATTCATACCCATCAACTATGGACAAAGGGGTCACCAGAGACTTAATCCATTTGGGGGGCTTGCAAATGGCTTTTAGACTTCTACTGTCATCCATAGCCTTCTGCAAACCAGGTGCTCCGAATTTAAGGTCCAATACCATTCTCTATCTCAGTTTTGGGTTTTATTATATGCAAACCTTGGATCACACAGGCTGGTGTACTTCTTCCATGTGAACTTAGCTGATGCTTCAATTAGAGTTCTGCTTGTTTCAAGAGAACCCTGTAAACCCAGATGCGATTCTTTCTGGTATCTGGCCATAGTTCTTCTAAGACAGATTTGTTTGTACTTTTGACAGTTCTTGGTACTTCAATATTCTTTGTCATACCGTAATTCAAAGTCATTTGGTTCAATTACACCTTAGACCTCAAAGTACCATGCTTTTATACACTTTAAAGCAGCAGTTCTCCACCTGTGGATTGCAACCCTTAGGGGGTTGAACGACCCTTTCACAGGGGTTGCCAAAGACCATCAGAAAACACAGATTTCTGATGGTCTTTGGAACTGAGACACTGCTCTTCTATCCGTCTCCAGGTGGGTCCGCCCACATGCGGATACGCCCACATACTAGTACCCAGCATGATGCTATCATTGCGCCAACCCCATCACATACACCCGGTACAAATTCAGGTGTATGTGACAGGGTTGGTGCCATAATGTACTTATGCGGATCAGTCACGCATGTGTAGAGAATAGCTACTGTGTAGAGAGCAGCTGCTGCGTAGAAAGCAGCTACTCTGTTAAAAGCAGCTACTGTGTTGAAAGCAGCCATATTGGAGGTAAAATAAAACTTCATGAATTATTACTGGGTAAATGTAAAATCATGTACTATAAAATTTATCAACTACTGCAAAAAATTTGTACCATGGGTGCTTAATCTGGGTGATATTTGGTCTTTTTATATTCAGCTGTGGTTGATGTGAATACTGTCTCCTTGTGACAGTAACAGGTGTGTAAAAAAAACAACAACACCGAGAATGGTAAATCACAGGAAACTTTAATGAACTCTACTGACTGAACTATGCCATGTATCATCTTTTGTATTATTAAAGCTATTGTCATATGTTATTTTCATTGGCAAACCATCCCATAACAATGGATTGTGTAGAGAAGAATGTTAAGAAAAGACAATATAGTGAGGATTTTTATAATATGGTTTTATCTCAATAATTACAGCAGGAATTGAGGAACTGCAATGTGTTATTTGTCATGAAGTTCTATCAGCCAAATCTATGAGCTGAATGAACAAAAACACCATTTTGATAGCAAGTATCTGAGCTTTGCCAGCAAGGAAACCAACTATTTTAGAAGCAAAGCTGAGGAACTCAAGGGAGTTAGAATTGACACTGGTGGCAAGTACCACAAACAAAACGTAGCAGCCATTGAAGCTTCATATTTGGTGGCACTCAGAATCGCCAGAACTATGAAACCCTCACACCATTGCTGAGGATTTACTGTTGCCAGAGGCCAAAGACATTGTTCAAATTATGATTGGAGACAAATTTGTTTAGAAATTAGTGCAATTTTCTTATGTAATGACACTGTCTTCAGAAGAATAGATGCCATGTCTGCTGATATTCATGATCAGGTAATCCAGGAAATTAAATCTGCTCCACTTCCAATATTTAGCATCCAGCTTGAATCTACAGATGTTGCAAACTGTTCACAGTTACTGATTGATGTGAGGTATGTTAATGATGGTGACTTTAAAGGTGAGTTTCTTTTTTGAAAACCTCTTGAAATGACAACCACTGTGTGTGATGTATTTGACACAGTTGGTTCATTTCTGACAGGGAGATGTCAGACAGTGTAAGATATGACAAAATAATAATAATTTATAAATTATCTAGGGTTCATGAGGGAGTCAGGAGTGGAGAGGGAGGGGGAAATGAGGAGCTGATACCAAGGGCTCAAGTAAAAAGTGAATGTTTTGAGAATGATGATGGCAACAAATGTACAAATGAGCTTGACACAATGGATGGATGTATGGATTGTGATAAGATTTTTAGGAGTTCCCAATAAAATGATTAAATTTCAAAAAGAGAGAGAGAGAGAGAGAGAGAGAGAGAGAGAGAGAGTCATGGAACGACCCTAGTGCCCTAAGACAGACAAGCCACATGGATGCAACCAGACCTCTGAAGCCTGAGAAGCCACAGAGATGTCAGCACTGAGATGCTTACAACGCCACTGGACCCAAAGACTTCTACCCACTGTCTTGTGATCATCCTGCATTTGGCTTTACTGCATGTGTTTCATGAATCTGAAGAGAACTTTATAGATTGGTATCAGACATATGGACTAATATAAGACGTATGGCCTTGGACTGTACTGGGTTGGGATGTGGTCTCAATGTTCAATTCCTCTTGTATATAAAACTTTTTCTTATAATAAAAAAGCTTAAGATCTTTTGGAAAAAGGTTTGTGGTGTTTGCATAATGGTGCTCCAGCTATACTAGGATGTTGATCTGGATTTCAATGTTTGGTACTGAATGAGTCACCGAAAGTTATTGGAACTCACTGTATGATTCATCGACAAATATTAGCAATGAAGACACTGCCGCAAACGTTACAAGAAGTAATGAAAAGCGACATAAGTTCTGTCAATTTTGTAAAGGTGAGCACTTTAAACGGTCAACTGTTTTCACAACTGTGCAATGAATTGGATGCACCGAATAATGCTCTGCTATTTCACACTGAAGTGAGGTGGTTGTTGAGAGGAATTTTTTTTAAATATGTGGGGTTTTTAAAATAATATGAACTGATATAGTTTTAATAGTTTATTTGTATTGATTTCATTTTGAACAGTACACCCACTCTTTATTTTTTGGCATGGCTAGATTCTGAATATTAGGTTGTTATGTGAAAATAGAGAATGATGACATGTTTTTGTCAAGAGGAATAATTTAAAAACATGTTTTTGAGCTTCGTGATGAACTCAAAACGTTTTTTTTTCATCAGAAAGCAAGACTACAGTTCAAAGCATTTTTCAGCGATAAAAGTGAACTGCAGAAAATAGCTTACTTGGTTGATATCTTTGCAATTTTGAATGAATTAAATTTATCACTGCAATACTTTGATTTGTCTGAAAGGATCCAATCTTTCCAAATGAAAGTTCAGCTTTGGGAGGAAAAAAAGGATGAAAATAAAATTTACCTCTTGCCAACCTTATTTGCTTTCTCTGAGGAACATGACATTGAACCAGACAAAAGAATTATGATGATAATTTCTGTGAAAGGACACTTGCACATGGTTGCAGATGAAATTTCATCCTACTTTCTAAATCTCCTTGACACCCATTTGCACTTGCCAGAAGCCCATTCACAGTCAAAGTTGAAGATGTTCCCAAGGCAGCCCAAGAGAAGTTCATTGAAATTATTAACAGCAATGCAGCAAGAACTGGTTTCTCCACACTGCCAGTTACAAAATTCTGGATCAAGTGTTTACAGTCATAGTCTGTTCTGTCTGAGACTGTGTTGCGCCCTCTTCTTCCATTTCCAACAACATATCTTTGTGAAGCAGGGCTTTCCAGCTTGTTGGTTATCGAGTCTAAACACAGAAGGAGACTTGTTGTGGAAGATGATCTTCTTTGTGCTCTTGCAACGACTGCCCCGAGAATTTCTGCTCTGTGAGAAAAAGCTATCTCAGCCTTCACACTGACATTGATTTTTTTACACATACTGTCGCAAAATATAGCAATGTAATTTACTGTTGTTATATCAAGACTGTTACCCATGCTACACCATGCCTCAAGACAAAATTTTATTTATTTGTCATTATAAATTAATACTTCACAATATATAATTACATATTGTTTTGCGATGAATCACTATGCTTTAATTATGTTCAATTTGTAACAATGAAAATACATCCTGTAATAAGATATTTACATTATGATTCATAATAGTAGCAAAATTACAGTTATGAAGTAGCAATGAAAATCATTTTATGGTTATGTCACCACAACACAAGGCACTGTATTAAAGGGTCGTGACCTTAGGAAGGTTGAGAACCACTGCTCTAAAGAGATCTTGTGAAGCAGATAGATCCAAAAGTAACGTGTCAGTTTAGTTGAGCATCTTACGTGGTAGACCTGCTTGTTTGGCTGAAAAGTGAGCCACAAAAGGGAGTTCTAGTCTAGATCTGAAGGTGACAGTTTCTATCCAACCAGTGAACCTGGACGTTTCATGTGCTGGGTCCCCGGTTGTCTCCCCCTCTACCCAGGACCTCCTGTGTGGTTGCTTTTCAGAGCAGTTAGTAGCTGCAGCCAGGCATCATCTTGTTCTCTGGTTTCGGGGTAGTGAAGATAGAGGCCATCGCATCTATTGTTTCCCTGTGCTTTTTAAAATGATCATCATTCTTTTTTCCTCCAGACAGGGACTGACCAATAGTTGCACTTTAGAGGGCTGTTCGTGAGCTTTTAAGAACCTGTTTGCTACTCACTGAAGAAAGTAGGATTTACAGCCTTGTTTTTGTGGACTGTGTTATACCGATTGATCTTGGTGTCCCCTGAAACTCCCAGGCCCACTGACTCATTGGCTCTAAGAGTTTGGTTGTTTCTAACAAGTTTGAACAACTTTGCCCAGTATGCACTTCACTACATTACAGTTGCATTCGTAGCAAAGTTAAAAATGTATGTACAAATAACCTCTGTTAAACATAGATATAGATAGATATAGGTATAGTTGATAGAGATATAGCTATAGATGAATATAGATATGGATATAGGTATAGTTATAGTTATAGATGCTTCCTCTCTTTCTTCCAAAGCTTTTCCTCCTGTGCTCCATCCGTGCATCTCCTGGTGGATCAATGCCATTTTAAGGTTGTGTATATCATAGTATTGAACAATGTTGTCTCTAACTCTTGCTCCCTTTCTTGGGTCTTCCCTGGCCTCTATCACCTTTTGCCAAACTTCTTATTGTAGATATTAACCTATCTCTTCACCCAATTAACATGTGAATACTTTTTGTCAATTTGAGGTACCGCTGGACCTTATGTAATTCTTACATAAGGAGTCAGTTTGCTTTTCTAAAAACATGAATAGTGACTTGATGTGCCATGAGGCATCTCTTTTGGCCTGTCTTAGAAAGTGGAGTAAGTTTATCAGACAGATGCAGTACTATTTTGTATTAATCTCAACAATTAACTCACTTTGTGCTACTGTCCTCCCCTGACGCTGAGGGGCTGACGCCCAGTCTTGGGACCCTCTGTGTGTCAGAGCAGAACTATGATCCTTCGAGTGTTCACTGACTCTTTGGGGGCAGCAAGTAGATCACTGGGCATTTCCTCTTAAAGGCATCTCTGGGTAAATTTGAACCACCAACCTTTCAGTTAGTTGTTGAGCATGTTAGCCATTGGCACTACTCAGGAATTAACCAATATTACTGGTGGTCTACAAAATCTTCTTTAATACTTTTTTTTGTAGCAAAGCAAGATAATAACCTGTTTATATTTTTATACCTCTGTCCAAAAGGCATATTGCCTCTAAATGCCCAGAAATTGCACTTCAAAAGCCCACATTAAACCCACTGCCAAAGCTGTAGTCAAAAGTGACTCCCAGAAACCTTACATTTCTGAGACTGTACATCTTCACAAGAGCAGACACCTTCGTGGCTCTGTGGCTTTGTCGGGGGCTACACCGTCACACTGGCAGTTTGCGGGCCGCCACGCGCTGCAGCACCAACAGGGGACGTCACAACATACCTTATTGCTAAAGGTTCTGGCTAGTAGTCGTTGTGATACTTGACAACGAAGACTGAAATGGGAGATTTAGCATCAGAGAGCCTCACCCCCCCGCCTCTCTCCTCCATTCCATCGGTGGCACATGAAATTAGCAGCAATAGGGGAAAGCCAGGCCATACGACTCCAGCGCCTGCCCCAGCCCTGGCACTTGCCAGAACCCCAAGATTTCAGTAGTTTCCCAGTCTCATTGGCCTCACTTCCTTCCCTCTAAACAGGGAGTAGTCACACATAATGCCAGGATGCTGTGCTGTTTTATGAATCTGAGTCCATAAGTAAGGAAACATGGTCACTCGGCGCTGCCTGTGTGGGGGGCAGGGTTCTCTTTCCATGCTGTTTCCAGGTGAACCGGGGCTCCCTACCCTGTGGCTTCCATAGTCTGATCTCGTCGCTTCTTCAAAACACTCTTAGTTTCTCACATTCTCCAATTTATATTAAACCACATGACAAATCTAATGTAAACTAATGGGTTATATGTTATTGTCTTAGGTGATAGGCTCATTTTAGGAAGAATTTTTTAGTGTACATGTTTTAGACAAGGAAATGAAGAGGGTTATTTGGGAACTCAGTTTAAGAGGGGCAGTACATTTGTTGGCCAGTACCTTTCAAATCATGACATCAATTCTGAGCCAGAGAACAGGCACCTTTCATGCATTCCTACAATAGCTTTAAACCAAGTTTGGTTGATCCCAGTAGCTCGGTCTCAGGAGGGGCTATATTTTCTAGTTCTCAGTGAACATTGAAAAGATTGGAAATTTGGAATATAGAATGAATTGTAGCCCTAGATATGCAAATTAAAATGCTTTAATGATGGATGGCATTGGCACATCTAAAATCCAAAGCAAATGAAAGATAGCAAAACACCAATCCCTCAAACCCAGTAAGAGACCATTTGATATGTGGGCTATTTAATTTTATAGGTGAAGTAGGTCTTAAATCAGATCCAGTTGGGTTCAGATCACCTCACAGGAGGTACCAGAAGAAGTTGGCTCTGTGTGAACATTCACACTGAGACTGATGAGGCAGAAAGAAATGCTGTCAGTACAGGCTGATGCCCCAAAGCAACAATAGAGTTGGACTAATTTGAACTCCCCACTAACCTCCAAGAATACAAATGAGGAGGAGAAATATTCTTTGGTCACCCAACCAATATTAGCTTCAATAACTCAATAATACTAGTCAATCATAAAAGGAAAATTTATTTATTTATAGGTAACACAAAGAACTTGCACAGTTCTTTTAAATGTTTGTAATCTGTTCTTGGGTGAGTCCCAGAAAAAATTATATAAATTGATTTTACTTTAGAACCTATGGGGGAAGACACCCAGGAATTTCATCAGTAAGATAAGAAATACTGTGTTTTGTAAAAGTCTCTAGGACACTCTGATTTCAGGTCCCATTACCCCCTGTATGAGGAGACATTCACAATGCATGTGCATCCTTATGTTTAGCCCAGCAAGTTCTTAGGATTTAGTTTAACTACTATAGCACCACTTACTAGTTTTGTACTTTTATTTTGACTTTTGAAGTATACTCAAGTATGATTTTTCAAGTGGAAATATTTTCAAGACTTGACCATGGGGCGAGGGAAAAATCCCCCTACTACAGTTCTATTAGAACATTGTTTGTAACAATTTTAAGTCTCACCATGACACCATCTGAGTCGAATGAAATCCACACTTAGGGAAATGATGTTGGGAAATGAGCATAAACCTTTTTTAAAATGTTGTATAAATGTTACTAATTTTATTTCAATCCAAAGGTAACTGGCAGTATGGGTGAAGTTTGGGATAAGAGGCATTCAGGAACTGCTAGTGACAGATCAAAAGTGAAGTCATCTTTCTGAGAGCACATCAGCATGTAATTCAAAGTCTCAAAAAGATCTATTTCCTCTTACCTGTTAGTATGCCTTCTAGAAAACTACCTGGAGAAAGCCAGCCATAGATATGCACAAATTTATTGAATGGACTCATAAAACAAGGGGGGTAGAGAGAGAGAACTAAGCACACTATGGGGGGGGCTAAAATAAAAGACGACGTCCATTTCTGCAAAATATTATCTTTTCTTCTTCAATTCTAATTCCTTTTTTTTATGGAAACAAGGTGGAGATCACAAGACAGTAAAATACATAGACCCCTAAAACCTTTTAGTTGTTGTTATTTGGTGCCAACCAGTTGGTTCTGACCCACAGCAACCTTATGCACAACAGAAGGAAACACTGTTTTGGAAACATTTTCGTTATTGCTAGTAGCCATCAAGTCGGCTCCAGTTCATGGCAGCCTTATCCTATAACAGAATGAAAATTGCCTAGTCTGTTACCATGTTTGTGATACTCCCAACTTAGAGGCCCATCTTCAGACATTGTACTGTCATGAGCCACACAGTTTTCACTGCTTACTCTTTTGCAGGTAGATTTCTATGCCTTTCTTCATAATTTGTCTTATTCTGAAACTCTGAGCACCATGGCGACTCTGATGATATTTAAAATATTCATGCCCCAACTTCCAGCATCACAGAAACACCTGTTACCACAGGATATCAAATTGACAGATAAAAAATGCCCTACAAAGTGCAGTGTCCAGCAACAGGTGATATCATATATTTTATCTTTGACCCTGCCTTTGGCCCAAAGTGAGAGTCTGTACTTGCCTGTGTGGTCCTGGCATGGTGGCATTGGCCGTGGTAAGGTTGATGGAAACATAACTGGCTTTTCTGTTACTATGACTATGAGGCCTCTGAGCTCCTTTATTGAGGTGATTGCTTTCCTTGGGGTAATAATTATGGATATGCCTTTTACCTCATTTAGGGCATCAAGAGTAGGTTATAAGACAAAGTGGGTGCATAAGCAAATGTGATAAAGAAAGCTGGTGGTGCCCAGCTATCAAAAGATATAGTGTCTGGGGTCATAAAGGCTTGAAGATAAACAAGTTACCATCTAGTTGGGAAGCAACAAGGCTCACACGAAAGACGCACACCTGCCTGTATGATCACGAGGTATCAATGGGATCAGGTATCAGGCATCTAAGACCCAGAACAAAATCATACCTGATGTGAAGGGGGGGGCTGTTATGGCGTGGAGACCCAATGCTTATCTATAGACAATTGGACATTCCCTCACAGAGAGGTCACAAAGGAGATATGAGCCAGTCAGGGTGCAGTATAGCATCAATGAAACACACAACTTTCCTTTAGTTCTTTGGTGCTTCCTTCTGCCCACTATCATGGCCTCAATTCTACTTTACAAATCAGATTAGACCAGAGCATGCACACTGCTACAGAGAAGAGCCCACAACACAGGGAATTCAGGATTGATAAACCCCTCAGGGCCAATAATGAGAGTAGAGATACCATGAGGATTAGGGGAGGGTTGGGGGAGAAAGGAGGAATTGATCATAAGGATCAATTTGTAGCCCCCTCCCAGGGGGACAAACAATAGAAAAGTGGGTGAGGGGTGACGGGGGATGATGTAAGATATGAAAATAATAATCTATAACTTATCAAGGGTTCGTGAGGGAGGGTGGGTGGGGGAGGGAGGGGAAAGAAATGGGGAGGTGATATCAGAGGCTCAAGTGGGAAGAGAATGTTTGAAAATGATGATGGCAGCACATGTGCGAATGTGCTTGACACAATGGATGAATGTATGGAGTGTGATAAGAGATGTAAGAGCCCCCAATAAAAGTCTTTATTAATAATAAAATAAGAATAGGTTTTGCCCTCTTTTACAGAAAAAAGTGATGGTAAGTTATTATATGATCAAGCAATAATCTTTTTTTTTCAGCAAAGAGGAACATTTAAGCATGGGGTTTGCAGATATTCTACTACTCTGCTTCTAGGAAAGGTTATATGTCCACTGTATATTTTATTTAAGAAAGTTAGTCTCAGTCTCAGTTTGTTTCATGTTCTTCTTACAGAGAAGTTGACACATGACAAGAAAGGGAATTTTTAAGAAAGCTCCTTACAATAAAATTCAAAACCCAACAACACGTGAATAATTAACTACATCATGGTAGGTCTGATAGTTTTGTTTTATGTCCAATTGGGTAGGCCAGGACGGTCCCATGGTCTGATGTAGAATGGGTGTTCAACTCCATGAAGGGATCCTCTGTGAAGCGGCGAAGCAGCAGTGGAAAGAAGAGGATGGAGGACCACCTCCTTAATCTAGTCTCAGCCTTCATACAGTTAAGGGAGGTTTCACACGAGAAAGTGCTCCTGATTATTAGTCATCAGAGAAATGCAAATTAAAACAACCATGAGATACCATCTAACACCCTTGAGGCTAGCCCAAATCAGAAAATCAGAGAGCAACAAATGTTGGAGGGGATGTGGTGAAACAGGAACTCTCCTCCACTGCCGGTGGTCGTGTAGATATGTACAGCCTCTGTGGAAAGCGCTCTGGCGATATTTAAAGAATATGCAAATCGACTTACCTTATGACCCAGCTACCCCTCTACTGGGTATATACCCAGAAGAGGTAAGAAATAAAACACAACCAGTCATCTGTGCCCCAATGTTTATTGAAGCACAATTCACAATTGCAAAGAGTTGGAAATAACCTAAATTTCCATTGATAGGTGAGTGGATTAGTAAACTCCAGCACAAACACCCAATGGAGCACTATGCAGCACTAAAAAGCACAGACGATCACATGAAACACATCATTTATAGGAAGAGTTGGAGGAAATTACACTAAGTGAGGTCAGCCAATCACAAAAGGATAAGTACAACATGAGTCCCCTGAGGTAAGTATAATCTGCACAGTAGGAATAGAAGAAAAGTCACTCATCTCACAATATATGGGTGGAGGCACAGGCAGCAGGGAGGAGGCCATACCAAACAGAAGGGGTACATGTGAATCCAACATAAAGAAGGGGAGGAGGGGAAGGAGGAGAGAGAAAAGGGGGTGGTGGTGGGGGAACTGAAATGATGGCATGGGGGAGCAGGGCATTAACCCATCCAGAGGGAGAGTATTGATTGTACTCCACAGAATTGGGAGTGTGCACACAGACCCCACCACAGTGCACCAAACCAGGAGGGTAACGTAACCACGTGGAGGATTGCATGAAATGATTGGGTGACAGGGCTGGCCCCAACCAGAGCCAATCTGACCCCCACCCTCGAAGTATGTACCATGGAGAACAACACTAGATCTTCAGGTGGGGGCAAGGAGCCTACTGACCACGCTTACACAGAAGCAGACCAAGAAGGAAAACGAGAAAGGGACAGGTGACCGAGACTCCATATGGGCACAGCAAGCCTGGAGGATGAGGTCCCTCCACGGAGCTGCTAAGACACAGAGGACTGTGGGACTGCCAACAACTAAAGACATGTCCCCTAACTAGAGCGTAAGGTGACAGAGGATAATAATGGGGACACGTGCGGGAAGATAATGTGGCCTGAATCCCCCACAGTGGGACAAACCAAGAAGGGAGCATAACAGATTAGCAACTGGAGCACAGCCAATCCACAAAGTCCCTTAAAACAATCGCTGAGGACAAATGGGTGCATAAGCAAATGTGGCGAAGAAAGCTGATGGTGCCCGGCTATCAAAAGAGATAGTGTCTGGGATCTTAAAGGCTTGAAGGTGAATAAGCAGCCATCTAGCTCAGAAGCAACAAAGCCCACATGGAAGAAGCACACCAGCCTGTGTGATCACGAGGTGTTGAAGGGATCAGGTATAAGACATAATAAAAAAAAAATCTTACCATAGTGAATGAAGGGGGAAGTGCAGAGTGGAGACCCAAAGCCCATTTATCGGCCACTGGAGATCCCCTCACAGAGGGGTCTAGAGGAGGAGATGAGTCAGTCAGGGTGCGATGTAGCACCGATGAAGAATACAGCTTTCCCCCAGATCCTGGATGCTTCCTCCCCCCCCCCCCCCCACTACCATGATCCGAATTCTACCTTGCAAGTCTGGATAGAGCAGAGGTTGTACACTGGTGCAGATAGGAGCTGGAGGCACAGGGAATCCAGGGCAGATAATACCTTCAGGACCAGGGGTGTGAGGAGCGATAGTAGGAGAGTAGAGGGTGATTGGGTTGGAAAGGGGGAACTGATTACAAGGATCTACATGTGACCTCCTCTCTGGGGGATGGACAACAGAAAAGGGGGTGAAGGGAGACACCGGATAGGGCAAGATATGACAAAATAATAATTTATAAATTATCAAGGGCTCATGAGGGAGAGGGGAGCAGGGAGGGAAGGAAAAAAAGAGGACCTGATGCAAAGGGCTTAAGTGGAGAGCAAATGCTTTGAAAATGATTAGGGCAAAGAATGTACAGATGTGCTGTATACAATTGATGTATGTATATGTATGGATTGTGATAAGAGTTGTATGAGTCCCTAATAAAATGTTTTAAAAAAACAACAAAAACAAAGCCCCTTAAAAGCCCACAAAATAGACTTTGGGCTAGGAAGGGCAGCCCCTGGAATTCCCCCAGGACCAGGTGGTAGAAATTCATAAAGGCCAGGGGACAGATACGGAACTATGTATGGTTTTGTTTTGTTTTTCCCTTTTCCTCTCCTTTCCTTTTTTCGACCTTGTGCTTTCTTATTGTTTGGACTAGGACATTGCTGGTTTGCCTACTTACATAAGATGGACTTGGGAAACAAACTCGGGAAGAAAGCAACGGGGCCTTGGAGAACCTTGGGGCAAAAATGGACTGGGGTGTTGTGGTGTGGGAGCAAACAATGCCACAGACAGGGGAACAACCAGGGAATTAAAACCAACATCTAGGAGGTTGTAGAGATCCTTTGGATATTAGAGTAACACTAATCTACTTGAGAGGAAGTATTAATAGGTGGAAGAAGGGGGAATGTGATAGTGGGGCAGGAGGAGGCAAAAGGAAACAGGAAAGCACTAGGAAGCCAAGCTATAGATAAAGGTATTATCAGAGGTGTGCACTTCAATGCATTAATCCTTAAAAATAGAAGCATCGGCCTATGTAAATTTATTTATAAAGCAATACACTGAGGCTGTAGATGGGCCTTGGACCTCAGCTCATACCCTCCCTCAGTACAAGAACATTCTGTTCTAACAAAATGGCATTTTGTGATGCTCACCACTACCCCACCCAATTGCTGAAGACAAAGTGGGTGCATAAGTAGATGTGAAGACAGTACAAGGTGCCCGGCTATTAAAAGATATAGCGTCTGGAGTCTTAAAGGCTTGAAGTTAAAAAAGGAGCCATCCAAAAGTGAAGCAACAGCCCACATGGAAGAAGCACACCAGCTGGTGTGATCATGAGGTGTCATTGTGACTGGGTCACAGGCATCAGAAGATTCACAACAAACAATAACCAAACAAACAAACAAACATGCGTTGGTGAGAATGAGGGGTTGGAGTGGCGACCCAAAGCCCATCTGTGGACAATGGAACATCCCCCCACAGAGGGGTCGCAGGGAAGGGATGAGTAAATCAGGGTATAGTGGAGCACTCATGGATTACACAATATCCCTCTGGTTCCTTGAGGCTTTCTCATGCCCCACTATCATGACCCCAGTGCTGCTTCCCATTCTGGACTGGACTGGAACTTGTAGGTAGGTACAGACAAGAGATAAAGTTCATGACACATGGAAACCAGGAATAGGAATGGGAATGACGATGACACAATGGTAGGGGAAAGGGAGGGAGAGGTGGGGAAGAAGGGGTTACCGACCACAATGAATGGCACATAGCACGCACCCCCCACCCCCCCGCCCACACACACACACACCCGCCAGGGGCAAGAACAACAGAAACCAGTCGGGAAGGGAGACAGCGGTCAGTGTGAGACATGAAAATAATAACAATCTATATTCTATCAAGGGGCCATGAGGGGAAAGGAGGGGGGAAAAAAGAGGCGCTGATCTTAAGGGCTCAATAGAGAGTAAATGTCCAGAAAAGAATGATGGCAATATATTTACTAATATGTCTGATACAATTGATGTATGGATTGTAAAAAGTCGTAAGAACCCCAATAAAATTATATATTAAATATATATAATATATTATATAATATATAATTTAAGGTATATATATACCTTAAAATCATTAAGGGAGGTTTCATTGATGATATGGCCTGCTCTAGGTCTGGATTGATAGTATGGTGCAGAAGTTAGTTCACTTCTATTGCTGGATCTTGATCCTGCATCTGGTTCATCAACTGCCTGTTATATTGCTTACTGGTCCCAGGAGGTGTCAGAAGAATGCTGATCTGGGATTCTTTCATGTCTGCATTCACCAGTCTGTGGTCTTCTGCTTCCTGTTCATCAGCCCCTGCAGCTACACGAGTTAGGAAAATCCTTTTGCTTACATCTGACCCATGGACTTGAACTGGATTGCATTTATCCGCTTCTATAATGGCGTGAGCCATTCCTTGATAGCATCCTTTTTTCTCTATATGTACACATACAAGTGTCATTGGTTTAGCTTCTCTAGAGAACACAGCTTAGCACAGTGTGTTTGTGATGTGGAATGTTGCTGATGCTAGTTGTGGTTGAGTTGACTGACTCACGGCATAACCTGAGGTGTCACAGAAGGAAACATTGCCTACTTTCATCGACCAATGTGCCATCTTCATGATCATTGGTATGCTTGAGTTTATTATGAAATCATTAAAAATCAAGCCATACAAGCCAATTTCATTTAATGGAAAGTGCTTATAGTTGAAAAAGAGACTACAACCCAATCCTAATCTTTCTCAGAAGAAATTGAAACGAACTGTACACTACTGCACCATAGTATTGCCCTCTCTGGTTAGTGGGGTTTGTAGTAGTAGATTGAAAAGAACTGGACGCTACTGCACCATAGTATTGCCCTCTCTGTTAGTGGGGTTTGTAGTAGTAGATTGCATTGTCTTCGTGGTGCTTTCAGTAGTTTTAACATTTTCCATAGGATCCTGTCTACATTTGTATTCAGAGAATAATTACTGCTCAGAAAGTGTTAACTGAGTAATTAGTTATTGAATACCTGTAATATGCTGGATTTTGTTAGTGCTGAGGACACACAGTCAACAAAATTTAAAAAAAATTCTTTACTATAAGAATGTATTTTTATTTGGGAGAAAAGACATAAATAAAACAATAAGTCAATTTAAAAAGTAGTATGTCAGATGATGATGCCCATTTGGGGGAAAAGTAAAAATAAAAGACAATCAGAAACAGGAGAAAGGAATGCTGGGGCTGCAGGGGAAATGCAATTTTCAATAAGGAGAGTCTCTTTGTGGGTGAGCAGATTCTTTTCACCTTAGTACAGTTGAATTTCAAGTCTTAGTGGTGGCCACGGGTGGCTAAAGAAGTAAAATATTATTAGGTGCAGAGTAACTCGGGCATCAGGATAAAGTTGAAAAAAGACAATGTCTCTGGTGCATATGGACCAAACTTACTCAGATGGGGACCTAGCTGCTAAGAAACTCAGCAGTGTCCGTGGCAGGCTCACGTCAGGCAATGGGCCTGTTTTATACAATTTGACTCTTTCAGAGAAGCAAACCCAAACCAGTCGCAGTGGCATTGATTCCTACTCCTGGTGATCCCGTGTTTCCGAGCTGACCTGTGTTCCATGGCGCTTTCAATGGCTATGATTTTTCAGACGCCGATGACCAGAACTTCTTTCTGAGGAACCTCTGGGTCATTTCCAGTAGCCATTCACTTACCCATTTGCATTACCCAGGACTTTATAAAGGATCATGTTAATTAATGTATTACAGGATTTGTAACAAAAGTAGGAAATTAAACCGTGGCATATGTTTCATGTAAAGACTACCTGTATAGGCATAATTTACTTTTTATGTATCTAGCGGTTTTAATAGAGATATTATAATTTTTAAGATGAGATCATTTATTTTGTAAATCTGTGAGCCTTAAGTAACATAATGTTTACTGTTTTCCTTCACATCATGAGACTGAACCATTAACCAAACCCGGTGGGAGCAAATGGAATAAAAATGCACCTTTTGCTGGAGGTAACTAAATTATTTTTCATTGAGTCTGTAAAGCTAACATGAAGGTATATCAAATATAAGAGCGTATCTATAGATTCCTGCTATATGTTCACTTTTTATCATCTTAATTATAATTTTTATGAAGATCCTCCAACCACAGTTGCAGAAGGACCTTGACTAGGAACTGCCAGGAACTCAGGCAGGATTCAGAAGAGGACGTGGAATAAGGATTACCAATGCTGATGTTGGATGGATCTTTGCTCAAAGCAGAGAATAGCAGAAAGATGTTTACTTGTGTTTCGCTGACTAAGCAAAGACACTTGACTATGTGGATCATCATATGCTGGACCATATATATAAACTATTGATAATCTTGAGAAGAATGGGATTCCAGAACACTTTGCTGTGCTCATGAAGAAGCTAACATTGATCAAGAGACACTTGTGCAAACAGAACAAGGGAATCTTGCATTGTTTTAAATGAGGAAAAGTGCACATCAGAGTTGTATCCTCTCACCATACTTGCTTAATCTGTATGCTGAGCAAATAGTTAGAGAATGGGCTTATATGAATAAGAATATGGTATCAGGATCAGGAAGGCTTAGTAATAACCCATGATATGCCAATGACACAATCTTGCTTGCTGAAAGGGAGGAGGAATTGAAGCACTTGCTGATGAAGATCAAGGATTGCAGCCTTCAGTATGGATGACAACTCAATGTAAAGAGGACCCAACTCCTCACAACTAGACCAATAGGTAGCATCCTGATGGATGGAGAAAAGGTTGAAGTTATCAAGGATTTCATCTATCTTGGATTCACAATCAATTCTCATGAAGGCAGCAGTCAAGAGATCAAATGACACTTTGCTTTGCGCTGAGTAAATCTGCTGCACAAGACCTCTTTAGAATATCAAAAAGCAAGGATGTTATTTAAGGACTAAGGTGTACCTGACCCATGCCATGGTCTTTTCCATTGCCTCCTATGTGTGTGAAAACTGAACACTGATTGCAAAAGATTGAAGAATGAATGCGTTTGAATTCGGTACTAGAAAAAATCTGCAAAGTACATTGGACTGCTGAAAAAGACCAGCAATCCTTCTTGGAAGTAGTACGGACAGAGTGCTCCTTAGAGTCAAGGATGGCAAGATTTCATCTTACAAACTTTGGCCATGTTGTCAGGAGAGACCAGTCCCTGGAGAAGAACATCATGACCAGTAAAGCAGAGGCGTGGTGAAAAGGGGGAAGACAGTTGGCGCCGTGGATTGACATTGGGAGAAACAATGAGCTCAAATATAGAACAGTTGTGAGGCTGGTGCAGGACTGGGAGGTGTTTCGTTCTGTTGTAAATAGGGCTGCTTTGAATAGAAATTAATTCAGTGACACCCAACAACAGCAACAACTAACAACCCTGTTCATTATTTTCTAAAATTTGTTAGTGTTGCTTTTATAGTTTATTTATTTTTATAGTTGTATTATATCCCATTGTATGAATATACCACAATTCATGTATCTTCTCTAATAGACTTGTACAATTAGTCCCTGACTTACAACATATTTGAACTACAATGAACCACAGTTCCGACAACCTGGTGGTTTGTTATTGGGGGGGGGGGGAAAGGAGGGGCAGGGGTGTCTAAAGGGTCATGTTTTCTTTTATAACATGTACTACATATAGTGTTGAAGTTAATAATTTGCTGATGTTACCATTTTCATGTGTCCAGTCACAGATGTCCAATGGTATTATTTACAGAGGAAAACACTGCCATTAGCAGAATAAGAAAAATAAAGGGGGGAGAGGGGGGGTATTTAAAACTAACTATGAACTGATTTACAAGGGAGTTTTGGGAATGGGGTCCGTTGTAAGTCAGGTACTACGTCCAATTTTTGTTTTGTTTTGTAAATCATGTTGTTATGAATATTCTGGAAACCACGTCTCCTTTGGATATTAAGAATATTGCTGTGAGAGCATTCTTTTACACATTTGGTGTATTTCTATTGACTGTGTTCCTAGGGTTAGAATTGCTGAGGAATGATTTTGCATATCTTTAACTCTGAAAAGTAATGTCAAACTGTTTTCCAAAGTGGGCGTACTACTTTACATTCCTAACAAAATCCCACAAGAGCACCTCTCTGGTATCTTTGTCAAAACTTGAAATATTGTCTAGACATTTTATTAGCCATTCTGATGGTTGTGCAGTAGTATGTCACTGAAGTGTGAATTCACATTTCCAGTTAAATAATGAGCTTTGTTGGCCATTCAGATATCCTCTTATAAGAAATTGCAGTTCAGATCTCTTGTCTATTTTTCTATTAAGTTGTCTGTTTTTTAAACTGATTTATAGAATTTATATAATCTTATGCAAATATATTTTCAACTGTATATATTGCAAAGATTATGTCTCATCTGATGGCTTGCTTACATAATTCACAGTTAAAAGAAGTTCTTATTTTATTGCAATCTAATTTGTAAATGTTTCCTTTTTTGGTTAGTGTTTTTGTGTCCTGTTAGGAAATATTTTCCTGCTTGAAGATTATTTTCTTCTAAACGTGTTATTGCTTTGCCTTTAGAGTTAGATTTATCTAGAATTGATCTCTTTATGATATTTCACTTTCTACTCCATAACATAGTTTATCTATTTCATTTATTTTAAATTTCTTCAAATATCATCTTCTTTGTCAGAGAACAAAATTAACATAAATTTCATTAATTCTTGTTAATGATGGGTATCTTTAGAATATCCTAAACTTTGTTTGCTGTTGACATATGAAAGTGCGGTAGATTTTTATATTGAGCTTATATAAATTTGTCTGCAAGTTCTTTTCTGTCTTATCATCTGAAATAATGCCAATTTTATTTCCTCTTTCTCAATCCATGTACCATTTTTTCCTCTTTCTGTATTGCATTGTCTATAACCTCTAGTTTAATGTCAAATACAAGTGATGATAATGGATATTATTGGTCCATTCCTTATCCAAGAAGAAAAACATTTAGGTTTTCAATATTGAGTATGATGTTGACCCTCTTTAAAGAGTCAGAACTATGTTTCTTTTATCAGAAGACAGAATGTTTACTTCTATTTTCAGTTTGCTAAGATGTTTTTCATAAGGGAACTCAAGTTTACCAAATAGATTTTTTAATCTATTGAATGATCAAATGGTTTTTCTCTTTTACCATGTTAATATAATAAATGGCATTGATTTTTAAAATATTGATTGAGTTTTGATTGTTAAAACAACCTTGCCTGCCAGTAATAGACTGTCTTGGGCAACTGATGCTATATGTTTTTTATATATTTCTGGATTCAGTTGGCTAAATTTTTTGCGGGGGGGGGGGGGGGCGCGGAATCCATTTTTTCATGAAGGAAATTGCTCTATAATTTTCCTTTTTTGCAATGTTTCTATGCAGTTTTGAGAAGGTCATGTGAGTTTTCCATTCTCTGGAAGAATCTCTGTAAGGTTGGCCTTATTTCTTCCCTGGATGTTTGATAGACTTCATCGCAGAAGCCATTTGAGTCCAGTGTTTTTCTCTGGTGAATCACCTTAATTGGGGATTCGATGTTTTCAATAGTTAGTTGATAACTCAGACTTTTTATTTATTCTTTTTTAAAATGTTAGTGAGTTCTGGGCTTGTTTTTAAAAAGAAATTTAGAACTGCATTGTTTGGAATTGTTCATCATAGTCTCTGCTGGTATTCTAATATGTGAAATCTCTGTAGCATATCTACTTTTCACATTTATTTTGAAGTTATTTTTATTTTGAAATAACTATAGATTGATAGGAAGTTGTAACAATAGTACACAGTGATCTTGTATATCTTTACCCAGTTTTCTTGAATGGTAGCAGGTAATATAAGGATAATATATTGGTACTGTTCAAAGACCTTATTCTGATTTCACCAGTTTTACCTGTGCTTGGGAGTGCAGGCATTGTTCTGTGAAATTTTACCATGTATATAAATTTGCACAGTTGCCACCACAGTTAAAATAGGACTATTCTTTCACTCCCTAAAATCACACCATCAATTTTTATTTTATATATTTTGAGGCTATGTAATTATGTGCATACAGATTCAGAACTACTTTCTCTACTGTGTAAATGTTTTGATCCTAATGAAGTGTTGCTTAATAGCTAGTAAAACTTTTTTGTTTAAAGATTTATTCTTAAGGATATGCATAGGCTCTCTTTGGGTTAGTGTGTGTTTGTCAAACCAACTTCCTTATGTCGATTTCACAGTTTTGCCAGCCCACAGTAGCCTCCAGAAATCCACTGACCTGAATTCTCCTAGTTAGACCAGTACCAGAACAGCATCTGTTCAGGTAAGCAAATGCTTGTATCTCATCACTCCCTACAGGGCTCTGTCTCTCCTTAGATTGAAGGCTATTAACTAATGACCCGAGTTCTATGATGGGTTAAAAAGAAAGTCATAAATTTGTGGGTTGTTCAACTTTTATTTTTTTGTTGTGGGGTCTGGGCCAATTTACTGGGCAAGCTCTACATGCCAGCAATAAGCTAAAAGATGTCAAGAACCCATTATTTTCAATTAACAACAACAATAAACAAAGCCAAATTTAAAACTCAGTTTCTTATATCACCATGAGGAAACGGCAGCTGAGAATTCTGCAAGAGCGGAAAGAGATGAGAGAGGGAGGGCCAGTGACCCGAAGTTGGTTCAAAGGGCCCCGAAAGGGAAGATTTCTTTTTATTGGGGGCTACAGCAGGATTCACACAATCACATGTGGATACCATAATAAACAGCCAAGAAACAGGTGGGAGAAGCCACATGTCAGCAAATAGCCTGAGGGAATGCCCACCTAACAAAAAGATGAAGAGACATCTTTGTGGATTTTGTCAATGACTAAGAGGATCATAAAAGCACCCTGTTGCTGTGGACTTGACTCTGAGATACAGAGACCTTTTGCATTACAGAAAATGGCCCCATAGGGTCTTTGTGCTTCTAACTTTTTAAAAAGAAAGAAGATTATTGTGAATTCTGTGGAGCAGGAGTTTGCATCTCAGACCATCAATAGTGCTTTCAAGAGTTCAAACCACTCACTATCCCCATGCCCTCACCCCATAATCTAGCCTTCCCACCTGACTTCTCCCTCTCGTGGAATCCATCCTCCCTCTCCCTCAACTCAATACAAGTTAACTTCATTTCTTGTTTCATCTTCCCACCCTTGCCTTTCTTTGGTATGTAACTCTTAGTCTTAAATTTTTATCTTTAAAAGAGTTGTCTCAAACCATCTTTTTCCTTTTGTGATTGACTAATGTCAATCAGCATAATGTTCTCCAGGTCCACCCACGTCATGAGATGCTTCCTAGTTTCGTGATTTATTTTAAGGGATGCATAGTTTTCCATTGTGTGTATGTGCCACCGTTTCTTTAAACATTCTTCCCTGGTGAGTATTTGGTCTGCTTCCAACTTCTTGCTATGTGAGCAGTGCTATGATGAACACAGGAGTGCATGTCTGTTGCGACTCTGACTTTTGTAGGGCACATGCCTTGTAGCGGTATTGCTGGATCATGTATAATTTCTGTTCTGTTGTTTAAGGTAGTATTGCTTTCAACAATGGTGGTATATATTTCCAGACCCACCCGCAGTGTAGTTCTAATCTCTCTGCACCCTATTCAATATCTGTTCTTTCCTATTTTGTTTTGTTGGGATAGTCTGTGTAGACTAGAGAAACAAATCCAAGGAGACTCATGTGCGTATAATAAAGAGCTTTATATACAAGACCAACTGAATATTGAGAAAACATCCCAGCTCAGTTCAGAGCAAGTCCATAAGTCTAATATTTGCCTATGTATCTAATAACTCTATAAATTCCTCTTCAGATTCACGAAACACGTGCAATGACGCTGACTGTAGGAGGATCACAGGCCAGTGGGTGGGAAGTCTGTGGATCCAGTGGCATTGTAAGCATCTCAGCACTGACAGAGGTGTCTGCGTGGCTCCTCCAGCTCCAGGGCACTAACCTAGCTCCGTGTGTCTTAGCTGGAATGTCTCCCAGGGAGCGAGTGGATGTGACACTTGCAGTGAGCTATTCATCTCCTAGTGTCTCCAAATGAGGTCATCAATCTGTGACCTGATTGACAGGCTAAACTTCACTCCTTCACTCTAAGTCTCAAATTGACAACAGATTATGTAATTAAATTTGTTTTTCTTGGTTTTATTTTGGTTGTCATTGTCAGTATAAGATGAAATTTCACTGTTGTTTTGCTTGGTGGGAAGAACACTGCCAAGCCTTTTTTCCATGGTATTCCTACATGAGTTTCGACTGCCAGACTTTATGCCAGAAGTTCAGAACCAGCCAGGGATCTTCAGAATACTCTGTTATTGTTGTTTGACTTTTTTTTTCATTCTTTTCAGACTGACAAATGTTCAGCATGTTCTTCCCTTTTGGTTTCCTAACTCCAGGACTTCACATTTTTATTTATAATACTTTGCCTTCTTGAACTGCCCACAGATATCTTTTGCTCAGCTCCTTTATTTCATTATTTCTTCCTTTCACTCAACTATTCTATGTTCAAGAGCAAGTTTCTAAGTCTTTTCTGACATCCATATTCATCTTTTCTTTCCTTTTTGCCTTTTTAATGACCGTTTGCTTTATACAAGTAGTATATCCTTGATGTCATCGTACAATTCAGCTGGTCTTTAGCCATTAGTGTTTAATCCACCAAATTTAGTTTTGTGACACTCTATGAATTCAGGTGAGATAGACTCAGTGTTGTGCTTTAACTTCTGAGAACTTCTTTTAATTTTCTTGAGCTTTAATTTGAACTTGCACATAAGCAATTGATGGTCTGTTCTGCAGCTGGCCCCTAGCCTTGCTTCATTGATGATATTGACCTTCTCTATTGTCTCCTTTATAGTTGATTTAATTCACAGGGAGAAAAAGGTATTTCCAGTAAATAGGTTGTTGGTCTTGCAAAATTCTTTTGTGTGTTTTTTGACATGTTTTCTTTCACCAACACCACAATTTTTAACTACTAGTCCTTCTTTGTTTTCATCTTTCAAATTCCAATCACCAATTATTATTGTTATTGTTACATGACATTGAATCGGTTCTGACCCATAGCAATGCTATTGCACAACAGAGTGAAACATACCCGGTCCTTCAACATCCTCACAATTATTCCTATTGTGATTATGATTACCAATGTAACTTTATTATATGTTTGATCATTTTTATACTTCAGGAGTTGATAAACACTTCTCCTTCATTGTATTTGCATTAGTGATAGGTATATAAATTGAAATAATAATTTTAATTTGAACTGGTCTTCCTTATGGGCATGTGGATATTATCTTCTCACTGATCATGCTATGTTTAAGGATATATTTTGACATATTCTTTTGGGCAATGAGTACAACTCAATTTCTCTTCAATTTCAATCCTATAAGCTTACAAAATCACTGCTTAGTGCCATGTTGTGATAAAGGGTTTTTCTGAGTCTGGATACCACCTCAAGACAGAGGCATGGTTATTAAAAGAAAACATGTATTCTGAAATGCTGTTTAAACTTTCCATTGATGTAGCTAAAAACACTGAATTGACTAAATTGAATTGAATTCAGTTTTAGATCAAAGAGCCCTGGCGGTGTAGTTTGAACCTTAGCAGTGTAATTTTACACACACACCAAAGTTGCAAGACTCACAAGAGAGTGACAGGAGCAAGCTGTTAGAATCAAAGACACATTGAAGGAGGTGTCATGAACACACAAAAAATACCAAAAAGAGACCTGAGGGATCTGTGTAAAATCCAAATCCATTCAAAATACCTCCTTTCTGTGGATCGTGGGAGTGCCCTCCTTCCATTCTCCGCTCGGTTCTGCCAGCCTAATCAAGGATCCAAGAATAATTGCAGACAAACAACTTTGAGTGGAAGGTCTGTCCATCCGAAAGACCATGTACTCTCTCCTGCCAAGGTGATGTGGTATGGTAGTTGGCATCAAGAACAACATTGCTTAGAAGTTGGAAAATTTCCACTGCTCTCTATATAAAAACTGTCATACAGTACAAAGTAATTGGTTGCATAGATTTATTCCTAAACGTCCCCAATAATGAGCGCATTTACATTTAAACAAAAGCCCAGTACGTCTTACAAGTCCACATATAAATTATTTTGTGCTTATGTATAGACTCAGATATTTAGATACTCACCAGAGATAAACAACTTAATTGGGTGGAAGTTTTTTGATAAATCATTTAGAATTATCTGCTCCATCTACAATTCCCATGAATCATTTTTGAAAATTGGTTTAAGTTTCTGGGAATTTAACATTTCTAACTCAGACATGACATGTCTGGCAATAATAGTGATGATGATTAGAGGATACTTGACAAATGAATTCTTATTTCAACATCATAATGCTGAAGCCATGCTTTATCTTTCCTAGAGGCACTGGTGTTTCAGAAAACTGACAAGCAAGTGAAAAAAAACAAGCCTCTTCATTGCCTGCTGGTAACCACTCATGGCAACCCTCGTGTGAGAGTAGAAAGTAGAACTGCTCCGTAGGTTTCCAGTAGCGGTCAAGTTTAGGGTGTAGATCGTCAAGCCTTTCTTCCAAGAAGCCACTGGATAGAGTCACATCTGCAGCCTTCCATTAGTGGTCAGGTGCTTGACCATTTGGGTCACCAAGGGACTCTATTGTGTGCAAGGAAATGGCTGCAAAGAACAATTGTTGGGTGATATCATTCCAGTCACCAACAGCTTCTGAATTGTTGAGGGGTGGTTCTAACACCCTTAAAACTCAAAAGGCTACAAATTCTGATTATATGAGTATGGTAGCTTACGTTATTTTACTTAATATAGTTAGAAAAATCCTCCCTACTAAATACAGTTAACCCAAGGTAGTGTACTTAATACACTCTCTATGGATTTAAAAAAAAATAAATTGCTCAAAGACTAACAGGCTGTATATGGATGTCACCCAGAGGGGCCAGATTAGGCTGAGCCTTCTCTTACTTACCTGACTGCTAGTGATTAGAGCTGAACTTTGAACTGTAATCAGTCAACAAAGACATCCTCAGACTGGCCTAAGACTTAAAGAACCTTTTTTTTTTTTTTTAAACGATGTTTGCTTGCTCAAGACCAATAGTTGTTCCCTGAGGTTGCCTTGAAACCTGAGTTAATATAAAATATCTATATGTGACTCCCCAAAATGTACACTTCAGAGTAAATGACTTATATTTGCCATGGACTCTGATTTCAAACCACAAAGACGGCCTGCTTTACTGGTGGGCTCCTCGTTGGGGTACACATTCTAGTTAAAAATTCTTTTTCTTCATCTAACTTGGAGTGACTAAATTGACTGCACAGCTCCAGATTAAATTACCTGCACTCAGGTGACAGTATGAAACCCCTCACAGATTTCATAGCTTGTATCAATCATTAAAATTGTTATCCCTGTTCTTCTTTGGTCAGAGCATAAATCTATGGCAAAAAACTGCCCATTTTTGCATATCAAGAAACATTATCATTGTTGTGGATTGAATTGTGTCCATCAAAAAGATAAGTCCAAGTTCTGACCACCCAATATTTGTGAATACAATCTTATTTGGAAATTAGGTCTTTTCACATGTCCCTGAGTGATGCAAACACATGTACATAAATTTATATGTTAAGTATTAAGATAGAAGATGGGCATTGGGTCTCTACTCAAATCCTGCCCCAACGCAAGAACACTTTGTTCTAATAACCTGGCATTCTGTGATACTCACCTTCCCAACAGGATTGTTGAAGGCAAAGTGGGTGCGTAAGCAAATGTGGTGACATGAGCTGATGGTACCCAGATATCAAAAGATATAGCGTTGGGGTCTTAAAGGCTTGAAGTTAAACAAGTGACCATCTAGCAGAGAAACAACAAAGCCCACATGGAAGAAGCACACCAACCTGTGTAATCATGAGGTGTCGATGGGATCAGGTATCAGGCATCAGAAGACCCCAAACAATTAACTATATCGATGTCGACGAGGGGGTTGGAGTGGAACTCAAAGCCCTTCTGTAGACAATTCGACATCTCGTCACAGAAGGGTCACAAGGAAAGGATGAGTCAGCAAGGGTGCAGTATAGCACCAATGAAAAAACACACTGCATTCCTCTAGTTCTTTAATGCCCGTCCCCCCGCCCCACCACCAGTATTATGACCCCAGTTCTAACTTACAAACCCAGCTAGAACAGAGCATATACACTGGTACAGATAAGAGCTCTTCACATATGGAATCCAGGACAGATAAACCCCTCAGGAACAGTAATTGGAATAGTGATACCGTGAGGGTAGGGGAGGTTGGAGAAGAATGGAGAGGAAGAGGGACTTGATAGCACTGATCAACATATTAACCCCCAGCCCCGGGGGTGGGGGGGCGTACAAACAACAGAAACATGGGTGAAGGGAGACAATGGAAGGTGTAAGATATGGAAATAATAATAATTTATAATTTATCAAGGAGTCACCAGGGTAGGAAGGTGGAGAAGGGAGGGGAAAAAAAAGAGTTGCTGATATCAAGGGATCAAGTAGAAACAAAATGTTTTGAAACTGATGATGGCAACATATGTACAAATGTGCTTGATACAATTGATGTGTGGATTGTGATAAGAGCTGTAAGAGCCCGCAATAAAATGATTTATATATATAAAAAATCAACCACTGAAAACCCTACTGAGCATAGCTTTACTGTGACACACATCGAGGGACCTTGACCTGAAATGAGCGCTATGACAACTTGTCAGCTGTAATTGGTTAAGTTGCTATGAGACCATACTCTGGTAGCATAGACTCTAATCCCATAGGACTGATGTTTGTATAAGAAGAAGTTAAGAGACAGGGCAAGACAAACACAGAGGCAAGATGGCCGTGGGAAGACGAAGACAGTTTGCTAAGCTAAGGAACCCTTGCAGCTAGCAGGAACTTAAAGAGTCAGGGAGAACGTTCCCCGTAGCCTTTGGAGAGGACAGGGCCCTGCTGATAGCCTACATTTTGGATTTACAGTCTTCAGACGTTTGAGAGAACACATTCCGGTTATTTTCCGCCAGCCGCTTTGCGATGTTCCCTATGGCGGCTGGGGACCCCTCTCTGGGGCGAGTAGCAGAGAAAAGTCTAGTTTGCATATATATATATATATATATATATATATATACAGACACTTCATTACTTCAGCCTACACACCCACACAAGAAGGTGCGGGTAATTAAATCTGATGCCTTTTATGGGACACCGGGACTATTGAATCCAAGCATATGGATTGATGCTACAGTGATTCATATTAAAGATTAAAGGTAAATTGATTCATCTCCATTCCACATTAATTATCCGTGGCCCTTTGGCTCCCTGCACAGTGTCAGACCTTTTGAGATCCTCAAACTATCGTCTGTCAAATATAAAAAGAAAAACAGAGCAAGTGGGATAATAGCATTTGTCAGTTTCATTTACAGCTCGTTTAGCTTGGCTGAATTAATGAGTACCTGTTAGGCAGACTTGCAAGGATTCCTCTACGTGTTCTTAAAGGATACTGTGCAGTAAAATATCACGGAGGACAGACAAATCCTAAATAGCAGAGGGAGAAGGAAACTCCTCCCATTACCTCCATTGGCATCTGTTAGAGCAGCTACTTGTTGACTGGCTGAGGACATTCTAGTGTGGAGCAAAGAGCAGGCTTTTCAGGGACCCCCCACCCACTATGTGCGCATCATTGCGTGGAGTGCCTGGGGCTCCTCCATCATGGGCCAGGGCGGTGTTCTTCCTCTTTCTGCACTTCTGTAACATTTTTTGCCTTTGTTTTTCTGGGACATGCTGTCCTCATGTGTAGTCAGAACTGGGGTCATAATAGTGAGGGGTGGGGGCGGGGCAGGCATTAAAGAACGTTTGGAATACAAATTTTGTTAGGCAGGTACTCCGTATTCTCTAGCTTCCTGTTCTCCCCAACATGTAGAGAAGTGTTTCACACTTAGTAAATGCATCGCCATCGAGTGGATTCTGGTCCACAGCGACCCTATAGGAAGGGGGACAGTTCTTCAAGGTTTGTTAATGCTGCACATCTTTATGGAAGCAAACCCCACATTGTTATTCCACGAAGTGGCTGATGGTCTTTATCTGACAAAGGCTCGGTTAGAACTAAGCACATACCCTCCGGCCCACCAGGGCTCTTTTTGCCCACAGTGGGGTGCTCAGTAAACCATTCTGAAGTAATAAACACCAAAAGAAATGTTGGGGCTCCTAAACATTTGCAATTGCCATCAATAATGATGAGAAAATGAGTTTGGTTTTTTGTTTTTCAGTTTTGTTTTTTAGCACTCCCTATGCTCCTGGTGGCACTGTGACTTAGACATTGAGCTACTAATTGCTATTGATTCATCAGTTAAAACTCAACAGCCACTCAGCAGGAGAAAGATGAGACTACCTGCTTCCATGGAGTTATGGTTTCAGAAGCCCTTACACACGGTCACTGTGAGTTGGTATCGACTTGATGGCAGGGATTTATGTTCTTGATGGAGTCACCAGGTTGCTCAAAACACGAATTTTTTAAAGAAAAATACAATGTACATTACCCAGACTGTAATACAAAATGAAGTCAGCAACAATATCCTGTTAAACCATCTATTTTTCATTTCCCCCTCCCCATCCTTCCCTTTCCCTGCCCTCACCGCCCTCTCCCGGCCTCCTTGTAGCCAACAGTCTCATCTTTTGGAGTACCAACCGTGGGCCTTGTTTTTGTTCCTGTTCTTGTCCTTCTTCCCCTTCGTGTTCTCCTCCCCCCACCCCCTCCTCTCTTTTTCGCATCATTTTATAGGGCCTATCCAGACATCCTACTATTCCATAGTTCAATTTCATCAAGCAGTGCAGTACAACTGCTACCACAATCAGTTTAAATTTGTCTCTTCCTTCTTGATCTCCCTAATATAAGCTCACCTTTCACCAACCCTCACCTCCCTCACTGCACCACCCGGAAGGTCTCATTCTACTGGTTGGCTCTAAAGGCTCACCAATCATGAGTTTCATATACCGGCGAACAGAAAAACACATAACAAAGATTCAACAAGCTACTCAGAATGACAAAATACATCAGAGTTAAACCCCACTATGAAAATAAACCCCAACAACAACCAGAAAATATTGAAAACCATATTACACCCAAAGGGTATCAGATGGGAGATCAAGTGACAAGGTTTTAACCATTCAAATCAGGTGTATCATTTTAATGTACTGAGGTAGTTAGTTTATTGTGCTAACCTTGCCAACAAACACATGTGGGGTTAATTGAAGGATGGAGGGATAAATGGCTGGGTGGGCCTCGCCTTTCTAGTTCTCAGATCTTTTGCTTTCTGTTGGTTGGACCAGTTCCCTGCTTTGGCTTGCAAGGCTCACTTCCTGCAAGACATCTCTGAGGAGAAGCCACATAGACCTACCCTGATGCAGCCCTGGGTGCTGGAGCAGCCATGTGGAGACCCCTGCCAGCGGTGAGATGCCTACACACTCACTGACTCGGCTTTCCTCCTACAGTTGGCGACATTGTGTCTGTTTTGTGAGATGGAGGAGGACTTTATGAATTGGTGTTGGTCATATGGGTCAATGGGTTAATGTTGGACTTGTGGGCTTAGGCAGCACTGGGTTGGGTTGTTTTCTTGATGTGCACTTACTCTTGATATAAAACTCTTTCTTACACTTATGAGTTTCTGTGGATTTGTTTCTTTAAAGTACCCAGACTAACACATGTACTACAGTCATATCTCCAGGATTATGTTTGGTAACCAGTTTATTCCCATCACTCAATTATTGCTAGAGGGAAATGAGCAGAGGCTTATTTCCTATGTAGATACTGCAAATGTATTTTGGGATTCCATTGTCATCCATAGCCTTCTGCAAATCATAACCTCACAATTTAAACTCTGATCCTGTTCTTTCCATAAGCTTTGGAGGGATATCTCACATCTTACATCTTGGAACAAGGTTTTAAGACCCCAGATGCTATTCTATTTGATCTCCAAGCACCATCTAATTTTTTCACCACACTTTGCTAGGGCACACTTTTCTTCTGTATCTCCTTCCTGAGGGTATGGAGCAGGACCATGTTGTACTAATTGTTCTTAGAGTGCATCTAAGGTTAAGGGCAAACCCTAAATCCATTCCTGGATCTGTTTTGTATCTGCCTCTGGCTCCCTTTGGAGACCTCCTTGTTGATTTATAGTAGAGAACCTTATTGATCATCTCTCTGGCACATAAGGATCTTCTGTTAATAGTTTCATTGATTAGCCCCTGGTACTAATTTTTGCGCCACTCTTGAGAGAGGGAGATGAAACCAGTGTAGGCTAATTATGTATTGCAATACCTGAATTATTCACTTACTCAGAGTAAATCTTTATGTGGCTGCATGCTACTTACACACACAATGAGAGTTGTTGTCAGGCCAGGTTTACAATAATATTTACTGACAATGTCAATCACAAGTTTTCCAGAATAATACCCATCTTAACCTAGGAAGTAGGGCATTGATGTGCTAAGTCAATGTTAGTCCACCTACCGACAGTTCAATATTCTTGATATAGCTGTCTCTGCTTCTACACACCATGTAATTTCATTATTAAGTACTCAGGTTACAGGTGTCTTTCAAGTAGAGTTCAGTTTGCCCAGCGGAGTTTCCATATTGTATCCCTGTGTTACAGCCATTGGAGTATGCAGATCCAGGATTCTGTGACATGTGGCCTGGGTCCTCGGGGGGTGTACAGAAACTATGGTCAATGTGACTTATGAGGTGACTATTATCTGGAAAGTCAAGTCAGGAGAGGGGAAAGGGAGCAGCCATGTCAGGGAGAAGACAAGTGCATGTCTGCTAGTAGTAAAAGGGGGGTGGGGAATGACTAACAATACTTTCTAAAAAAACAGTTATCTTCTATTTTTCCAGCAGTTTTATTGGCAAGTAATTTGAATATCACATAGTTCAATTGTTCAATCATATCCTGGAGAATTGTGCAGTCACCCCACACCAATTTTAGAGCATACCCCCTCCCACATGGTCACATCACCTTTCAGATAATTCATGCAACCACCATCCTTGCTATTGTTCCCTCTCCACTCAAGTCTCCATTAGTTACTCCCGAAATCCCCTTTCTCTCCCTGTCTCCCATTCTCTCCCTGCACTCCCCATATCCCCTTGTACCACCTATTATCATTATGCATCCACTCCTCCTGTGCTTCACAACCGGGAGACCCAACAGAACACAATAGACAAAAATATTGTGTTAAGGTGAAAATGTAATAATAGTATACAGACAAAAATGCTAATGATGCATAAGAAGGACCAGCCCCCAACAATACTCAGGAAGCCAGGAAAGAAGTTTCTGTCATGGAACCAGTAAGAGATGCTTGAACCCAGAACAAATTCAGGTCGCATTTATAAGGTGGTCAATTGGCCAAGTGTCCAGTTCGATCCAGCATAATCAAGAATACAGTGGTCTTTGGCTGATACTAAGACTGATTGCCTCTTGATAGCGATCTGCCAGTGGCTCAGTCTGACTAGATACTCTGCACAGGGGTCTGGCCTCTCACCGTCCCCCAGACCCCGCCACATATTGGGGGTTCATAACTTTTCCTCTGGTGCTTTTCTCCTCACCGTATTCGAGTTTTGTCATTGTCATCTTTGGATCACACAAGCTGATGTGCTTCTTCCATGTGGCCTTAGTTGACCCCTCGCTTAAGAACCCTAAGCGGGGAGTATGCCTGGTAACATATTTCTCCTTTGGTTTTCCTGTAACAACAGTGATATTAAGTATTTATCTTTGTAAGATTGTTGGAGTTTGCTAAGCAAAATGTCCTCTAGTTTTGTCCATGTCTTGTGGTGTTGAAGAGAGTTACTATTGTTTTTTATTGATGCATAAAACTCCCGAGCATGAATGTGCCAGAGCTTGTTTATCCGTTCCTCTAGAGTTGGGGTTTTGTTTGTTCCCATGTTTTTGCGGTTGTGGAAACTGCTGCAATGAATGAAGATGCACATGTCTGTTCACATTGTATTCTTAATTGCTTTGTGGTGGATACCGAGCAGAAAGATGGCTGGATCATAAGATACTTGTATCTGCATTTGCTTGAGGAAATGCCATGCAGATGTCCTGGTGGCTGCACAATTCTACAGTCCCACCAGCATCTCTCCACAGCCTCTCTCGCACTGGTCATTTTGTTTTACTGAATTTTTCCCTAAGTGTCTTTGTGAGGTGATAGCTCATTGTTTTCATTTGTATTTCTCTTATTGCTAGTGAGCATGAACATTTTTTCATGTGGTTACTGGTTACCTGTATGTCACCTTTGGCAAATTGCCTAATTCAAGCCTTATGCCCATTTTTAAAATTGGATGATTTGTATTTTTCTTGTTTAGATGTAGTTTTCTATAGATTTTGGAGATTAGCCTTTTACCTGATGTATTATTACTGAATATTTTCCCCCAGTCTATGGGTTCTCTGTTGAGTCTTTTGATGTGCATAAATGTCATAGTTTCAGTAAGTTCCAGTTCTTTATTTTGCCTTCTAAAGTGTGGATTTTTTTCATTATGATCAGTAGTGTGTTTGTGCCTTGTATTAGGGTCCTTAAGTATGTGTTTTTTTCATTGATAGTCTCAATAATTGTGTGATTTATATTAATCTATCTTGAATTTGTTTTTTACATGATGTGATATATTCTTTTGCAGGTGAAGGTGCAGTTTTTCCAGCACCATTGGTTGATGAGGTAGTTAGTTTATTGTGCCAACCTGGCCGATAAACACATGTGGGATTAATTGAAGAGCAGAGAGAGAAAAGGCTCAGTGAGCCTTGCCTTTTTTGTCTGTTTCTCTTTGATCATTGGACCAATGTGGCTGCCTTGCTTGTTCTGTGCCTCAATTTGCAAGCTACACTACCTGTGGGACACCTAACCCGTGGACTGTGTCGCTGTAATTTGAGGTTCCTTCTTGAACCTTCCTGCTTCACCACATCATTGGAATTTACATCTCTTGAGCTGGGGACTGTCGGACCCTGTCATCTGGCTGACTGTTGGTGACTTGCTTTGCTGTTTGCTGCCTGTACCTGGATACCCTGAATTGCTCTACAGAGGACTACCCTGCGGCCCTGAAGACTTGAAGGACTGCCAGTGTCTCACAACTGTCTCATGGGAGTGAGTTGCACTGAGTCATTTGTACTGCTTTATGATTTAATTGTTTATTTCTTATGTTATATATCTATCTGTATATATATATATTAGCATTCTGGTTTTGTTTCTCTAGAGGACCCTGTGTAACACAGTTGAAAAGGATAACTCCGACTCAAAAGTTTAAACAATCAGCTGCTAAACAAAAGATTAAAAGGAAGATGTAAATCATATTAAGAAAAATAAGCTGTTGAAAAACCTACAGAGTAGAGTTCTACTCTGAAATCTATGGCGTTGCTGTTAGTCAGGCTCAAGTCTTGATAGCAACAATTATTGGATGCACCTGGCACTAATCTTGGTACTTTAGCTATTATCTCATTTAATCGCATCTCTCTATCTTAAGAGGACCTAATAGCCTTACAGAGATTAAGAAAATATAAGCTTATTATTCCACAGTTAGTTCTAAGATTTAGCACCACATCTCTCTTTTCTAGATCTTGGTAATCTGAAACTATATATCAAGCATTAAAAAAATTGTAATGGATGTTTATATTTTGGAATTAATATTTTATCCCTATTACTATGATGTGCAATATCCCAGAGTTAAACTTTGAAATTGCCAAACTCTCTAAAGCAGGAGTGGGAATGTCCAGCACACAGGCATGATAAGGCCAGTTTTTCCAGCACCATTGGTTGAAAATAATCTCTCTGGGTATCATCAATAACAGCTAACAACACACTCCTCACCAAAGAGAAGCAGTTCTAGTATCACATAAGGGATGAGTTAATTAAATATTTGACCAGCATGGACCTTGAATGATGTTAAAAATATATCCAATGGCCCTTGGAAAAATGGTTCTCCATTCCTGCTCTACAGCAACAGATCAAAGCCATACACTGAAATTGGCTGGAAGAATGCAGCTTTCCCCCCTGTGAATACTCTTTTATGACCTGATAAACATGGACATCTCTACATAGGAAAGATTAACCAAGAATAGAATTGTGATATTATTCCTTTTTTCTGGATAACTTTGTGCTTAGCCAAGAGAAAGAATTTTATGGTGAAAGATTTTCAATTTTAAAAGTGTTCAACACTTTTCAAGTAACTCGTACTGTTACTTCTGAGTAACTAGTGATTGTCATATATTTACTGTTTAATATGTCATGGTGTGCCATCTATGAGTTCTTTCTGATTTGTGGACAACATAATGAAACACGACCCAGTACCTTGCCATTTACACAGTGGTTGCTATGTTTAAGCCCATTGTTGCAGGTACTGTGCCAATCCATCTTATTGAGGGTCTTTGTCTTTCTGCCGACCCTCTACTTCACTGAGCATGTTGTCCTTATCAAGCCTCATTGTCCTCACTTCTAAGAAGCATTCTGGTTGTCACCCAAGACAGAGTTTTCTCGTTCTTTGGATAGTCCATGATACCTTCAATATATCATAGTTTGCCAACATCATAAGTCAAATACTTCAAATTCATCTTTAGTCTGCCTTATTTTGCTTCCAGCTTTCACAGGTACATGAGCTGATTGAAAACAACACCACTTGTAGTAGGTGCATCCCAATCCTTAAAGTAACACCTTGGCCTTTTAATGCATCAATGAAGTCTTTTTATAATTTGGGATATACTGTACATGACATACAATTTAAATGTTCAATTATATTAAGATTTGTGCAATCAATCAATCCATTTCAGAACATTTTTCTCTTGGGCTCATTGTCATTACCTCACCATTTCCCCATCCCCCTGCCATACCCCTAGTTGATTATCAATCCAGGTACTCTCTCTATAGATCTACCTATCTTGGGCTTCATATCCAGAAAAGCATATGAAATAAAAATAACATCTTGATGAAGGCAATTACATTTCTGTTGGTGGGTAAACTGGGAGGAGAAACCTCTCATCAGGAAAAAATGCTTACTAGGACTTACTGCAGAACCCAAGGGGAGAGCACGCCTGATACTGTGTCCCTAATTGACCAAGTTTCTCTCCAGCCCTTTAGGAGCCAGGTCAGGTCCTATAAACTACGTGGACTTTAGACTCTGTCTTTTCAGGGCATACATTTTTCAAGGCCACACCAGAAGGATTCGAAGTGAAGAGCTCACTCAGTGAACCAGGATTTCCCTCAAACTCATCTGTAGCATATTTAAGGAACACGCATATTCCCTTGGGTTGAAGGCTGAAACACCCTAGTGTGAGAAGAAGCAGATGCCTGCTATGCCTTGTGTTAGTCCGGGTAGACTAGAGAAACAAAGTCCTGGGCATGCATATGTGTATAAGAAAGAGGTTTATATACAAGAGCAATTGAATATTAAGAAAATATCCAAGACCAGTCCAGATCAAGCCCATAAGTCTGATATTTGCCCACATGCCTGATTTATAAACTCCTTTTCAGACTCATGAAATGCATGCAATGACACTGAATACAGGAAGATCACAGGCCAGTGGGTGGGAAGTCTTGTGGACTCAGTGGCATTGTAAGCAGCCCAGCACTGGCAGGGGTCTCCAGCTCAAGTCACTAGTGTAGTTCCATGTGTCTGGTCAGCTGCAACGTGTCCGAGGGAATAAACCTGTGTCCCACCTCCTATGAGCTCTTTATCTCTTTAGCACCTCCAAATGAGATCATCAAACTGTGATCTGATTGACAGGCCAAACTCCATCCTTTCACTCTTAATCTCTTCAAATTGACAATGGATTAGGCAACTACCACACTAAGGTTATGAAATTGGTGGCCCATGGACTTTGGTTTGGATCTGTTGCTTTGAGGATATCTAACGAATGATGGCCTGGGACTACCATATATTTACTTTTTAAATAACTTTCTTGCTTTCTTAGGACATATATTAATCTGGTAGACATGGTTTGGCTTTGTGAATGATTGTCATCGAAACTTTCCCCCTAATCCAATGCCTATTGTTTATGTAAACACTGTCCAGTCAATTTAGAGTTTAATTGGTACAAGTCAACAATTTGTGTATTGTAGTCTGAAACTGGATTATTCTCTTTTAACTTCATATTCTCAACAGTATTTTAAATTCTATACCATTGGCTAAATTCATGACACTATTAATGGAATTACCTTATGCCCAGGGAGATGATTTATAATGTTCTCCAATAAAATGATAATTATCTCTCTAAAGTGAACAAGAGATACTAATAAACCATAGATATATGATTGGATTTTTTACACATGCTTAATTCTAATCCTAGTCGAAGAACAAATAGGTCTTATGATAATACTCTACTCAATGTACACTCTCATGAAGAGATTACTGTTTAAAATGGGTGAATAGCAAAGTATTATGAAGAAAACAGATGGCTAATCAAAAATCAGACTGTCTGGGCTCTTAAAGGCTTATCTTAAAACAAGCAGTCATCTAAAAAAGAAGTATTTTGTTTTAGCAGATTTACCAATGAAATAGCATACTTGGATTTCTTGACAGCTGCTTCCTTTGGCTTTGATTGTGGATCCAAGTAAAATGAAATCCTTTACAAATTCAATCATTTCTACATTTATCTTGGTGTTGCTTATTGGTCTAGTTGTGAGAGGATTTGTTTACTTTTTGTTGAGTACAATCCATTTTGAAGGTTAAAGTGTGTTTTTTTTAGTCATTTTATTGGGGGCTCTTATCACAATCCATATATCCATCCATTGTGTCAAGCACATTTGAACATATGTTGTCATCATCATTTTCAAAACATTTTCTTTCTACTTGAGACCTTGGTATCAACTCATTTCCCCTCTCCTCTACACTGCCTCCCTCATGAACCCTTGATAATTTATCAATTATTTTCTTTTTTCGTGTCTTACACCAATTGCTATCTCTTTCACCCACTTTCCGGTTGTCCATCCCCCTGAGAGGGGGTTATATATAGATCATTGTGATTAGTTCCCTCTCTCTCCCCACACCTTCCCCTTCCCCTCCTTGTATTGCTACTCTCATTTTTGGTCCTGAGGGGTTTATCTGTCCTGGATGCCCTGTGTTGCGAGCTCTTATCTGTACTACTGTATATGCTCTGGTCCAGCTGGATTTGTAAGATACATGATAGTGGGGAGGAGGAAACATTAAAGAACAAGAGGAAAGTTGTATGTTTCGTTGGTGCTATACTCCACTTTGACTGGCTCGTTGCTTCCTTGTGACCCTTCTATAAGGGATGTCCAATTGTCTACAGATGTGCATTGGGTCTACATTCTCCCCCTCCACCCCCTGACACATCGATATGATTTTTTGTTCTGGGTCTGTAATGCCTGACACCTGATTCCATCGACACTTCTTGATTACACAGGTGGTGTGCTTCTTCCATGTGGGCTTTGTTGCTTCTCAGCTAGATAGCTGCTTGTTTGTCTGTAAGCCTTTAAGGCTCCATATCTTTTGATAGCTGTGCACCATCAGCTTTCTTCACTACATTTGCTTATGCACCCATTTTGTCTTCAGCAATCTTGTTGAGAAGATGAGCATCACAGAATGCCAGGTTATTAGAACAAAGTGTTCTTGCATTGAGGAAGTACTTGAATAGAGGCCCAATGTCTTCCTGTTACTTTAATACTTAACATATAAATTTGTGTACATAGATCTATTTCCCTATTGTTATATAAAAATATATTTACATATGCACATACCTGCATTTATACCTCTATAAATATCCCTTGCATCCTAGTTCTTTCTTTTATTCCCTTTTACTTTCCTCTTGTCCCACTATCATGTTTGGTCTTAATTCAGGTTTCAGTAATTCCTCTTGGCTACATTGCCCTCGATCAAGCCTTATCAGGCATCCTATATCCTCCTTGCCATCAATTTTAGATCACTTGTTGTTCCCTTGTCCCTGGGTTTGTTGACAGTCCCCTACATTTCCCGTGTCCCCCCAGAACCATTGGTCCATTGTTTTCTCCTGTGGATTGTTTACCCTGCCTATCTTCCATAGATAGATATGCAAAGACAATAATAAACACAAAAATAAGATAAAGCAAAAGAAAACAAAACAGCAACAAAAAATCAAGGCAAAAAAAGTAAAGCCTATAAATAGTGCCAGGTCTGTTTGTTGACCTTTATGAGTGTTTCCTGGTCAAGTCTGATGGGGTACCACACTCTGGCCCCAAAGTCTATTTTTGGTATTCTCTAGGACTTCATTGCTTTACTCCCCTTGCTCTGTTGTATGCCCTTAGTGTTTCACCCTGGTATAGTAGGTCCGGCCCTATGTACTCTCTGCATGGACTGCTCTGAGCAGGAATATCATCCTCTGGGGTTCGTGGGTCAGGATGTGTTCCACTCTCTCTAAAGGTTAAAGTCTTTAATCTTCAACAATAAGTGCTTTGATCCCTCTTAGATTTCAGTAAGCATATTGCAGGTTATTCATGAGTCTTAATCCAATTCGTCTTCATACAGTTCATTTAATCCAGTTTCTTGGGTTATTTGTTCAGCATACGGATTGAATAAGTATATTGAAAAGATCATCATTGCACATACCTTTCCCAATTTCAAAGCATTCCCTCACCCCCACCCCAAACCCATTGGCATCAAGCAATAGGCCACTCATAGTAGCCTTTCATAGGATTTCCTCTAATTGTAAATCTTTATAGAATCCGACAGCTTCATCCTTTTTCCATGGAGCAATTGGTGGGTTTGAACCCTTGATCTGTGGTTTACACCCCAATATCTAGCCCGCAGTGCTACCAGGGATCCTTTTAAGTTATGTGCTATACCCTTTTCCTGTTCAGATAACTGATCTATGAACAGGTTCTGAATGAGCACAATTAAATGTTCTGCAATTTCCATTCCTTTATAGTCAATGAAACACAGACAAACATCTTTCTGGAATTCTCTGCTTTTAGTCAAGATCTATCTGACATCAACAATGATATCCCTAATTCATATTCTTGTCTGAATCTGGATTAATTTATGGAAGTTCCCATTGATGTACTTTTGCAAACATGTTTTAATTATGTTCAGCCAAATTTTGCTCATATATTATAATAAAGCTATTGCTCAGCAATTCCTGCATCCCACTAGATTACTTTTGTTTAGAATGGGCATATATATCATTTAATTTCAGTTGATTGGCAAGGTAATTTGCCAATCTTCCAAATTTCTTTGCAGAAACAGGTGAGTGCCTCACTTGGTGTATCCATTTGTTGAATCATCTCAATTGGAATTTCATCAATACTGAATTTTTTTGGTAATTAACCAATACCTTAAATGCACTTTGGACTTCCTTTTCTTTTAATAATTTTATTGGTGTATATTTCACATAGCATGCAATTCAATAGTTCAATCCTATTAAGAAGAATCATGAATCATCACCACAATCAAATTTATAACATATTCTTCTTTCTTGTATTCATTGCTGTTAGCGCCACACTTTCACGAAACCTCTTTGCCATGCCCCTAGGTAGTTATAAACCCTGTTACTCTCCCGATAGGTTTACCTGGATGTCATTCACAGAAAACCATTCAAAACAAAAACAAGGAAAAAACAACAAAAAACCAGCAACAACGATAAACTAAAACAGAGAAAAAACTCAAATGAAAAGAAAGCGGGAAAGATTTGAAACTGACACAACGTTAAAATGAGTTAAAAGGGAGAACTTATGATAATGTCCTGCATTTTAACCTAACTACATTTGCCATAATCCACTTTACAATGCTTCTGTCTGATAGCAAGGCTGTTCACATTCCTGAACTCTCATCAGAGGTGATTTACCAGAAGCTTAATCTATGTGGGGACCCTGTAAATGGATTTTCGGCTTCCACTGTTATCCATAGCCTTCTGCAAACCAGGTGCTTAGGCTTTTAAAATTTTATTTTAATATATCATTTTATTGAGGTTTTTACAGGTCTTATAACAAGGTGCTTAGAAATTCAGTTCTGATGCTATTCTCTCTTTTGGAATCTGTATTCTATATTTATAATCATTGGACCACACAGGCTGGTGTGCTTCTTCCATATGGACATATTTGACACCCTACTTAGATGGCTGCTTGTTTGAAGACGAGCCTTTAAGACTGCAGATGCTATTCATTCTGATAGCATCTGTTTTCTTCACCACTTTGCTATAGCACCCATAACTTCAGTGCTTTCTTCATGAGGATATGTATCAAGTAGGACCATATCATAGTACTTAATTATTTTTAAATAAGGCCTATGATTAAGTGAGAGTCCTAAAATCCATATCTATCTATCTATCATTCATATATCTTTGGTTCATGAAAGAGAGATCATTATCATTTTACTGGAGAACAATAAATTTTAATCCAGTCAGCAATAAATTATAAATCATCCCCATGGGGCATAAGGTACTTCTAGTGATAGTATCATTAATTTAGCCAATGGTATGGAATTTAAAAGACTGTTGAGAAAAGGATATTATACATGTACAAAGTGGTTTTTCAGATCTCAATACATGAATTGTTGACTTGTGTAGATTAAAAAGATTAAAAGTATAAGTGACTGGATACTCTTTACATGAACAATGTGAGTTTTCAAGGTAGGGCAAAAGTTTCAATACCATTCATTTACAAAGACAGACGTGTGCCTGCTAGAGTTAAAAGGAAAGAGAGCATAAAAATAGTAATGGTAGTCCCAGGCCACCATTCTATTGGGCACCCTCAAAGGAAGATATCTGAACCAAAGCCCAACAACCACCAACTCCATAACCTGGGGAATGGTCACCTGATTCCTCTGACACTAGGGCATTTCAGCCTTCAGTACCTTGGACTGCTTTCTTCAGTGTCACCAGTTCTTTATCATATGCTACCTCCTGAAATGATTGAACAGTGATTATTTTTGGTACAGTGATTCTGTGTATTCCTTCCATCTTCCTTCCATGTTTCCTATGGCATTCATTATTTACCTATAGAATATTATAACACAAAGCTTGATGTTTTTATTTGATTTTTGAGAAATTCTAAGCATGTCTTCCCTTCTGGTTTATAACTCCAAGTCTTTTCACATTTTATTACAATACTTTATCTTCTCAAATGGCCCTTTGATACTTTCTGTTCAACTTTTTTACATCCTCATTTTTTCCATGTACTAACCATTATTCTATATTCAAGAGAAAAGTTTGGATCTCTTATGACATCCATTTTTGATCTTTTCTATTTTTCTTGTCTTTTAAAGAATTTTATTTTAATTAATATTTTAAGTAGCTTGAGTATTTTGAGTAATTGACATTAATGGAATGATGATATCATTAGTAACTCACTGGCAGTGTTGTCTGTTACTGTTGAAATGTTTGCAAGTCTTTTTGTAGTTATAGAAAGTGGTTTTGGTTTCTAATGACATTAACTTATAGCACCTAAGAAAAGTTAGCACACAATATTTCAGTCATAATTTGAGATGGTTTGGCAATGACTATGATGAAGTTTATTTCTGGTTGATTTGTATTAACTATCATTTATTAAATTAGTAAAGATTATAAGGAAAATGCTTGAATAACTTGTGAACACCATTTCAAGTACTCTTAAATACTTTAAAAATTGTCATTTATATACCAATAGTGAATTGGCAGCTATAATGATAATAATAATTACCAACTAGGAAATCAATTTCTCTAGTGATATATAGTTGGCACCTTAGAGATAATTCTCATTGGATCATTATGGTTGACTTTGATAGAAGAGTTGATAGAACTCTTTTGGTTTCAACTGACAAAAAAAAAAATTTAATTTGAACAAACCGGCAAAAAGGAATAATTGTGCTACTCCCAACTTAAAGAAAAGCAAGAATTCCGCTGGGTTTTCTGAATTGCTGGGACCAAGAATAGAGTGAATGTCTCCAGAGCTCTCTTTTACATCTCTGATTCTCTTACCTTTGCAGGTTTCCCCTACAGGGGATGGTCCATGGCTATCCTCAGTGCTGAAGTCCTACTGTTCATTGTATTCTCTACCAGAGAAACTGCAACTGTTTCTCTTCAAAGAATTTCAAATTCTTGTAATAGTTATTATTGCCATAGTTATGGTTAGGTATATATTACTGGACAAATCAATTAGGGCCAAGGAAGCGAAACTATTATGATTGGTTCAGTTGAACATACCATATATGTAGATTAATTGCTATGACATAAGAATAGATTAAACATAAAGAAGTAACATATATCAATGAGTGGAAAGGCATACTTTATAAGAGGGCTTCAAAAGTTTTGTTGAAAAATAAAATGAAAAAGGAATTTTCCATGAACTTTTTGAAGCCTCCTCCAACCAACAATAGATAAATTAAAATGAAATATTATGAAGATGCTTAAACAACAAAGAATGTATAAAATGCAGAGAAATTGAAAATCAGCTAAACAAATAGAAAACAAATAATAAAATGGATGCCCCCAATAGAAACATATCAATATTTAATTTATATGTAAATGGTTTAAACACACCCATTAAAAGGTATAGACTGTTAGAATGGATTTTAAAATTATGACCCAACTATATGCTACCTAAAATGAACACAATATGTATGTTCATACAACTACTGTGTATTTGAATATAATAATACAATAGATAAATACAATAATTATGATAGATATGGAAACTTTGAATAAAAAGTTATAGGTAGATATAAAGATGTCTGGTAAAAGTGTGAAATATATACCACGCAAGCACTAATCATAAGAAATTTGGAATGAATGTATTAATGTCAGACAAAAGGGACTTCAGGGAAAATATATGTATGAGTTAAAAAGGGATATCACAGAGTTATAAGAGGGTCAGTTAATTCAAAATTTATACCCGTCCTAAACATGTATGTACCCGGCATAACAACTATAAATAAATTAGCTGAAAACCTACATACTGAAAAAGAGAAACATCTGAAGATGCCAATATTCCTCATAAATGAGAAACTAGCAAAGATACAGAAACACTGAATAATAAGCATATCATCAAACAGCTGGATCTAATTGACATTTGTCTTAGAGAACCCTCCACCTGTCTTAATTTCATGAGATTGACATAACAAAATACCACAAAGTGGGTGGCTTTAAACTAAAGACTTATGTTTTCATACAGTTCTGAAAGCTAGAGGTCCAAATGAGGGTGTCTCAGTTCCTCCCAAGGGCTTCCAGAGAGGAACTAACCCACGTCTCTAGTTTGGGTGCCTGCCACCAATCCTTTGCATTCCTTTGTCACATTTATTGTCACACGCTGTCTTCCTCCTGTATGTCCCTATCGCTGTCTCTGTTTTAATTCTTTGTAAGACACAACTCAGAATGTATTAGGATTGCAACTCACACTACTCTGGTATGGCCTCCTTTAACAAAACAAAAACCACAGCCCCAAGGTCTATTTTCAAACTAAGTCACATTCACAAATAGAGGAGTGACAACTTCAGAATATCTTTTGTGAGGAATACAATAGAATCCACAGCACCATCAATGAATAGTAGATTACACTTTCCTTTCCAGGATCCCTGGTGTTGCAGTGAGTTATGTGTTGGGCTGTGAACCACAGGTCAGCAGTTCAAAACCACCAGTCACTTCAGGAGAAAGATGAGATTTTCTACTTCCATAACAAGTATTGGGAATCCACAAGGCAGTTTTAACCTGTGCTATAGAGTGACTATGAATTTGAATTGATTCAGTGTAGTAAGTTTTTATGCATTCCTTACAAGTGTACTTGAAACATTCACCAGAATAGATCATAATATTAAAAAATTAACTATTTAAAATAAAAACTTAGGTAATAAACAAAAGATCTCTAAGTAATCTGAGAGCTAAAGGGTAGGTATCAGGAAAATTGTTATATATATATGGTGCAATGAAATTCATTTAAAAAAATCATTTTATTTGGAGCTCTTAAATATGTCATAGCATTCTATAATTCAAATGGATCAAGCATAATTGTACAATTGCCACTACAATCATTTTAAAACATTTTCTTTCTTCTACAACTCTTTGATTTCAGGTCCCCTTTATTCCCTTCCTCTCCCACTCTTTCCCCCAGGAGCCCTTATTGTCATTTTTATGTTATACACACACACACACACACACACACACACACACACACACAGCCATGTCTTACCCCATCCAATATATCCATTCATCTACAATTCTGTTATTCACTCCCCTCTAGTGGGGTTTTACAATCATCATCACTGTCAGATCCCCTTCTCCCCCCTTCCTGTAGCCTCAGAAAATCATTACTTCTGTTGCTGTTTCTGAAGGATAATCAATCCTGGCATTCCTGCCTCAAACAATCTGAATTATACAAATGAACTTACATAGGTCTAACAATATTAATGAGGTAAAATATAAGTCATAATAAGGAGGGTAGGTAATAATAAAGAGCCAGAGGACAGTTATGTGTTATCATCCCTTTAGTGTGGCCCTTTTGAGAGAGGCTGTCCTATTATCTTACAGCTGGGTTTTGGGTCTCCACTATATCCACACCCTTCCCATCAATTTGGTTGCTTGATTTGAACTTTTGATACCTCTTCCTGTGGACTCCTAATGATCACAAAAGCTGGAGTGCATCTTCCATATGGACTTTGTTGCTTCCTTGGTAGATGGCTGATTGGTTAACTATAAGCCTTTAAGACTTCAGAAACTACATCTTTTAATAGCCAGGCACCATCAGCTTTCTTCACTACATTTGCTTATGCACTCCTTTTGTCTTCAATGATCATGTCGGGAAGGTGAGTGTCATACAGTGCCATATTCTTGGAACAAACCATTCTTATACTTATGTAAGATTTTAGTAGATGCCCAAAGTCCATCTGCTTCCTTATTTCATGTACATATGAGGGGTACCCCCCAAACATAATATTTTTCAAACTAAGTATTTAAATTTTTTTATAAAACAATCTTATCACCTTCAAAGTACTGTCCATTACACTCAATACTTTGTAAAATCTGCGATTCCATTCTTGGAAATAGTTTTCAAACTCATCTGTTTGTATGGTTGACAGCACCTCCCTCATTTTTTTCTTCAACTCTTCTATGTTGTCAAATCGCTATCCTTTCATGTGCCTCTTCAGTTGCAGATATAAAAAGAAGTCTCATAGAGCGAGGTCAGGTGAGTAAGGTGCATGAAGCAAGAGAGACATGCTATTCTTTGCCCAAAACTGGCGCACTGAGATGGTTGCATGGGTAGGTGCATTGTTGTGGTAGCAAAAGTAGTCCCTTGTCTGCCACAAATCAGGCTGTTTTGTCACACACCATTTTTCAATCTTTGCAGAACCTCTAAATAGAAAGCTTGAGCAACAGTCTGACCTGGTAGAACAAACTCAAAATGCATTCACATCACATCCAGTTGTTTTTTTTTCTTGGTGGGGAGGGAGGTATCCCCTAATATATGTACATGTATAAACACATACACCTATATTTATATAAATATATATTCACTTATTTATATATATGGCTATATATAATTTTTACTTTCTTCTTTCCTCCTGCCCCACAGTCACGCTTATCCATTGTTCACGTCTCAGTAATTCCTCTCAGATCCATTTTGATTGGTCATATATGACCAGGTATGCTACACTCTCATCAATGTAAAATTTATATCCCTGTTGTCCCCCTGTCCCTGTCAATACTGGCTTACCACTCACCATCACCACCACACATTGATTCTTTTGGTCACTGTCTCCATGGGATTGCTTATCCTGCCTGTCTTATGTAGATAGATAACAATGAGAGAGAGAGAGAAAGAGAGAGAGAGAGAGAGAGAGAGAGAGAGAGAGAGAGAGAGAGAGAGAGAGAGAGAGAGAGAATTACCATATAAATAGTTCCAAGTCTAACTGGTATCCTGACCCAGAGTAGATGAATATCTCTCTGTTACAGAGTGTGCAGGACTTGTTATCACCCCTCAGCCCAGTCTCTTTTTCTTTCAGGATTCCATAATCCAGGACCTGCTTACCTAATAGCACTTGTGCTCTTTTAGTATCTATCTATCTATCTATCTATCTATCTATCTATCTATCTATCTATCTATCTATCTATCTATCATGTGTAATCATAAGTGTTTTGTTTTTGTTTCTCTGGAGAACCCTGCCAAACACATTAGTCTTTTAATTTCATTAGAGTCTGTTGTAATTTCCCCTGTGTCATCCCTCATCCTGAATATTTACATCTGCTCTTTCCTATCTTTTGTTAATTTGGCCAATGGTTTGTTGATTCTCTTAATCCTTTTTCAAAGTACCAGCTTTTTACAGTGTCAATTTTTTTGCATTGCTTTCTCGTTTTCTCACTCATTTTTCTCTGCCCTGCTTTCTATGCGTTCTTTCCTTTTGCTATCAGTAGGATCATTCTGCTGACACTGTTGCAATTGCTGAAGGTTTTGTGATAGAGTTACAACCATAAATCTCTTCCTTTTTCATGTGTGCATTTATTGCTACAAACATCCTCTGATAACGGCCTTTGGTGTGTCCCATAGGTTTTGGTAAATTGTATTCTCATTTTCCTTAGTTTCTAGAAACTTCCTCATTTAGCCTCTAATTTCAGTCAGTACCCACCCTTCTGAATAAGAAAGTATTTGTCTTTTTAAAAAATTCTTTCTTTTATTGATTTCCAGCTTTATGGCATAGTGGACAGAGAGCTTTGAATGTGTCTCTTAGGTCAAGCTGTCTAATTGTAGAGTTTAATTCTGTAGCCTCATTTTTGAGTTCCTTTTTCACTGATCAGTCTTTCTCAGAGAGCAGTGTATTGAAGTCATCTACTATAAATGTTAATCCTGTGATTTCTTTTTTCATGTTTTGAAGGACTTGATTGATGAAATTTGCTGGTCTGTCTTTGGCACGTATATATTTATTATGTTCAGAGATTAGGATTGCAACTCCTGCTTTTTTAAAATTGCCATTAGCCTCATATACTTTTAGCCAGCCTTTTATTCTCAGCCTGATTTTGTCTGCAAGCTTGAGATGTGTCTCTTGAAGACAAGAGATTGATGGGTTTTCCTTCCTAATCCAGTCCGCTAGCCTTTGTCTTTTGATGGGTGAATTCATACCATTGATTTCACAGTTATTCCGTCCATTTGTGGATCCTTTGCTGTCATCTCACATCTTTTGTGTTAGATATTTTCCTACCTCTACCCTTAACAGTGTGTTATGTATGTGTGGAGGGATTCATTCTTGCCTTCTTTTCACCATAGGGTCAATGACTTCTTGGGTGTTGATTTCAGTGCATTGACTTCTGGATAGTGTTGTACTATATGGTAGCCTCATGTTTGTGGTCTGTGGATCTTGTTCTTCTGTCTAAAGTGAGTTGGAAAGTTTTTTTTTGTTGTTGTTGTTGTTCTGGCTTTTTTTCTGAGCTATTCTTTGAATTTTTCCTTTTCTGGGCAAACTTTTACCTCCCCATCTATCTTGATGGATAGTTTGGTGGGATAGAGGATTCTTGGGTTATTGTTATTCTTCTTCAACTTTCAGAAGATACTACTCCACTTTTCTCTTCTTCATGATATGTGCTGGTACCATAGTACCATGGTATTGCACCTCTCCAGAATATATTTTTCATTTAAAAAATAAAAATATTAACATTTGTGAGATACAGGTGATATGCTGATAAGTCTGAGCATATTCTTATCTAATCACTCTTAAAGGTGACTGCATTTTCCCCCCTTGCTGCTCTTATGATTTTCTCCTTTTCCTCAGAGTTGGGTAATTTGATTACTATATGCCTTTGTGTAGTCTTTTTGGGTTTCATTATCATTAGTATCCTCCCTGCTTCCTGGATGATTGATTCTAATTCATTAAATTGGGGAAGTTTTCTTTCAGGAATTCCCTCACTATTTTGACTGTTGATTTCTTCATTATGTCTTGCTCTGGTATCCCTATTATTCAAATATTATTCCTTTTCATTCATTGTTCAAGTTTTCTTCATATTTTTTGATTGTCTCAGTTGATTGCCTTTCCTGCTTGTTGAAATCTCCTTGGTTATCTTTGAGATTGCTTATACGGTTCTTCTAGCTTACTGATGAGGTCTCTTGCCTTATTCTTTGATTCTGTTTCCTCGTCCCTCAACTCTTGTATTTTTCTTCAGTATGTGGACTCTATCGTCTCTATTCTTTCATCCTTTTTGCTGTATTGATTTTCCAATATCCTGTATTACTCTAAGCCAGCGGTTCCCAACTTGTAGGTTTTGACCCCTTTTGGGGTCTAATGACCCTTTCACAAAGGTTACCCGATTCATAACAGTAGCAAAATTATAGTTATGCAGTAGCAATGAAAATAATTTTATGGTTGGGGAGTCACTACCATATAAGGAACTGTATTTAAGGATCAAGGCATTAGGACGGTTGAGAACCCCTGCTCTAAGCACCATTCTTTTCTTTCTGTTGTGCTTCAACTTCTTTTTTGTCTATCATTAGGTTTAGATCCTCCTCAGATATTGCATTTTGTTTCTCTTGCTTTCTTATAGTGGGTGCTGATGTGGATTGTTTTCTGAATGTAATTTTGTTTGAGCTTGGCACCATTTTCCCAGGAGTCCAGGAACCCTGAGTTGTCTCTTTGGGAAGTTAGAAAGAATAATTCTAAGTCATACCTGTGCTGCAGGATTGGGCTGCATCTCTATCTAACTAGGGTTTTACTTTATCCCTAGACAGTTAGGATTACTTATTTGGATGGCAGCTCAGGTGGGCCTTTCAGGCAGCACAAGCAAGCAAGTTTAAGGCTGTGAGAGTGGCACTGGGCAGCCAATTAATGGGAACCACTGCGGCAGCAGGCAGAGACTTGTGGTGGTGGTGGTAAGCCACCAGAAGTGGTCAGGGGCCAGCAACTGCATCAGGAAAAAGCTGCAGGTGGCAAGTATTACTATCAGTATAAAAGAACTCAGTAAAATATTAGCAAGTTGAATCCAATAACATATCAAAGTACTAATACACAATGACAAAGGACTTTTATCTGCGAATATAAGTATGGTTCATTGTCTGATGATCTGTCCAATATCTAAAAATATGTCAAATGTAACCTACATTTTTAACATTTAATGAACAAATGTATTTATAGCATCTTTAATTTACCAAAGACATACTTAGCATAAATCTAACTAAACATATACAAGATTCAACTACAAAACTCCAAACTTACTGCCACAAAGTCAATTCTGACTCACAGTCAACTATCGGACAGAATAAAACTGTCACTTGTCTTTCTGAGACTAAATATTTACAAGAATAGAAAGCCTCCTTTTTACTGCAGAACAGCTGGTGGTCTTGAACTACTGACCTTGTGTTTAGCAGCTCAACACATAATCCACTTTGCCACCATGGATCTCTTGTTCAGGATCAAGGTAACAAAAACTACAAAAATGATTATGAAGTAAATTTTAAAAGAAAATTTATTTGATCAATGGTGAATTATACCATGAACATGGATTGTAAGACTAAAGATACTAAAGATGTCAATCCTTCCAAAATTGATCTATAATAGTAACTTTTGTAGATATAGACAAGATAATTTTCAAATTTCTGTGTTGTAATGAACTAAAACAAAGCAATTTTTGAAAAGAAAATAAAGATGGAGGAGTAGACTACCTAATTTTAAGGTTTACTCTAAAACTACAGTAATCTAGACAGTGTGTTACTAGTGAAGAGAATACTATAAGAGTCCCTGCAACAGAATAGAATCTAGAAATTGATAGTCCATGGAATTGGGACTTGCAGCCTCCACAACTTCATAAGCACATATGTTTATAAATGGGACATTCCATTATCCTCCAAGTCAATCTTTCCACAAGACATTTGAAGCCTCCTTGTACACACACACTTCACTGGTTTTGCTTCTCTAGAGAACCCAGGCTAAGACAACTTTGTTGAATTATGTGATGTCATAGAATTATTAACCCTGGTAGCCCAGAAAACAACATATGCCATATTAAAAGGCAAGTGATATAGTAGGAGAAAATATTGTCACATATTGACTAGGCAAAGGATTAATTCACAAAACCTATAAAAAATAGAAACCAATAGAAAGATGCACAAAAGATCTGAAGATGCAGTTCTCAGAAGAAAAAGCCCAAATAACCAATGAATATATGAAAAGACATTCAACGCACAGTAGTAATCAGGAAAACAAACCTCAAAACAACAATGAGATATTTTTCATCAATTAGATTGCTCAAAATGAAAAAGATGAATAATATCAATTACATGCAAGTGTGAAGAAATCAGACTTGTTAATGGAGATTATAAATTGTGGACATCCTTTTGGGAGACAATTTGTCAGTTACACTAAACATATTAAAGCAATATCTCTTGACCCAGCAATTCCATTTCTAGAAATCCCACCTAAAGTAATATTTGCATATCTACATAATGTATATTTTGTTACACTAACAAAAAATTGTCAAAAGAAGTTAAATGTTTATTGGCAATAGATGACAAAGCCCTATTTGTCTGCTTGTTTGTGTACTGGTGATGGCTTGTGTGTTGCTGTGATGCTGGAAGCTTTGTCACTGGTATTTGAACCACCACTCCTTATAACTCGTTTTCGATTATGGATAAAAAAAGCTGAATGCTTTTTTCTAATTTAAAGATAAATCTCACTGATTAAGTTTCAGTGAAGCTTCCAAACAGAAGAAGAAAGAGATAGCTTGCTTCTGAAAAATTAAATGCTTATTGGTAAGAGAAGGTAAAATAAATTCAAGGAAATTCATATTATAACATTAAACCCATTGTAAAAAGTGAGTCATATCAGTCTGTATTGATGTGTAAATATCTGCTAGACAGTATAGTGAAAGGTAAGTGTCAAGCAGCACACACATACATAAACATATTTTTGTATTATATGTAAATGCAGGAAAATGAATCTGAAGACTATTCATTAAATTAATGTAAATAATTTCCCCTAAGATAGGTTGTTAAAGTGGAAGTGGTCAGTTGAATAGGAACATTATTAGTTTTCTAGCAGGAAATAGTGTACTCAAATTAGAATAATTTGAGAAGAGCTGAATTTTCTTCAAGGTTGTGAGTAGGGTGTATAGAAACCCCAAGGGACAGTGCAGTGCCGGTAGCTGGAAACATTAAGGCTATCACCATACTTGGGTCTGGAGGGATACATGCAAAGTACGCCTAGAACACAGTAGGAGAGAATTGTGAAACAAGGGCTGTTTTGAAAGGTGCCATTGTTTTGGGTCTATGATGACAGAGAAGTCAGAGGAATATATATATTCGTGTGTGTGTGTATATATATATTCTTTCTAATTTCATTTTTATTCCTCCTTCTGATGTCCTCATTGGCTGTACCCTTGAAGTAAACCAGAGGACAAGGGAGTCCACTGGTACAGCCCATACAGGTCAAGAGGGAGAGCGATCAAGGTCGAGAAGGATGGAGGTTCAATGTGGAAACACAAGACCTTTTTTAGCACAGGCATTTTTATGTTATAGAATGTTCTGAATTGTGCATCATTTTTTAAGACATTACATGTAAATATTAATGCAAATTTACTGTAAACAAAAAAGAAATATGTCAGTTTGTCATTCATCTTTGGATCATGAATCTATATCACTGAATTGTAGCATCTTCACCTTTAGAGTTTGCCACCCCTATGAGAATCCAATCCATTTGCAGATTTGGGAGGGCCTGGCAGACACTCCTGGGTGCTTACCTGGAATCAATGACCCCTTCATCCTTCCTAACGGACCATAGTGTGTTTAGGTGTCCTCCAATATCCACAAAGCCTAAGGAGGAGCTGTTTATCCCAGGAGAGACCTGGTCCTAGAGTGATCCCGGTCTCTGTGGTAATGATTGGAAATGAGCACATCACCAACTCTGGGCAACTCTGGAGCTGCTGGGACAAGTGTGCCCCATTCATCACCGAAGGTGGCAAAACTCAGAGAGGGGCTGACTCTAGGGGTTTTCCTAATCAGCCACTCATGTGAGCCTCTACTGCTTTTAGATGTGCTGTTATGTGAGAAAATGCAGTACATGTACAAACGATATCTGATTTTTGGAACACAAGAGGGAATCCTTCCTGAGAACCTCGCTGCCTCTTCCTGGAGACATCCTGGGGGCCTTCCAGTAAGTCGGCTCCAAGCCCTTTCCAAAAGGGACCTCAAATCTAGTCTCAGGGTGTGGACCCACGAATTATATAAACAAATCATATATCTTCAGTCCAATGTAAACTATGACATTGTGATACCACATTTCTCAAGATTCACTTTAGAATGAAAGTTAAACTTTAACAGCGGTTCCCAATCTGTGGGTTGCCATCTCTCTGGGAGTCGAACGACCCTTTTACTGGGTCGTCTAAGACCATTGGAAAACACATATTTCTGATGGTCTTGGGAACTGAGAAATCGCTCCTCTATCCATCCCCAGGCGGTCTGCCCACATGCATATGAGTACCCAGCATGAAGACTGTTACCCATGCTATACCATGCTTCAAGACAAAATTTCATTTATTTGTAATTAGAAATAAATATTTCACAATATATAATTACATATTGTTTTGTGATTAATCACTATGCTTATGTTCAATTTGTAACAATGCAAATACATCCTGCACATCAGAAATGCATATTATGATTCATAACAGTAGCAAAATTACAGTTATGAAATAGCAACAGAAATAATTTTATGGTTGGGGTCATCACAACATGAGGAACTGTATTAAAGGGTCCTGGCATTAGGAAGGTTGCAAATCACTGCTTTAATGAGTAAGAGTGGATTTTTAAGCCTTTATTTATTTTTTCCTTTATAATGAAAAGTTTATTTTGTATATTGCCTAGAAGCAAAACTAATTCAAATTAAACCATGGCAATAAATATGAATTATACTATTGACCATTCCATTCAAAGTAAAAATAATATAAATAACATACATAAATAAAATTCTACCAAAACCACACAATTGTGTCTAGCACTTTTATGAAAAAGCTGTGAACATTTAAAATGTGTAAAACACACAAGATTTAGCTTTAAATTAGAAAAAAATTCAACTTTTTTTATCCTTAATCTAAAACTAGTTATAATTTTCTCTAAAACATCATTTTAGCTAATTAGCATATATAATATTTTTAGTATCTACCTTTCTTATTAATTTCTTTCTGGAAATAAATTGACTCTATAAATTTATTATAGAAAATTTGGAAAATTGAGAGAACTAAAAAGATAAATTTCTATTTCAAATTTAGTAGTGGCTATATACTTTTAACATTCTTTTCTATAAAGCTGTAAGCTTTTGTTATACAAAAATGATCAAGCCCTATATATTGTTGTTTAATAAGATGCCTTTCTCTCTTAGTCTATTATATCACAGACATCTCACATTTGGTTACAGGGAGTTCCACTGCAAGGATGTAACAATTTACCCACTTTTATATATGGTTGTTATGAATCAGAACAGCCTCAAAGGCAGTGGATTGACTCGGTTTGTATTACTCAACATTTAGGTCTGTTCTAATTTCTGACCTTTTTTTTGATAACAAAGGAAAGATGAAAAACAAGAGAATGGTAGAAACATGGAATTTAGTATTCAAATACTAAATTTGAATATCCTTATATTCAAGCAGTGAATTGGAATGGCTCTTCAGAGTAAAGTAATCAAAGAATTAGCAACTCATTCTTTACTGCAGACTGCATCTTTTCTACAGGTATATTGTACCAGTCTCCTTTAGAGTGCAAGCAGGCAGGTCCCTGATTGCAGAACTCTAATTTTACATGTCAAAATTAATACCAGTATTAATGTCAATGCAGAGAGCTGGGCTTTAAAGTAATCACCTCCCTCTTCTGGATTGTTCAATAGAATTGAAAGCCCAGTGTTTTCCAGAGCCTCACTACTGATTGGGGTTTCTAAAGGTGGGAGGCTCAAAGATATTTCGAGGCATGCTTCTGCTTAAAATATGATGGTCTGGTGTCTTCATTAGCAAAAACTCTCTTTGCCCCTACTCCATCAGTAACAATAAGGAGCTATTATTTTTGCATATAATTTGATAGTGTATGTACCATCCATTTAGGGTTTACACAAGGATTTCATCTAAGTTTGATGACTCCCATCACATGCCTTTGAAATTTGCGGGCAGATGAAGGGGCAGCAAGGAAATCTCCTACAACCTCCATCTCTGCCGCCCTCTTCTCAACATTCACATAGGCTGAGCCATGCTCCTTGGAATCAGGGCACTTCTAAAGAACACGGGAATCAGAAGTAGCCTCTCCTTTTTACCTGCACGCAGCCTCTGTCTGCCAAGCTTGCCCAATGTCTGCCCTGTTCGGGGTGAGTTGGCCTTTTCTCTAACTTCCTTTTCTTCTTTGCATGCAAACTCTGAATTTCCTGGTATTTGGGTACTGGTTGGTAGTAGGAGGTGAGAGACATCTTAGGAGAAGGAGGGCTCCCACTAAGCTTGATTGAGCTTAAGCAATGCATGGCAGTTTTGATGTGACAGCCCAGCTAGCCTTCAAAATGATCCCCTTTTCTGCTTTGCCACTGTGGTTGGTGTGTGTGTCTTCCTGAAATTCTTCATCACTCCGATTTTATGCTCATAATGTAGAGGAGAAAACTGAGGCTTAGCTGTGGGTTGTCCAAGGTCAAATGGTTAATGACTGAGTTGTCCTAGCTTTCATGGTTTGTGATCTTCTGCCACCATACCAGGTTTCTAATACTCTCCCTCAAACTACTCCATTTCTTGACTATTTTTCTCTTTTTGATAATAAGCAATGGATGGAGCTCTCGGAAGCTTGTACAGTGTTGTGCGTATCATTCACTCACCATCTGGGCCTCCCTACTATCTTTCCTTCTCTCCGGCAGTAGTAATACAGAATATCGCCACTCTAGTTTCTTCCTTCCCAAGAGCTGGAAATCTCTGTGGTTACTGTTCAGCCTGTGTGCACCGGGGATGACACAGACAATAGATGTTTTTCAACGGCCTTAAGGAAGCATCAGAATAAATATGCTGCAGAGCATCTCTCCTGTATGCTCCCCCAGCCTAGTCTCCCAAGTTTTATTTTCTTGCATAACTTATTCTGCTCCATTTATCACTGGGACAAAGGTTTGTTTTTTTTAACTGTATTGAACCTGTGCCAAGTACCATGAAAATAGATGGCATATGAGCAGTGTACAAACTCAACTCTCAACCTTCTGCTATTCAACTTGAAAACTTGCTTATATAGCTTGCTGATTTAAAGTTATTTTCTAAGAGACTGTATAAGAAGTTCTTTATGTCAATCAAGAGAGACAAGTAATTGTACTTTCCCCTCCCTGAAATCCAGCCCTTACCTTTCTCCCCTCCCTGAAATCCAGCCCTTACCTTTCTCCCCTCCCTGAAATCCAGTCCTTATTATTTGCTTTCTGTTTCATCACAAATAGTGAACATTCTTCTCCCTTTGCCAGAAATAATGGCCTTGTGTTTGTAATAAAAACCAAAATCTATGTGTGTTGCAATACAGGTTTAAAAAGCTGAAATATGCTTTCTTCTCTTGGTGATATTACTTCTCATTGCCTCTCTATTTTTTAAAACCCACATGATATATTCATCTGACTCATGAAAAGAATAATACAAGTGGAAAACTGCCACATTTTTTCAAGAAATATCTCCTTCTTCCCACAGCCACAGAGCAGACCATTTGACTTTTATTATGAAGGTTTTCAAAACCACCGAATATACAGTTCTGTCTGCTGCGGAGAGTCCTCCTTGTCATTGGGCAGGGTGAACTCAAGTTTTCCATGTAATGTGGTATAGGAAATAAAGGTAAATGTTCAATGAAATAAATGTTTATGATGTACAAATAATACAGCCCCCTGAGATTTCCATTGTGATTCACCTTTTCCTAAATCTTTACCTGTTGGCTCAAAGTCTATCATAGGTTCCCAAAGTTATTTGGCCTACTGCCTCTTTTTCAGAAAAGCAAAACAAAACAAAAACTCAGTGTCCTGCTGGCAATGAACAGTTTTGGACTACAGCCCATAATTCAGGATAAAATGTAGGCATCTGCTTTTGCAGACTCTCGTACACCATCATTACAGCACGTGACTGAGCTTTGATAGGTCAGAGATGAGGGCATCACTGAAATCACTGGTCTGAAGACAATGCAAGAAATGTGTTTCTCATGTAAGGCACAATGTGGAAGCTAAAGCTCTTCTCACCTACTCTGAATTCTTTAGCATTCTGGTTTCTGATGTAGGTCCAAGTAGAGGAGAATTTACCTTGTGGTGGACTTAACAGGTGCACCGACACTTCTTCCTGGTGCTGCTATAACAGCATCTCTGCAACTCTCTGGTACTCTCATCCTTCCTCTTAGGTCAAGTGCCCAGATATGATTCATCCATCCACTTGGAATACATTTGCTTTCAAGAAATCTAATGATGTAAATAAGTCACAGTATATTTGTAGCGCCTTGGGGGAAACATGAGGGCGGGGCTTAAACAATGTTTTCAGCCCATTCCTGGGAACATTTGCCACCATTCATAACTAGCCAACTAGCTAAAAGCGGGCAGGGGACACTTAAAATCCCTATGAGGTGTTCTCATTGAGGCTGACTCTGTCAGCATTGACAGCTCGTCTAACACCAACAGCGGAGATGGCATTGCTGGTGGGAGAAGGCTGTGGGGTACTAAAATTCTCCAATGCTGGCACTGCACACTTGGAACCACGGGTAGCTAATACATTGAAATAATCAGCTGGACCATATAGAGAAGATTGGATATGATTGGGATCTGGATTAAGATTCTTAACCAATCAATGATATGCAGATGACACCACCATGCTTATTGAAAGCAAAGAGTACTTAAAGCACTTACTGATGAAGGTTAAAGATTGTTTGTATATATATATCTTTAAGTATGGATTATACCTCAACACAAGGAAAAGGAAAATCCTGCAAGTGGACCATTAATAAACCTAGTGATAAACAGAGAAAAGATTAAAGTTGCCAAAGACTTGCTTTCACTTGGATCCACAATGAGCTCACATAGAAGCAGTTGTCAAGAAATCAGAGCACATATTGCCTTCAGAAAATATGCTGCTATAAAATACTGTCTCAAAGTGTCAAAAAACAAAGATAACCCTTTCAGACTAAGGCCCACCAGATCTAAGGCAAGTATTTTCAAATGCCTCATGCACGTGCAGAAGCTGGACAAGGAATAAGGAAATATGAAGAAGAATGGATACATTTGAATTATATGATGCTGGAGAAAAATATCGAATATGCCATGGTTTTCTAGGAGAATGGAGCCCTGGTGGCACTTAAATTAGGCATGGGATTGCTAAATTCAAGAATGGTAGTTCAAACACACCAGCCAATCCATGGTAGAAAGATGAGGCTGTCTATTCTCACAATTTTTTGTAGTCTTGAAACCCCACAATATCACACTGCTTGTCAGAATCAACTCAATGTGCGGTGAGCTGTTTGGGATTTGGGCTAGAAGAATGAACACAGCTAACCCATGGGAACTGTAGGCAGAATGTCCCTTAGACGGCAGGATGCAAGAGTCCCTCTCACATCCTTTGCACATGTTATTAAGAGGAAACAGTCCCTTGAGAATGACCTCTGGAGAAGGTCAGCAAGGAGACCTTCAACAAGATGGGTTGGCAAAGTGGCTCCAACCTAGCAACTAGGTTGGCACAGGGTCAGACAGTGCCCATTGTTCTGTCGTACAAGGAATCACGGACTTTGAACTGCCGCAGAAAGATCTAACGACAGCAGCAACAGAGTGACAGACAAGTCACCAGAAGGAGACTCGAAGCTGTGGTAACACCTCAAAAGAGGACTAGAATGAAAAACCACTAAACGGCCACTCCATGTTTTAGGTCCAGAAGAATCATGACACCATTCTGAAAATTTCTGGGCTAATTACTTGAGATCAGATTTACATAAAAATTCTTCATGGTCACATTCATTTCCAGGGCCAGATGGTTAGTCTCATTTAAGGACAGTTGATAAAAGCAGCTGAATTATCTCCAATTAATTTAGGTAACAGAGACCATGGGCAGTACAAATGGTTAAGGTGCTTTTGAAGAAAGGCTTAGTGATTTACTCCTAAAACATGATTTTTAAACACTGAAAAAACCCACCATACATTGAAAATACCATGAAAAGAAGCAACAATAAAAGAAAGCTCTTTGGAGCACATAGGATTTTCTTTTCTTCAGCATTGGGAACAGATGTCTTTCTCTCGTGGGGCAGCTGGTGGGTTTGAACCTCTGGCCTCAAGGTGAGCAGTCCAATACTCCAGAAAGAGAGAAAGAAAAGAAAGCTATGTAACACAAGACCACATGTCTTTCGGTTAGTCATGATGTGTTGCTGTGACACTGAACACAGTGCCCCAGTGTCTGAAATACCAGCAGGGTCACTCAGGGCAAAGAGGTTTCAGCTGTGCCTCCAGTCATAGACCAAACTCTGGAAAAGGACCAGGCTGGCCATTTCTGGGGGAATAGGAAGGGAACGTTGCCGTATAAAATTCAAGAAGGTGATCTGCTCAGTTCAGAAAGCACTCAAAATACAGCGGGGGAAGACCTCCCTCCTCAAAGCTGTGGTTGGTGTTAGGTGCTAGCAAGCCAGTGTGACCCCTAGCGACCCCTAGTGACCTCTACGCAGGAGAATGAAACAATGCTGCTCTTTTGCCACCCTCACAATTGTTCCTATGCTTGAGCCCCTTGTTCAGTGTCAATCCATCTCCTTGAGGACTTTACCCTTTTTCAGTGACCCTCAACTTTACCAAACACGATGTCCTTTTCCAGGGACTGATCTCTACTGACAACATGCTCAAAGTATGTAAGATGAAGACTTGCCATCTTTGCCTCTAAGGAGCACTCTGGCCTTACTTCTTCCAAGACAAATTGGTTTGTCCCTTTAGCAGTCCATGGTACTTTCAGTATTCTTCACCAGCACCAGAATGCATGAATTCTTCTTCAGTCTTCTTTATTCAATATCCAACATTCACATGCATATGAGGAAACTGAGAAAACCAGGACTTGGGTCAGGAGCACCTTAGTCCTCAAAGAAACGTCCTTGCCTTATTACCCTGTAAAAAGATGTTATGCAGCAGGTTTATTATCTCTTGACTGCTGCTTCTAAGAGCACTGATTGTGGATCCAAGCAAGAAAAAATCCTTGGCAACTTCAACTTTTCCTCATTTATCATGATGTGACCTATTGGTACAGTTGTGACAGTGTGGGTCTTCTTTACAATGCATTGTAATCCATAATGCAAACAACAGTCCTTGATCTCCATCAGCAGGTGCTTCACGTCCTTCTCACTTCCATGCGTAAGTTTCACAGGAACACAATGAAGCGTTCGGAATCCCCACTATTCTCAAGGTTATCCATCGTTTCTTATGATCAACTGAGTCGATTCTAGTATTCTCTGCTTTGAGCCAAGATTCATCTGACACTAGCAATGATAGCCCTTGTTCACCATCCTCTTCTGGATCCGGCTTGAACTTCAGGCAGCTCCTTGCCAATGTACTGCTACAACCATTTGTTGGATGAAAAAAACTTTGCTTGCATGTGATATGAATGATATTGTTCTATAATTGGAACATTCTGTTGGGTCACCTTACTTTGCAATGGCTACAAATATGGAACTTTTGTAATCAGTTGGCCAAGTAGCTATCTTCCAAATTTCCTGGTACAGGTAAGTGAATGTTTCCAGTGCTTCATGGGTTTGCTGAAACAGTTCAATTGGTATTCCACAATTTCCTCAAAGTAGAGTCATCTTAATGATATGGATGGGGCAAAGGTTTCAGGACTTCATTTTCCAATGGGATATGACTCAAAATTAAAAAAAATATGGCAAACATCAATTAATAATTGGGACATGGTATGTACAAAGTATGAACCTAGTCAAATTAGTTGATAAAAAAGGAAATTCAATGATCAAACATCAATATCCAAGGCATTAGAATTGAGTGGACTGGTATAGATTTCCTATGCCAGGAATAACACATTCAAGAGGGATGACATCACATTCATTGCTAAATGGAACAGTTCAAGTTCTATCTTGAAGTACAATGCTGTCTGTGATAGGATAATATCTGTATGCTTGTAAGATAATATCTATATGCCTGTGAAAATGTATAGTTAAGGCAACTATTATTCCAATATACATACCAATCACTAAAGCAAGTGATGAAAAAATTGAAGAATTTCAGCAAACTCTTCTAAAATTGATCAAACATGTAATTAAGATACATGGATAATTATTGGAGCTTGGAATGCCCAAGTTGGAAACACAGAGGAAGGATCAGCACTTAAAAATGTATTACTTTGGAGATAGAAATGAAGCTAAAGATAACACGGTCGAATATTTCAAACCAAGGACTTCTTCATGGCAGATAACATTTTTCAACAACCAAAAAGGCAACTGAGTATAAATGTGGACCAAGGCACTCAAGTGGCACTGTCAGGTAAGTGCTGTACTGTTAACCACAAGGTCAGTGATTCAAATCCACCAGTCACTATGCAGAAGGAAGTTGAGGCTATCTGTTCCCATGAAGATTTAAAGCCTTGGAAACACTATTTAGAGTTGCCATGAAAGTACTACAGACTGTGAGAAAAATGAGCAAATCTGCCTTGGAAGAAGCACAGCCAGAATGCTCCTTAGATTCTAGCTTGGGGAGACGGTCTCATATACTTTAGATATGTGATCAGAAGAGCCCAGTCCGTGCACAAGAACATCACACTTGGGAGCAGATCAGTGGCATACAGGAAGACTCTTGATGAGATGGATTGATGTAGTGACTGCCCCAATGGACTCAAACACAACAACAGCTGTGAGGATGTACAGGACCCAGCAGCATTTACACAGGGTCCCTTTGAGTCAGGACCAACTCAATGGCACTCACAAAAGCAACAACATGGAGTACCATTCGATTCTGACACATTGGGCTGCCATGGTAGCATCTGCTCTAAAGCACTGGTTTAAGCTCAGGTGAGAAACTCATGGTGGAAAGTCATTCACTGCTCAACAAGGCCAGTCACTGGAGATATAGATTTGCTCTCTGGTTTTATAATGGATGGGGCATTGGGAAAACAGCAGGCAAGAGACTTTCAGGGTCATAATCACGGCCATTGGATAATGTTCATATTGGACACCATTTATGAGCATGGGTCTATGGTTAATAAGAGAATGTTCCATCTGTGGAACCTACAACCATGTCCATGTGTCATATCTAGCTTTTATCCACTTTAAAATGCTACATCTGCTTTACAGATGGCAATGTGTACTTAACTGGTTTCTAGGACTGGAGTTATGGGGAAGTAGACAAGAAATTAATCTAATTTTTGAGACCTAAGTGAAATTGTAATATTACTCTCATAGCCGGAGCAAACAGTTTTTCTCTGCCAGTGTTAGAATTTCAACAGCCAGGCCACAGGTATCGTCTGCCAACCCCCACTACCATTTTCTCCCCTTGTTTGGAGTGTTCTGACTTCAACTGGAGGCGCAATGAGCTTTTGAATCGTTAGGAGGGATGCTCTGTCCAACCGGCTCTGCGTTGAGTGCCGTCTTTCTTCAGCTCATCGCTTTTCATGGAATCCAGAGCTTAACCTGTCGCTTAACACGGAGGAAGTAGTAAAGGCAGTATTTTTCCGTTAAGGGGAGGCATTGGATGACCCACACACTATTCCCCGCGCCCCACTGCAGCAGTAAAGCAAAAGCAGCCGGCCGAGTCCCCTGGAGAACAAAATAAAAAGGAAATTGATTTGAAAACGAACAGACGCTGCTGATACGGTGTCTAGAAGGCTGAGAATGTGGTCCACTTTAGTCTCTCATCTTTGTCACCTTCTACTGAAATACCACCCATTTCCCCCCATTCATTTCAGCCTGTCTCCCAACATGCCATCTGTCTGCCTCATGTGAGAAAGCTCGCAGGCAAAAAGATAAGAGAGTAACATGAAGAAGGCCAGATTCTGCTAGAGGGTTCTGGAAATTGCACCAGCTCCTCCCGTCCATCTCTTTACCACTGTGCACCGTCGCCCCGCAGTGTGGGGATGTAATTAACGCCCACACGGTCCACCGAATAACGATCCCCACAATTCTGAGAGACAGATTTAAGGGTAGAAACTTGAACTTCACGTGACTGGAGCTTCGTGCTGCCATGCAGAGGAAAAGAAGTAATTCAGCGCACACAAAGGTCACAACGTTGTCAAAGATGGTCAGAATTGCTCGGGCTTTCAGGCTTCCCTCCGGCTCCTTTTGCGGGGGGGTTGGGGGGATGTGGAGGAGGGGAGGGGCGCTAACTGCAATTGCACAAGACCAGCGCACAAATGCAGTTGGCGTGCTGTGATAAACATCTCCAGTCACCTCAGTTCCCACACCTCAGTGAGCTGGGTCCCTGTGTCATGCCGCTAGCTTTTTCTTCCCTCATCTCCATCACAAGCATCCTCTCCTCACCTAAGCAGCGTTTGAATTTATCCATCCTAATTCGGAATTGTTTCTCTGTTTTCTTTTTAAGCTCTTCACAACCCATCCCTTCTCTGACTTTTTTTTCCTTTTCTTTTTTTACATTTTATTAGGGGCTCATACAACTCTTATCACAGTCCATACATATACATACATGAATTGTATAAAGCACATCCACACATTCCCTGCCCCAATCGTTCTCAAAGCATTTGCTCTCCACTTAAGCCCTTTGCATCAAGTCCTCTTCCCCCCCCCCTCCCTCCCTGCTACCCCCTCCCTCATGTGCCCCTGGTAATTTATACATAGTTATTTTGTCATATCTTGCCCTATCCGGAGTTTCCCTTCCCCCCGCCCCCCCTGACTTTTGATGGCATGTCTGCCATGCTTCTTCTCCGCCCTCCTAAGATCATCTTCCCTGTCTGTGTAGATCTAGCTATAAATACATAAGGAACCTTTTCTTGGACTTCTAATATCTGGGACTATAGCTCTTAGGCCCTCTTTTACATTTCTAATTATGATATAGCTTTGCACATTCGTCTTTAGTTTTTCATCAGCAATCAAGTCGGCCTTTTGATGCACTGCTGGGCGTAGATCCAGCAGGGAAGGGCCTAGATCCTGCAACTACGCTCTTCCAATGTTCAGTTTATGCAAAGCAAATTGTCTCTTCATAGACATCTTTTAAAAATCTTACCTGCCTTTTTTGTTGTTGCTATTGTTATTGTACATTTTTAAACATTTATTTAACCAGTGCTTTTAAAAAAGAAAACAGATGCCTTTGATAGAATCTGTGATAAACCCATCAAATCATATTAGGCGGGGGTGGGGTGGTGGGGATGGACAGAACTTCTAAATCTCCATGATTGTTGTGAAATGCCCTATCATACAAGAATCCATCATGGTCCTGAAATAATGCATTGGAGCAAGGAGCACATAGGGACACATTTAGCAAACAATAATGACAATAATGGAAATAAAAAGGTGGGGGGGAGAGAGAGAGAGAGAGATCTCCCCGGAGGCCAGGAATTAATTGAATGTGGGAAGTCACCAGAAGAGACAGGTTAGCTCTTCCAAAGCCCTCAACTTCCATCCTCTGCCAAATCCTTCTTTTATCAGAAAAGCAAGAATAGAGTGGGTTTTTTTGTCTTCTTCCTTTCTCAGAATGTGTTATTGGGGGTTGCAAAAGAAAAAATCACTATTCACACATTTGATGCTGCTCATTCTTAAGTGAAGTTACTGTGTAATATTTAGATATCTCCTGAAATCTATGCACACTCTTCCTACCTGCTGTTTTCAATTTCAGAACCCAGAGCTGTCATTAAGAAAAAAATAGCAACCTTTGTTCTCTTCCCCAGGCACAACATGTTGCACTGTTTTTGTTTGTTTGTTTCTGGGGGGGGGGGGAACCCCAAACCCCATTATTTCTTTAAGCCAAATTCAGGTCGTCCATAGCTCTAGCTTCTTCCTTCCTTCTCTCTCTCTCTCTCTCTCTCTCTCTGACACACCATGATTGTGGTTCACTGGGCAAGATTTTCTTTTTCATGTATTTTAAAGTCCCTCATGAAGGCATCAGTCCATTTACTTTAACGGATGGTGCTCATTCTCGGTGCAATAAAGGCGCATTCCGGCGGCAGACTTTTCCATCAGCGATGGCAAACATCAGAAGTTTCTGAGACACAGTGTATTCAAACCTTCAAAGCTTAGCCACATCGCTGGCATTTGGAGGCTTGATAGGAAATTGGAGATTTAGCGTGAATTCAGATACTCTCTAAAAATATTCTAAAGACCCAAGTTATTAAGTGTGTGTATATACATACACACACACAAATAACAAACAAAACAAGCTTTGTATGTTTATTGAGAAATAATATGTGTTGTTGGTTGTAGAATGCAAAACTTGTTTGAAGAAAAGAGAATCATTCTTCTTTTGCTTGTTGTTAAAGCTAAGCTCTAAGAGATCATCTTTAAACATCTTAGACTTATGGGAGATAACACAAAGCTACATCCGCCTGAAAATTAAATGTTGAGCTGAAAGGTTAGTGCAGTTCCCCTGGGCTCAGAGGTCTTCATTGGTCCACTGTCACAGCTGTCATAGCACCTAGTGGCACCCTGCTGGGTCCTCTTCCTCTGCTTTTATGTGAAAGGGCATCTCTGCTCCTGTGTTTTAAATCCCAGGCCCTATCACTTTCTCAAGAAATTTTATACTAAAAATGCTTTCAATGATTCATCCTATTTCTCTGTTATCACCCAATCTTTTTCTCTAGATCCGAACTCCCTTTGTGATCTCCATTTCATATTTCCTCATTCTCACAACATATTCCTTCTTTGACAGATACAATGTTTCAGTTTTATGTCTTATGATTTATACTCTTCTTGAATTCTACTCTGTGAGAAACCAAGATTACTATCTCTCAAAGAAGAATATCTTCCCACATCCTTTTACTTTCAATTTGTCTAAGTTCCTTTTATATTTAAAAATAAAACGATGCCTCTTATAGGAAGTGTATTATTGGACCTTATTTTTCAACTAAAACTGAGTATTTCAGTCTTTTCATAATGAATCGAATGCAGCTTCTTTATTTCATTAGGACTTACTTCTGCCACCTTCCATTGACTGTACTTCCCGTCCCAACCCCCCCCCTCCCCGCACGCATTACACATTTTTGTTTTACCATGCTGAGGTGTGTTTTATACTCCTGCATGCTTTCACATGTAATTTCATAAATAGAGTAAGCACGCCATCTATTCTGTCAATCTTTACTACAAGTAGAATACGTTCTCTCACATATTGTCCACTTCCATTTTATTTCTTTATCTTTTTATTTTTTGTTTTGTTTTATTTCTTTGTGTTTTTTTTTCTGTTTTGACCCTTGCTTTTCAAAACAACAGTAACATTTCTGAATTACTGTATCCTAATTTTTTTTAATGTCTCCTAGGCATGAAACAGCTCTGACCATGATCTAGGCATCAAGTTAGGATGAACAAAGGGCTGCCAGTCTGCTCTGCCCCTGACTGATATAAGAGCACCACCACCAATCAGGTGTCTCTTTGCCCACAGCCAGGGGTAGGCCCCTTTAAATTCTCAGCAACTTTCTACAGTGTCTTTCTGATTTATCGTATTATAGAGTTACTTCTTCAAAGAGTGTCTTCAAAGAGACCCTTTATGCAGCAACCTTTGAAGCTTGATATACCTGATAGCATCTTTACTTATCTTTATGTCTAAATAATAATTAGATTAGATACTAATTATAGGTTTAAAGCTCTTTCTTATCAATATTTTAAAAACCATTAGTCTGTTGTCTTCTTTTAGCCGGCATGGCTGTGGAGAGTCAGATGCCAATTGAGGTTGATCCTTTGCGAAGGCATCTTTCTCGGTGGAAGCCTCTTGTTACTAAAGTGTAATTGTGCACACGCGTTCTTTGTGTGTCCCTCTGTGAGCCCTTCCAGTGCGAGGCTCTTTCCCGTCATTTCTGATCTATTCATTAGAGTCTGTCAAAGTCCTCCTCTTTGTCTTTTCTCCCTCAGCCTTTCTGGGACTCATTTAATTTGCCCTTTGGTTCTTCTCTTTCTATCCCATGTATCTCTTAACTTCAAGGATGAAACAAAACCATATTCTTTTTATCCCTCCCTGCTGCCTTCTTAGGGTCAGTTCTTCAACCTCAGCATCTGGTTCACCAATTCCACCTCTGAGCTTCCATAGCTCATCTGCAATTTACCCATTATAGTTAGTGTTCTCAGTATTTTCAGGGTCATTTTATGACATCGTATAGCTATGCGTTATTATGAATCTCTACCCTTATTATTTTAATGACACAGATTATGCTTAAGTTTGGTGCTTGCCTTTTTAAGGATTTTTCATTGGTTTGGAAGCATTTGCTATGTGTATTCTCTTTCTTTTTCAGTGGCTGCAATATTCCAGTGTCAAGTTGTTTTTGCTCATGTGTTCACATTCTTCCGGTGGCATCAGTTAACTGTCCAGATGATGAGTCTCAAGTGCTGGACTTTTTTTTGTATCTGTGATACTGTTTATTTAAAAAAATAATTTTATTGGGGACTCATACAACTCTTATCACAATCCATACATACATTCATTGTGTCAAAAGCATTTGTACATTTGTTGCCATCATCATTCTCAAAACATTTGCTTTCTACTTGAGCCCTTGGTATCAGCACCTCATTTTCCCCTTCCCTCCCCGCCCCCGCCTCCCTCATGAACCCTTGATAATTTATAAGTTATTGTTATTTTGTCATATCTTACTCTGTCTGTCATCTCCCTTCACCCACTCTTCTGTTGTCCACCTCCCAAGGAGGAGGTTATATGTAGATCCTTGTAATTTGTTGCCCCTTTCTACCCCACCTTTCTTGCACCTTCCCTGTATCGCCATTCTCACCACTGGTCCTGAAGGGTTCACCTGTCCTGGATTCCCTGTGTTTCTGGTTCCTATCTGTGCCAGAGTCTTGTGCTGGTCTAACCAGATTTGTAAGGTAGAATTGGGATCTTAATAGTGGGGGGAAGGAAGCATTTAGGAACTAGGGAAAGTTGTATGTTTCATCGTTGCTACACTGCACTCTGACTGGTTTGTCTTCTCCCCACGACCCTTCTGTAAGGGGACATCTAGTTGTCTACAGATTGGCTTTGGGTCCCCACTCCACACTGCCCCTCATTCTTGCTCATGTCTAACCCTAGCCTTTGAGGTTTAAAGGGAAAGGGCAGAATGTACTCCTGGACAAAGAGTCTCAGGTATCAAGTATCCAGATTTACCCTACCATATATTCTTCATGGATTTTCCCTTAAATGCCCTGAGAGGAGCACATGGTGATGTGATAGTTTCCTTTCATTGCACTCTGATAACGTCTAGGCTAAAAACTAGACAAAGAGAAGAAGAAGAAGAAGAAGAAGAAGAAGAAGAAGAAGAAGAAAAAGAAAGACTAATTGCTATTGAAATTTCACCTATGGATTTCCAAGGCTGTGAATCTTTATGGGAAAATGAAACCTTATCTTTCTCCCTCAGAGAGGCAGCGGTTTCAAACTGCTAACCTATGGATTGCAGCCTGACTTGTAAACTGATACACCACCAGGATGCCCGGGGATGGATCTCAGGTGTGGACGGTGAATTAGGAACGCTGGCTTCCCTGAAGACAGCTCTGTTGAAACGGGTTGCACGGAAATTGCATGGGCAATGTCTTGCGTGACTATGAAAGAATTAAGAGAGCACTCATGGTCGGGTAACTAACAATGTGGTCTACTCAAGTCATTAATGCAGTGCTACTTCCATAGGTGAGGAGACTTTCTTAGGCCATGAAGACATTTTCAGCTCATAACTTGGAGAGTAGTTTCAAGTAACTAATCAAAAGTCAACTAATACTCATATATATTTCATGTCTGCTTTTATTCTAATCCTATTAATTTTTGTTTCAATCCTATGAATTTTTGCTCCATGTAATTTTAAGCTTGTTTTGGGAGTAGACCTAATTTAAGATATTCATGGTGAACGATTCTTTCACCTAGATATAATGTTCCCCTTCTGCTTTAGTAATTTTCTTTGCTCTGCAGTCTATCTGATACTGATATAGCCACTCATACTTATTATTAATGTTTACTACACACAGCAAATATCAATAATTGATGACTTAGTGTCAAGTTACCTATGTTGTTATGTTTTAAGTAAATCTCTTGGGGCTAGCATATAGTACTTGTAGATGCTTTTTTATAATCCATTCTTCCCATCTTAATATTCTGCTTTTGTATCAGACTGTTTGAATTTAAAATTATTAATGATTTGTTTTTTCTATTTCTTGTTCCTCTATTTCCTTTTTCTTGCTTTTTTGGGTGTTTTTTCTTGCTTAAAAAAATTTTTTTTTTACATTTAATTAGGGACTAATACAACTCTTATCACAATCCATACATATACATACATCAATTGTATAAAGCACATCCATACATTCCCTGCCCCAATCATTCTCAAAGCATTTGCTCTCCACTTAAGCCCTTTGCATCAGGGCCTCTTTTTTTTTTTCCCTCCCTCCCCACTCCCCGCTCCCTCATGTGCCCTTGGTAATTTATACATCGTTATTTTGTCATATCTTGCCCTATCCGGAGTCTCCCTTCCCCCCCTTCCCTGCTGTCCCTTTCCCAGGAAGGAGGTCACATGTGGGTCCTTGTAATCAGTTCCCCCTTTAATTAAACATTTAAAAAATAAATTTTGATTATTGTGCTTTTCAATGTATCTTTGTATAATTTTTCTAGAGATTGGTTTAAATATCCCTGTATATATAACATGCCACAGTCTACTGATATTTTACCATCCCAAAGGAAATATAGAAATATTAGCTTCATTTTGGGTCCCTTTACTCTCCCCACTTTCAAAATGTCTTAAAATTTTAATTAATTATAATGACAACTATATCAGATGGCGTTAAAATTTTTTGTTTCAACCAATATCAAGGACTCATGAGGAGAAGCCGTTTACTACAGTTTTTCCACTCTGTTGTCCTTTCTTCATCGCTGAGGTCTTGGCCCCACTCTGAGCTATCAGTTCCTTTATGTTTAGAGCAATTACTGTAGCCATTCTTTATGGGAACATCTACTTACAACAAATTATTTTAGGGTGTCCTTCATCTCTTACTTTTCCTTAGTTGATTTTTCTATTATTAATGATGACTATTGTTGCTAGGTATATATTTCCAGGTGGGTTGTTCTTGTCTATCAGCACTTGAAAACTGTTATGCTACTTGCTTCTTTCTTGCTCCCATAGCTGTGTATTAAAAATCATTAAAAATCCATAATGATCTAATCCATTATCCCCTTGACAGTGGTGAATTATTTCTCCTACCTTTTTTTTTGTTGAGATAGTTTTTGCTCTTATGTGTTGAGTGTTCAGAGTTTCAGTATGATCCGTCGTCACATCAGTATATTTGGGTTCATCCTAGTTGGAGTTCACTTGACTTCTTGGATCTGTAGACTTTTGTTTTTTGCTAAATGTAGGAAACATTCAGCCACTATTTCTTCAAATATATTTTCAATTCCAGTCTATCTCTTACTTCCCTTAGAATCTGATAATATGAGTGTGGTATATTTTGCTATTATCCTACAGGTTCTGAAAGTCCAATTCACTTTTTTCCCTATTGTTTAGGTTGGATCACTACTATGTATTTATCCTTCAATTTCCTGAATATTTTTTTGTTTTGCTTGTTAACTTATTTTACTTGCCAGTATTACACTTTGTCTTGGGTTAATTTTTTATGTTTTCTATTTCTTTGTAAAATTTTCTTTTCTTGTTAGCTTCAAAAGTGTTCACAACTGCTGGTTGAAGTATTTTTATGGTTCCTGTTTTAAAATACGTCTAAGAAAATTCAAACATCTGAATTATCTTGTCATTGCCATCTGTTGATCAATTCTTCTCATTAAAGTTGTGATTGTCTTCATTCTTGATTTGACTGGATTGTTCATATAATATTATAAAGCTGTAAGTAATGTGCAGGACCAGGTTGTTCCAGATAGGAGTATATGTTGTGGTCTCTGTTGAGCCTACTGATGCCTCTCCTGCAAAAGTGGAGAGCCAACTCTACTGCCTTATTAAATTGAGGAAAAGGTCGGTTCACCTTTGGTCGACCACCCTGTTCATGCCGTTCTCAGCAAAGCAGAACACTGGTTTGCATCACCGTGTTTCTGCAGTATAAAGATGGAGCCTTCGCTCTTCATTGAGGCCTTCTGTCAGGAGGAGAAAGGAAATAGAGCACTTAATGGTGTGACCAATTTCCATTTTGTTCATACAGGATGGAGGTGGAACGCCAGCTCCCCATTGGAGTCTGCTGAAACTACTCGTGCTAGAATTGGAGCATTGCCTTCATTTTTCTGACCTTTTCCTTACTTTCCTGAAGGCTTTTTAGCAGATTAGTACATCTACCTGACAGTCAGAGAAAAGACGAAACAATACTTTATAATCCAATTAGAGGAAATGAACTGAAGAGATAAAATAACAAATTAACTTGCCTTATTTCCTACACATTCTTAGTGTGAGATCTAGGTAACATTGCTTACTAGGGAGATTTTGACTTCAGCATATCTTCCCTATTGTCTTTTAGTGTCTCTTGACCTTGCCCAGGGCACTTAACTTTCTTCTTAGATGCTTCCAGACATTTCTCCAAGGCTGCTTTCTAAATTTAGTTTTTCTTCTCATTCCCAAACTTTTTGTGCTGTGGATATTTTTTTTAAAACCCCATCATACAGTATTTAATACAAATTTTTGTGTATGGTGAAGTTTTTGTTTAGGGCGCCTATCTTTCAGCCCCTTAATAGATGATTGCTTAATAAATTTTATAAATTAAAGAATTAAAGGAAGGTAATCTTTATATATGTTTCCCCTTCTGTGGAATCAACTAGGAAGGAAAGGGGAAATTGCTATGAAAAGGTTTTTTTCCAATAGGGCTGTACTTTTAAAAAAAGAAAAAAGAAAAGCCGGAGGAGCCTTGGCAGAAGCGTTGGCAATTGAAACACTGGAAGCACAGGATTCAGATAGAGGCAGAGGCAACGATGGCAAGAGATGGCCAGAAATCACCACAGTAATCTCTGTCTTAATTGTGGACTGGCCAACCCTACTTAATCTTGGAGTATCAAGAGTTGTCTGGTAAATGTTCAATTCATTAGATATTTTTTTACTCTTCTGCCTCCTATTGATTTGGTCTTGTTTCTTGGTTATCAGAGCCCTCGGAAAAATCAATTACTTCCACATAATGTCATGTTATCTTTTGTGCTGAATTTTGGGATGGGCGATTTTCCAGTTTCTTGTTACTGTTGTTGGGCTGTTGCTACTTGGTTTCAGAGATTGTTTTAGAGATTTATACTTCAGATTTCACAAGGTAACAAGTTAAATTTTTCAAAAGAAACAGTGTTCTTGTTACACTAAAATCATGTAACATTTTTCTCCTTTATCAAGTTTAGGTTAAATGCCTGCTTTTTCCTTTATTGCATCTCTTATAATTGGCCTTCTTGTGCTGCCAAATCCTACATGGAATTTGTATTGCTTTAAAAATACTATAGACTTTTGATGAATAAAATGGCCAGTTGCCATGTGTACTTTAGCTAGCAATCACACTAAAATTCTATATGTGAACCCTAGTACATTGACTAAAAAGCAGGAAGGATCCTTTCCCACAAACATCCCTTTGTAACAATACTTGTGTGCTGAACAAATAACCGAGGAAGCTAGATTATATGAAGACGAAAGTGGCATTAGGATTAGAGGGAGGCTCCAGTCCAAACCTATGATATGCAGATGACATAATTTTGCTTGATGAAAATGAGGACTTAAAGCATTCATGGATGGAGATCCCATACTGAAGCAGTAGGGATTAAAGCTCAATGTAAAGAAAACAGAATTCTCACAATGGAACCAGAAGGTAACATCACGGTCAATGGAGAAAGGATTGAAGTTGTCAAATAGTTCATCCTGTTTGGATCCTACATCCAAGGCTCCTGGGAGCGGGAGTCCAGAGAGCAAACGGCCCATTGCACTGATAAATCTGCTGCACACTATCTTTGTAAAGTGTTAAAAAGCTCGGGTGCTACTTTGAGGACTGAGGTAAGCCTGACTCCGGCCATAGTATTTTCAATTGGCTCATAAACATGTGAAAGTTGGACATTAAATAAAGAAGGCTTTAGAAGAACTGATGCATTTAAATGATGGTACTGTAACGAATATTGAAAGTACCATGGAATGTCAGAAGAACAAACAGGTACATGCTGGAAGAAGTACAGTCAAAATGCTCCTTCCAGGCAGAGATGTCGAGACTTCGCATCACATCTTTAGGCATGTTGTCAGGAGGGACCACTCCCAGGAGGAGCACATCATGCTTGGTAAAGCAGGGAGAGAGTGGAAGAGAGGAGGAAGCCCTTCCCCAAGATGGATGTAAAGAGTGTTTGCACTGATGGTCTCGAGCCTAAGAACCATTGAGTGGTGGCATAGGCTGGGCAGGCTTTCCCTCTGTTGCACAGAGGGTGGATCTGAGCAGGAACCGACGCCATCGCCCTTACCAACATCAACAACACCCTAGAGGTCTTCAGAAAAAGAAAGTGGGATATTTGATGTTTACTTTCTAAATGAAATGTGGGACATTATTGATTTTCAATCACCACATGTCTTGAATGGCCAGTGGAACTATGCTGCTTATAGCTTGTAAAATAAGGGCTTATATTCAGTTTATGTTGATTTAATTTAAATATGAATACATTGTTTTATAACTAATATTTATTTTATGTTATTCTTTTTTTAACTTGAGGAAGCAAATAATTTTTTCTTAGTTTCTTTCATGTCTCCTACACAATCCATCTGCAAATTTTGTCTGTTCCTCTGAAATACAGCTTTGAGGGCGGGTCAAAGTCCTGCGACCTGAGCTCCAGTTTGTACACACACAGGTTAATTCTAAATCAAGAATCTTTGGACATATTTCATTCACAGTGGTCGGTGGCTACAGCCATGCCTCTCAGAAATATGTCTGTCATCATGCTGTTACGATGTGTATTCAATAAAGAAGTTGACTTCCAAGGGGGCCTGCTAAGCCAGTTAAATTCTGGGCATAGAGCTCAGAACAGAAGGTTATGCAACTTTATTCTGAAATTCCAATGGAGTAATCCCCATCGATTTTATCAAGGGACACAAAACATCCACAGCTTTTTGTGAGGGAGAACTTTTAAGAAAATTGAAAGCTGGATTGGTGAGAAAAAAGGCCTGGAAAATTGCCCTTAGAAACCCCTTTTTTAAAAATAATAAAAATGCACTCTCTCCTTTTTTGATGAAAACAAGGAGAATGTATTGGGAAGCCTGATCCTATCCACCCTACAGTCCCCCTGGTCTTTTCTCTCTAGATTTTGTTTCATTTTGTTCCCCATACTCAAAGAATATTTCAAAGGAATGATTTGAGCTTCTTGAGAATGCACAAACTGCATTTTGACATGGTGAAGATGGAACAGTGCAGAATTCTTTGGGGAAGGATTCGAGAGGAGGAAACACTGAATTCAGGAGCATGGAGGACTTTGTGTTTGTGGAGGGTATGCTGAGAAACAACAGCTTCACACTTTGGTAGTTTTGTTGCATAAATGTTTCCATGGTTTTGTAGCAATACTTCTTTACACACCCTTGTTTATTCTCTATCTCTCTGTCTCCACACTAACCTCCTGTATCATCTTCCCCACGTGCTGGTCAAAGTGGTTCTTAAAATAGTAAACTAGCTTTTATCACTCCTCTACCGAAATGCTTCCATTTCACTGAGAATAACCCCCCTTGGTAGTTTGCTGGCATGGAAGGCATTTGGTAAGCTGGCCCCTGCCTCTCTCTGACTCCACTACTCTGACGCATCTCCTCGCCCCTACCTACTTTGCAGACCTTACTTTTACACACGTCAGGTGGTTCTGTCGGTGAGGTTTATCTTCTTAATGTTCACTCTCCAGCAGCAGTCACTCTCCCCCAATCAAATGATCCTGATTTGTATTTCCTCATGGACTTTATAGGGAGCTCTGGTGGCATAATGGGTCTCAGTGGACTGCTAACTTTAAGGCCGTGAATTTGAGATTGCCAGCTGCTCTGAGGGAGGAAGACAGGCTTTCTACCCCTATAAAGTGGTACAGTCTGGGGAACGCAGAGGGGCAACGCTGCCCTCTCCTAGAGGGTCACTACAAGTCGGCATCAACTCAAGGGCAGGCTGATGATGATGGTGACAGAAATTATGAAAGTAGGATGTCAGATGATAGTTGTACTTCTGTTGGCTTATTATTGTCCCCTCTCACAGGAAGCCCGGCTCCTTTTTTCTCTTCTTTTTCCAGTACTCAGAACAGCACGTAGCACGTACTCAATAAATATGTATCAGTGAAGGGATGCCTTCTCCTGCCCAATGCACAGCCTGGAGAAGAGCTAAGCCATCCTCACCCGGTTCTGCACATTTGACCTAGGGTTGGTCCTGGGAAAGATGTGAGGCAAAGGTGGCATTCGGACTTTAACTTGGAAACATCTTTCTTTGCATTTGACTCACACCATGGTAATACTTACCTGGCATAGGTCTGAGTTCTGGTTTACTCAATAACTACACCCCTAAATCACTAACAGCCAGTCTTTGGCTGAAGGTAGTAAAGATTTCTGAGGGAAGTGGACAAGAAAACTTCAGGGCAAAGACATCATCGTTCTTTAAATGCTAACTTCTCTTCACCACCCTGAAAAGGTTAATGAGCCTGGCTGCTATCTGAATGGTTGGTGAGTCTGGTCCACTCTGACGCACCTCAGAAGAAAGACCTGGCAATCAGCTTCCCCAAATCCATCCATTAAAAGCTCTCTGGAGCACAGTTCTACTCTGACACACAGATGGGGTTACCATGAATTGGAGTCATCTCAACAGTAATTGATGGTTTTCCTCACAAGCCCCTTGAAGGGACAAATCCCAGGCACACAAATCTTCATGGGAGGAGCTTAGGGGATAATGCTTAATTTATTTGGCCACATATATCTTGATAAATGTCCCATCTTTCTATCCTTGCTTATGCTATTTTTAGCTGTTGTTAGAGAATTTAGTTTTTCTAACTCTGCAAAGCATGCTATTATTGAACTCTCTGGTAACTGAATCCCTTGCTGGTGCGAGTGGCTAGCCTGTTCCGATGCTAACCAAAAGGTTGGAGATTGGAGTCCACTAGAGGTATCTCAGAAACAAGGACTGGCAAGTTACTTCCAATAGGATCATCTCTTGAAATCCCAGGGGAGCACAATTCTGGGGGCTTCTGTTTACTGGAAATTCTAAGCAAGCATCTCTTCTCACATCACAGTACCCAAGTGGGGTTAGGCTCAACAGTAGGCAGGCAAGGGGACGGGATTATATTGACAGGTTTAGAATAATTAGTGGACAGTGATATGGCTATTAAGGGGTTGACCACCAGGGTAGTTGACCAAGTTCCTATGTAAAGCTGACCAAATCTAGGGTTGGAAAAAGTCATAACCACGTGCTCAGCTTGTTTAGCTTACTAGGAAGTTGGGAGTCACTGATAGGGGTTGATATTCATTCTTAAAAATGAGTTTTGTTGAGGTATTAACTGGAAAAGTTGTTGGATTGCCTGGATCCCCAGTTTTCTCTGAAACACTTTCTGCTCCTCAACAAGAGCAACTATTCCATCTCTGCTACAACCTCAGTGGATAGGAGAGCACAGAGTTAAGAATTTTATAATTAACTTGCCCCTTCCCTGGGTGAATGTATTATTCCTTCCCTGGAGAGTATTTTGGATATATAGCCTCATGAACCATTCTTTTTCAACATTCTCAAAGTCTTCTTTCAGCACGACTCAAATTCTTCTCTTCAGAAGTTTTTGAATTGAGACCTTCGCTTTCCATCCACCCTATGGAATTCCAGGTCAGCCCGCGGGCCAGCCTGCGTACACGAGTGGACTCGAAGCAGCATCTCTCATGTCCTATGTATCGTCAAGAGAAGCTTCAGTGCTCCCGGATGCCTCTTGCTGATATTTGCGGCAATGGTATTTTGTGTTCTCTGAGAGCAGAATCCTATTTTATCCTAAGACTGAGTTTTCACTAAGAACTTGCTTAGCCTTTGGCCACCTGCGTGGAACCTGCTCTGAGTCCCCACAAGGATTCTGAGCGTCTTAGACCAAGAAAAGGAATTATGTATCAATGCTATTTCTCAAAGAAAGATTTACCTGGGAGGGATATTAGGAACATACTCACAGAATTATTCATCCTACTGTTTTTCTCTAACCCATGTTAGAAATTCAGGTTTATCTGTTAATAATTTTTTTGGATTAAAGATTGCATATATGTATATTTTAATAAAATTACACAGCAGCTTCTCCTGAAAGACTACTGTAAGTAAGAGTGCTTCACTTGGCACTCCAGGCTTTTAACCCACTACTGTGACCATGCAAACAGTAGGAGAGAACAGAAAGTTAAGTCTGTAGAACAATAGCCTAACACCAAGAAGACCTTGATTGGTTGATGATGGAATGACAAGATTATATGTGGCAGAGGCACTATTCGATCTGAAGTGAAATTATGAACAGGTTATAGAAAAGTCCTTGTATCCTTTCAGAAGCCATTTAACAAGCAGCAAATCAGAGCAGAGTTGGACTGTGACAGGATAATAGATTTCTCTGCCGGAGGGAGAAAAAGAATACGCAGTCTTTGTGCCCCGGAGCCAAGACGGAAAAGGGGAGTTTAAAACTGTGTCTTTGTTCAGGAAAGCTTTTGTAAGTGAAATGCATTCATTTGTACATAACAACCACATATGCTATTACACAGGCAATATGACGTGTCCTGAATCTAATGCTGAAAAATAGAGTAGTAATTTTGCTAATACAAAGAACATGTGTGTGATTACTGTCACCAGTACACACAAAATGCTAAAAATTGGGCAAGGGGATTAGTATTCATATTTTGATTATAAGGAAAAGTACTTACAAACCTCCATGAATTTCATGGAGCAGTCTACTGAAAATGAAGCCTTGACCAACAACCTCGACAGAAAAAAGAAAGGCCAAAAAATGTTGTAGACAATTCAGAGAAGACAATATGCAAAGTCTAAAAAACATAATGCAAAGATATTCATCCCAGGAATGAGGAAATAAAAAACAAAAGGAAATGATACTAACTGACAAAGTGGCAAAGACAGAGCCTCTCCACTGTGGTTGAAGGGAAGGAAGCAGATAGTTTGGACCATTGCTGTCATTGGCACATTTTCTTGTATAACAGGTTGTTCGGGCCTCTGAAACTTTTCATCCACCACGTCAGCTGTTCTCAACCTCCTCCTTCTTTGGTGCGTCACCACTGTGGTGACACCTGCATGGTCCGGTTGGCTGTCTCCTGTCCTGCCCCAAGTTTCTTGATTCACCCTCAGTACATGACGAAACTGGCATATGCCAGTCAGAATTGTGTGCGACTGAACATCCCTGGGACACATCATTAACCAACGAGGGACAGATGGAACCTGTGGCTAAAATGTGGTTCTCCCCATTCCTCTTTTGATGGTCCTGAAATACATTCCTCATGGCTCCTCGGATAACCCTGAGACATAATGATGTAGCTTCTCAAAAATGCCTATGGACTTAAACAACATCTAAAGCAGTGGCCAGCCCAATAAGTTACCTTGGAATGGACCCTCTTCTTCCCTATTGCACTCCCTGGACCTGTACTGTGCTCTGGGACACTGAGCCTCAGGAAGTGCGAGCACACACGTAGCCGTTGTCTTAGACTCCCTAGGAACTGGGAGGAACACTTTAAAGGGAAGAGCTCAGTCTGGCAATCTCCAATTCTGAAGTGTATCAGAGTAATCAAGGATTGAAGTTTTGGAGGATTCTGTCTTGCTGGAATCCACAATCAATGTTAATGGAAGCAAAGGTCCAAAGATCAAATGACACATTGCATTGGGTAGCTCTTCTGCACAAGACTTCTTTAAAGTGTTGAATAGCAAGGATGCTACTTTGCAGACTATAGTACAGCTGACTCAAGCCATGGTATTTTCAATTGCACCATATGAATGTGGAAGTTGCACAACAAAAAAAGGAAATCTGAGTAAAAAATAGATGTATTTGAGCTAGGGCATTGGCAAAAACTATTGGCCGTACCATAGACAACCCAAAGAACACACAGATCTGATCTGTCTTGGAGGCACGGTCAGAATGTTCCTTACAGGCAAAGACTTTGTCTCACAGACTTTGGCGATATTATCAGGAGAGACCAGTCCCTGGAAGAAGACATGATATTTGTTGATGTGGATGGGCAGAGATCAAAGAGGAAAGCCCTGGGCAAGACGGATGGACATAATAGCTGAAACAATGAATTCACACTTAAGAACAATCATGAGGATGGTTCAAGACTGGGCGGTGTGTCATTCTGTTGTACACAGGGTGACTATGAATTGGAACCACTTTGATAGCACCTAACAACAAAAACTACATCTTGCATGTTAGAGATATATGTCCAAAGATATTTACCTACAGTATTCCTTGTAATAAGGTACAGAAAAATCACACTACAGTAAGAAGTAAAATGCAAGTGACAGGGTGAACACACACACACACACACACACACACACACACACACACACCCTGTCAGTCTTGCCTATCATTGTTAGTTGGTGTTGAACAAGCTCTTGGAGGCCCCCTCTGTGCAGAGTAGAACTGCTCCCCGGGGCTGTCAGGGCTGTGACCCCTTAGACGCAGATTCTTGTGAGGGGTCGCTCAGTGGGTCTGAACCACCAACTTTTCAGGTATTTGTCAAGTATCTATAACTGTTTGTGTCTCCTTGGGTGAAACTCTCTCTCTCTCTCACACACGCGCGCACACACACACACACACACACACACTCACACACACACACACTCACACGCACACGCACGCACGCACGCACACACACACACACTCTCTCTCTCTCACACACACACACACACACACTCTCTCTCTCACACACACGCACGCACACACACACACGCACACACACGCACACACACACGCACACACACACTCACACACATGTTCTTGCATATTGATGAAGATGAAAAATATGTCTGCAGGAAGGAATGGCAAACTGGCGACAGAGGACAGTGTGAGATCGGGAGGAGGCCACATGGGGAATTGTTTATTTTCATAGAAATACTGACAAATCCGACCCAATAAAAGTGAAAATGAAACAAGGCCTTAGCTCCCTTTTAGAGAGATTGCCAGTGATAAATATGTAAATGCTCAAGATGTAGAAACAGGGGAAGTGTGTTTCCTCCAATTGGAATATTTTCAATGCTTTTGTCTCCTGTCCTCCCACTGAAACAAATCCCTTCTTACGCCTGGTATGATGATGACTCACCTCTCACTTTCTTCCTCTTAGCCCCAAACTCACATCAAAACGTAGTTCTTCTGAGTCCCCTTCCTTCAGGGTGCTGAGCAACCCAAGTGTTTTTTTTTAAAACCTTTTATTAGGGACTCATACAACTCTCATCACAATCCATACATGTACATACATCAGTTGTATAAAGCACATCTGTAGATTCTTTGCCCTCATCATTTTCAAAGTATTTGCTCTCCACTTAAGCCCTTTGCATCAGGTCCTCTTTTCCCCCCTCCCTTCCCACTCCCCCTCCCTCACAAGCCCTTGATAATTTATAAATTATTATTTTGTCATATCTTGCCCTATCCGGCGTCTCCCTTCACCCACGTTTCTGTTGTCCATCCCCCAGGGAGGAGGTCACATGTGGATCCTTGTAATAGGTTCCCCCTTTCTAACCCACTCATCCTCTATTCTCCCAGTATCGCCCCTCACACCCCTGGTCCTGAAGGTATCATCCACCCTGGATTCCCTGTGCCTCCAGCTCCCATATGCACCAGTGTACAACCTCTGCTCTATCCAGACTTGCAAGGTAGAATTCGGATCATGATAGTTGGGGGGCTTGGGGGGGGGGGTGAGGAAGCATTTAGGAACTGGAGGAAAGCTGTATTCTTCATTGGTGCTACATCGCACCCTGACTGACTCATCTCCTCCTCTAGACCCCTCTGTGAGGGGATCTCCAGAGACCGACAAATGGGCTTTGGGTCTCCACTCTTCACTTCTCCCTTCAGATTTACCAGCTGAAGGGCATCTTCTCATTTCAGAGATGAAGAAACTGAGTCTAAAGAGGCCATGTATTTTCACAAAGGTGCTTAGCCACAGAGCTGGGTCTGGACCTTAGGCCTCCCTTTCCATTCAGTGGTAATCGAATAGAGTGATTAGGCTACAGCAACAGCTGTTATTGTGTGACTCGTTGATTTTACCCCTCCAGGTAACTGAGTTCCTTAATCTACTTCAAAAGCCTACATCTTCAAAGGGAAGGAACACGGTTTTCAGGAGATAAGCAAGGGTGGGGTCTTCTGCAGTTCGCTTCATGTGAACCTGTCCTGTGCATCCATCGCCCTCGGTTCTACGGAGGTCATTTCCAACCCGCAGCTGCCACGCTGCCACGTAGGAATGACGGGAGATGCTTTGTGCTTCGACCCTGCAAAACTTTGCTCCTGCTCTTAAGTTTGAAATAACTGCTTTCTCCCAAACGGGCCACGATGCATGCACGACTGACGCTCAGATGCGCAAACATTCGTGATTGCCTTCACGCTGCATCTGATAATTTTCTGTGATTTGCCAACCTTTCTTGGTGCAATTTATCTTATCTGGTTCCCCTTTTGGGTAATGTCTTTCTAAACATCCATGATATAATCGGTGCTGGGACTCACCGATTGTACTTGACAGAGGGAATTGAAAGGAAATTATGCATTTCTCTGAACTAGCCTGGGGCACACAAATCAAGGCCTTCGCTGTAGACAGGACCTAGTAAAATTGAAAGTAGCTACACTTTCTATGGAAATTAGCCGCTCCTAGAATGTAATATCGTTAAGCATATATCAAAACCAAAGACAACGAGCATATGATATATATGTCCACATTTACACTGTTCCCTTCCCCCTTCCTTCTGACATAGAGCAATGCTTAGTATGTTATTTATTTCCTTAACATGAACATACATAGAGTTGGTATTTTAAAGAAATTTTTTTTCTTCCTTTAAACTGAATTTCATGGAATCTTCACATGAAATAATCACAACCTGGAGCACTAAATTGGAAGCACTGTGTTCTGAATACCTTTTACTGGTGTAATCAAGAAAAAAAAGAGAAAGAGAGAGAGAAGTATGTTTTTCCTTCAGAGCAGGTATATGCAAATGAAGATCTTGTTTTATTTTTCTCCTGATTGCTTTTTCTTTTGAAATTACAAAGGAAACATCTAAAATCAGGTCATAGGTATTCAAAGAAAGATTTAAAGGTACAGGAAAGAAATGGTTTTGTTCCAAAGAGCTATCCTGCCTGAGGGTGTGCCGGCACCATGCCCACATGATGGAAGGAAGGTCCACATCTGCAGGAGACGGTTGCTTCTTTGTCGACAGCCATGGTGGCAAAAGCGGTTGCCCTTTAAGAGCCTTGGGTTAGATGTAATGAGGACCCGATTCGGTGTTCTCATATACCTCTGCATTGACTTGCGCAGACCTCAAATTACACTCGTTAGGAGTTTATTCAGTGGAGCTCTGGTGGCGGAGTAAAATTTAGTCATGGAAACTCGTGGTACAGTTCTACTCTGTCCTATGGGGTCACTTGGAGCTGACATGCCTCCCTAGCAGTGAGTTTGGTTTGGGGTTTGGTGCCTAACAGGAGCATCTTGGGGGACTGACAGTGAAAAGCTGAGGTTGTCCAGTGACTATTTCAGCCAGGTGGATGGCACCAGCAGAGCTGTCACCAAAGTTGGACACTGAGGTGTCCTGGACATAGGATCAGGCCCCAGGGACCTCTCTGGGACTGATCAAAGAAAATAAGAAACCCACAGCAACCTTGTGGCAAACTGCTAGAACCCATTCCATCAATCAGTCTCCCAGTACACCTGTTATTTAAAATCACCGCATGCAAAATCAATCAGTAAGTCAGCCTATACAGATTGTAATTGTAATGATAATTAATTGACTTCCCTGATTTCATTTTAAAAAACCCTCTAGCATACACTTACATGTTTGCTATGCCTAGAAAATATCATTTTGAGGGGAGTGAAATTAGGTAGGATGGGAGTGGAACAGCAGCAGTAACAAAAAAACCCCTCAAACCCACTGCTGTCCACTCCATTTCTGATAGAATAGAGTTGTCCCTTTGGATGTCCGAGGCTGTACATCGGTCCGGGAGCAGACAGCCTCATTTTCCTCCGATGGAGCATCTGGCAGGTGTGAAGTGGAGTGGAAGTAGGGTCTTAATTTTTCCTTCATGGATTTTTATGTTGCTTAAATTTCTAAAGGTATGCATTTCTTTTATGGTAAGGAATCTGAACTGGGCAAATTTCTGTTTTTCTTCTTTCGCACATCTAAAATCATTTTCATGTGATGGGCCGGCATTCATGACCAGTGACTCAGAATGAGAAGAGACAAGGGCAGCGTTCCCAGTCCAATCCCACAGAAGGTCATCTGGATTTACTGCTTCCAACACGACCTCCTGATCGGACTTAAAATCATTCTGATCTCATTTTTAAATGGACAAGATCTCTATTTTACTTAATTTAGTCTGTTTTATTAATTTCCAGTTATTTATGTCCTTGTGTTGCCATAGGTTCAGCCAACTGCAGTCCGCGTGTTGGCTGCAGTGCTTTGTTACGTTCTTTTGCCTCCCTGGGCAAACTCCTTCCACTGTGATAGCACAAAAAACTTCTCTGGAGAGGGTGCACGGCCTAGAAAGTTAATGGAACTGTCGCATTTCTCACTTTATGTAATTTCATAGAAGCAAATAATGAAATAGATCATCCTTTTTCCCCTCTTTGGTCTCCATAACAGTGCGCTTTCTTGGCTCTTCTAGCTCGCCAGGCATCCTGACTCAGACTCCTGGGCTGATTCCTTTCTCCTTACCCAATTCTCAACAGATGACTTTATTCTCCTCTCTGTACATTTATAACCGCGACCTTACTCTGGGGCAGTCGAACTTCAGTCATCTTTCAGTGTCAACCCCCAAATCTATACCTCTAGTACTGACTCTCCCCGACCCCCCTTAGAGATACATACTTTCTCTCTTGGACACAGCAATTTCCTGACCGTCATTCTTGGGTGGGGTTATCTCTTGGCTCATTTCCAATTTATTTGAGAGCAGCAAAAGATAACAAATTGAGATAATTCAGGAATCAGAAGCTACCACAGGGTTGGAGTTCAAGTAGACTGAAGTTGAAAGGTGACTGCGTTGCAGATGGCGCTACAGACCTCAGAGAGTTTGCAGATTTACAGCTCTTCACACTGCTGTTCATCGTAAAGGAGACTTAGCCACATCCCCCTCTAACTCAGTAGAAGTGCAAAGGCTTGCTTTGTTTCTTAGTTTTATTTAAAAAGAATATGATTGTTTAAACTCATATTTCACTCCACCTCCCCAGTCTTACTCAAAGAATCGAGCTCGCCACCATTTAGTTGTTTTTGATTCATAGTAACCCCATAGGACAGAGTAGAACTGCCCCTGCGGTCTCCAAGACTTCAACTCTTTATGGGCGTGCAAAGCCCCACCCTTTTCCTTTGGATCAGCTGGGATCATTTGCCCTACTCAAGACCAAATTAATTGTTCTAATGTTTTTCTCATTTATTTCTCATCCTCACTCTTCCTTGCCCCCTAAATTTTCATCACAAATATTGACTGCAATAGAAGTAGTACGTTCTTGCATGGTATGTGTTTTTCAAAGTGATATTCTTATTGTGCTGTTTTGTGCAGGCTGCCATTTAAAATCCGCAGAGGATCCTGAGGGGGTCGTGAATGGATGTTAATGGGGAAGGACAGCTCAGAAACGGAGGGCAGAGTGGCTGCCCCAATAAAGATCGTCATCGGTGTCACTGGAAGGTACATGTAGAAAATTAAACTGGCTCATTTTTATCGTGCATATTCCTAACGACACCAAAAACAATCAAATAAATTATTTAAAAGAGAATGTCAATAAAGATGACGCTATCTTATAGTGTCTTTATATTTATTTATTTTACCCAACACTTAAAGAAATTCCTGTTTCTTTATATGCATCTCCTTTGGGCTGTTGCAGGATGTTTTACTCTTAGGCAGCCATCATACTTTTCTTCACCATATCCGTAGTGATAGACATTTGGGTTGCCTCTAGCTCCTCTATTCTAAAATAATGTGATAGTAAACAACCTTAAATATTTCCGTTTGTGGATCAGGGCATTAATTCTACTGCTTTAAATATCAAGGAGAAAGACTGCTGTGCCATTGTATATACGTATAATTAATTTTACGCAATATTGCAAGCTTAGTACTCTTGAGAATGGTTTAACAATTTGCACTTCTTTCTACCTTGCAAAAGGTTCCCATTTCTGTACAGCCTCATCAGTACTCCTTATCAGAGTCCTCAAGATAGCCTATCTTTTGAAGACAGTTCACTCAGATCCAAGATTGGGCTCAATCATGAGTAGCTAGTAAAAGTTAACATCACATGGTAGACACTAGTGCCTGTTTGCTTCCATCACGGACATGCAGTGGAGGTGCTTCTCTCAGAAGGTTTGTGGATGGGGCAACTGCTCTGCTTGCTGCCTCTCCATTTTGTTGCCAGAGTGATGGTTCCAAAATGCGTATCTGCTTTGCTCTATGATCATAGATTGACACTTTACCATGCCCTACCAACTGATTCCTAGCCTCTCTTCTGGCCACACCGGGCCTCTCTGGTTTTCCTATAAGATTAGTCTCTTCCGCACCTCAATGCTTTTCCTTCACGGCCTCTTGTGCTTGGAGAACCCTTCTGAAGTGCCAAATGTATCACTATTGTAACCCTCCTAAGAATCATAGGCATTGTGGAACCTCTACTTTAGAGCCTGTGACCTAAAACCTGCCCCACCCCAAGTAACAAATGATCTTCTCTCCTTTATATTCCCCAGCTCCTCATCAGCTTCCCTGGAACTACTGTCCCTTTCACGAATCCAGCTATGTCTCTGTCCACTCCTATTTGCCTGCATGTACCTTGGAGGCCAGTCTCTTAATTGCCTCTTCCTCCCTCTTTGTTTCCAGAGGTTAGCACAGAACCTCAATTTGAGCGCCTACCAAACATTCTTAAATGAAAAAAATTAACAAGGACTCATTTCGCAGAGAACTAAATGCAGGTCTGGAGAAACTATCGTATATACTCAATTATAAGCCAACCCGAGTATAAGCCGAGGTACCTAATTATTACCTGGGAAACCAGAAAAACTGATTGACTTGAGTATAAGCCTAGGGTGGAAAATCAGGAAGCTATTGGTGAGTTTCAGTTATCAAAACAAATGAAAATAAAATTACTAAAAAGTGGGGTAATCTATTTAAATATTTATTTTAAATAAAAAACATAAATAAAAGGACAAGTCATTTAACATTAGTAAACCAGCAGAGTAAGTAGAAAATGGGTTCAACAAAAACAATGATACCTTAAGAGTACTATTCCCTGAGTTCAATCAGCAACCAAGCTAAAATGTAAAAAGTTAAAATCGTTCAAAACTGGATTCCTCATCATCATCCGTATCCCAATGCAGAGCTTCAGCTGGTGTGAGGTCATTAAAGATGCTGTCCTCACTGAGATTGCTGTCATCATCATAACTGCTGTCATTTTCATACAAAGCGCAGTCTTCACTGCCATCCATAGCATTACTAATACTACATTTCTGGAAGACACACCGCACCATGTCTTCTGGAATGTCTTCCCATGCATCTCGAACCCACTTTGCTATTGACTCTATGTCAGGCTTCATGAGATTTCCTCCTTTTGCTAGTCGGGCTTGACCAGATGACATCCATTCATACCACTGACCCGTGTATAAGCCAAACCCGTTTTCCAGCTAATTTTTGTGCTGAAAAACTCAGCTTATACACGGGTATATATGGAAAGTTGAATTTCTTAATGGTGCAGAGAAGGATGGAGCGGAAAGCTAAACCTAGGTCTCCTGATTTCCTCTGGTTTCCACGATACATTGAAGAATTCCCAGCACTTATCCTTATGAAGCACTTCCATTCTATCAGGGAGCAGTTGGATAAAATGTAAAGGGTCATCCTCCTAGTGCAGGAAACATTGTGCCACATAGCACTATACCAAGACCCAGGTGCTGCTGGATCGCTTCTGACCTTTCAGAAGCAGATCACCCATCTGTAGGTGGGTTGGAACTGTCAAATTTTGGGTTAGAAGCATTTACTACTCCAACAACTTTCATGGTGGGGCAAGCTTCGGGCTGCTGAGCTTTCCATGGGAGGAAGATGAGCCTTTCTGCTCTCATGGACATCCGAAGTCTTGGAAACTGCAGTCTGTCCTAGTCTGGTCTAATCTGTCCTATACCGAGAGCTGGAATCAGAATTGGTGGTGAGGGGGGAGTGGCAGAGCTGGTAGAGAATGATCAAGGGCAAGGTTACATAAAGAAGAGGTATAGCTATAACCCAGGTGGGGACGGAGCATGATAGTGGGGCAGGAGGAAAGTCAAGGGAAATAGAGGAAAGAGCTAGGAGGCAAAGGGCATTTATAGAGATCTAGACAAAGACATGTACATGCAAATATATATGAGGATAGGGAAATAGATCTATGTGTCTATATTTATAAGTTTAGTATTAAGGTGGTGGAAGGACCTTGGGCCTCTACTCAAGCACTCCCTCAATGCATGAATACTTTCTTTTATTAAATTGGCATTCTATGATGCTTACCCTCTGACACAACTGCTGAAGCCAAAGCGGGTGAACAAGTAAATGTGGTGAAGAAAGCTGATGGTGCCCAGATATCAAAAGAGATAGTGTTTGGGGTCTTAAAGGCTTGAAGATAAACAAGCAGCCATCTAGCTCAGAAGCAACAAAGCCCACATGGAAGAACACACCAGCCTGTGTGATCACGTAGTCCCGAAGCGATCAGTTATCAGGCATCAAAGAACAAAAAATCATATCATTGGCTGCACACCTCCATGATACGATCGCCGAGGACAAACGGGTGCATAAGCAAATGTGGCAAAGAAAGCTGATGGTGCCCGGCTATCAAAAGAGATAGTGTCTGGGGTCTTAAAGGCTTGAAGGTGAACAAGCAGCCATCTTGTTCAGAAGCAACAAAGCCCACATGGAAGAAGCACACCAGCCTGTGTGATCACAAGGTGCCAAAGGGATCAGGGATAAGGCATCATCAAAAAAAAAAAAATCTTACCATAGTGAATGAAAGGGGAAGTGCAAAGTTGAGACCCAAAGCCCATTTGTCAGCCACTGGAGACCCCCTCACAGAGGGCTCTAGGGGAGGAGATGAGTCAGGGTGCGATGTAGCACCGATGAAGAATACAGCTTTCCCCCAGATCCTGGATGCTTCCTACCCCCAACTACCATGATCTGAATTCTACCTTGAAAGTCTGGATAGAGCAGAGGTTGTACACTGGTACATGTGGGAGCTGGAGGCACAGGGAATTCAGGGTGGATGATATCTTCAGAATCAGGGGGTGAGAGGCGATACTGGGAGAGTAGAGGGTGAGTGGTTTGGAAAGGGGGAACTGAGTACAAGGATCTACATGTGACCTCCTCCCTGGGGGACGGACAGCGGAGAAGGGGGTGAAGGGAGACGCTGGATAGGGCAAGCGATGACAAAATAATAATCTATAAATTATCAAGGGCTCATGAGGGAGGGGGGAATGGGGAGAGAGGGGGGAAAAAAGAGGACCTGATGCAAAGGAGAGCAAATGCTTTGAAAATGATTAGGGCAAGGAATGTACAGATGTGCTTTATACAATTGATGTATGTATATGTGTATTGTGATAAGAGTTGTATGAACCCCTAATAAAATGTTTAAAAAAATAATCCTAAAAAAATGCTTGGTAGTATGGACATTTAAAAGGTCTAGTAGCATTTGGGGGCCTGTAAATTATATTCAGAAGCACATCATTGATCTCCAAATTAAGGGTTAAAATTCCTTAATTCAAAGATTATACATACTAGTTTTTAAAAAGCCAATGTCTGGGTGATTGTTTCCCTTTTGTTTTCATTTTTTCCTTCTGCTTCTTAACTGTATTTCAGAGATACAGCAATGAAACTCACCATTTTGTCCAGAAACTTTGCAGAAGAGTCTACAATGCTGAATGTTCTATTATAAAAGTATGTCCTTTTCGGTTGAAGTGTTTTGCAAAAATTCTCCATCCACTTCAGTTCTCTCCTTGACCTTGAGAGCGAGCCAGGGTCCCCACTTGAGCCGAGGAGAGAAACGCTTCTTCTTTATTTTTCTATCCCTTTTCTGGAGTCATTCCGCCAGAGCTGGCTATGAGAGAGCCATGTCGCCATTAACTTCAGGCATTTCCTGGCCATTTTAGAGCAAGAAAGACAGGTGACAGAGGGAGTGTGTGCCGCTTCAGCAGCAAAACCAAGGGGCTGCTTTGTAGCTGTTTGTAATGCCTTCTCAGTTTCCACAAGACTCCGAAGAGCCATAGCGGTCTACAGCCGAACAGAGCTCATTATTTCCAGCCTATGCATTAGGGGACAGAATAACAATTATCCAGGCAAATTGAGGAAACTCATATGCACAGAGAAGCAAAGTCTCTGATTTTTCAAATCCTACAACAGAACTGGGACTTCTGATTCTTGATGACTTGTTTCTCATCACTAAAAAAACCAAACACACACACACAAAAAAAACCCTCTCAAACCTGTCCTTGAGTCGCTGCATCTCACAGCAGCTTCCATGTGTGTCAGAATAGACCCGCATGGCAGAGGGCTTTCTTCTCGTCCCCCACACCTTTTTATTGGGAAGTAATACAGGGCTCACATCAGTTCATAGCTCAGTCACATGGAGCAGTAGGTCAGTGACTGTGAAGCAGATCAGGTTTTTCTTCCAGGGAACCCTTGGATGGACTTCAACTGCCAACCCTTTGAGCAATTAGCTGTTTAACTACATGCACCACTCACAGACTCCTTCCCTGCAGTAGAAAAACCCGCTGACATCAAGACAATTCTGACTCATGGAAACCCTATAGGACAGAATAGAATTGCTCCTCAGAGTTTCAAGGACTGTAAATCTTCATGGAAGCAGACCGCTTCCTCTTTCTCCTGTGGAGTGGCTTGTGGGTTTGAACTACCAACCTCACAGCTAGCAGCCAATTGTTTAACTCACTGTGACTGCAGGTCTTTGGAGCGTGAAAACAGTTTTCCATATGCCAAGAATGATGCCCCAGCTGATGTAGCATGAATGTTTATAACTGGACATATTCTTATTTTTTATGTCAGAGGCACATTGCAAAATAACTTATGTTGTATTTCACATGCAACCTTTGAATTCACAGCAATGCTCTTCTTAGTCATACTGGTGAAGGGTTTTCATACAAATAGCCTATGGCAAAAGATGTAGGAGGTGATGGTCATAGTACAACTGTTGGTCAAATTGTTTTGGTTTTTTTCCTTGATAAAATGACTCACAAATAAAAATATTTGAAAAGTCACTGCATTTAAAATATGACATTTCAGGAACAAAATAATAACAAATATTATTATTGAGAGCTTGAAAAATATAGTCTGGGAGCACAAATTTTAGAGAGGCTGTCTGGATAATTCATATATATTGATGTCATAGTGGTTTATGCATTAAGCTGCTAACTGTTAGGCCAGTGGTTCAAGGCCACTAGCCCCTAAGGGAGGAAGATTATTTGACTATTCTGATAAGGATTTAAAGACTAAAAACTCAAAAGGACAGTTCTACTCTGTTTTGTAAGGTCAGAATGAGTTGGAATCAACTCTGTGACAGATATCAAATTAAGTAGATACTTGGTCCTATATACATCACTCAAAAATATTTTAAAATCTCGCTTCTTGATGAAAGTGTAGCATAGTTTAAGAAACATGGTAAAAGTCTTTTGTGGAAAAGGATTTCTAGATTAAGCAGGCCAGTCAGTTTCCTTAAAAGGCAGTATGAACAAATATTTTCTCAATTTTATATAAATCAGCTTGTGATCATAAGGATTCAAGATGTAATAAGCACAGTAAACTTAATCTTTATATATTTTTTTCCACATTATTCAGGATTTGGTGACTTATAAAGACTGAGGAAGAAAGACAGAAAAGCTAATCTCCATTTGACCAGGATTCTATTTCTTATAGAATGAAGCAGTAAGCTTAATGGTTTTTCTCTTCTACATTTGGCCAATTTTCATATAGCAAAGAGTGTTCAGGAAAAATTCAACATTTATTCCTTTTCAAAATTCTTAGATGACAATTTTTTAAAGAAAGATATGTGATCTAAGTAATCATCTTGTGCTATGATATCTTGACATAGCTATTATCGATCAAAACACAGTTACAAAGAGAACGTTCATTCTCTTTCTGTAAACTAAACCTATGGGAGGGCTTGATGAGACCCACAATGCAAATCTATTCTTTTTTGATAGATTAATTATGGAACAAGATAACCTTTACAAAGGTATTTTAGGTAGTCCCATATGTTTTTTATAGCCACTTAATTGAAACTATAAATAAAAGCTTGGCTTATTTTTTAAATTGTTTTCCCGACAGTTTTATTGGCACACAATTTGCATATCATATAATTCAACAGTTCAATCCTATCACGGAGAAGTGTACAATGACTACCACTTCCGTGTTAGAGCATCCCTCCCCTCCTGGCTGCATTGCCTTGAAAATGAGCTAGGCAGCCACATCTGCTCTAGTGCAGTCCCCACACCCCCTGCCCCGCCCTCATTATTTATTCCTTAAAATTTCCTGAAGAAAGAACCATCTTAAAGGCTGTCAACAAGGTACTTCAACAGAAGATAGCTTCTATAAACCAATCCAAACCAACAACACTTCCATCAAGGCATGTCTGACTCATAGCAACTCTACATAGAATTTCTGAAGCTGTAAATCTTTATAGGATCAGACAGCTTCCTCTTTCTCTATATGATATCATCTACATAGGGTGGCAAGTCTTCCAATCTACACATCTTTCCTACATTGGCTTCCAGTGCCGGCCGGTCGGCCTCTGTGAAGAGTTGAGGCCTATTTAGGTCCATGTGTATCTGGCAGGATCACGGCTTCTCAACAAGTAGAACTCAATCAGGTTTTGGTCCCGATGTCTCCTTGTTGAGAATTAAAGAATCATCCTCAGATTGCAGTTTTCCTCTGAACCATTAGGAATATTTTAGTGTGTAGTCCACCAGAATGCTCTACTTTTTATTTCTCCTCCTTCTTGGATGATTACTGTGGGCCTCAGGTGCCAAGCTGTGGAACATAATTGTCTACTGATGGTGACATCTGGTTTGCTGGCAAGCTTCTTCCAGAGTCTCTCTCCCCCTCTTTTTCCTAGTGAATAAATGATAGCTTAAAGCTGTGTAATAATAGAGCTTTATCTCCTAACACGTTTGGGCCAGGTTTATTTCAAATTCATTAGCTATGCTAAGCACAAACTAGGAAACAATGATAATCTTGGGTGCAAGTTACTCTTCAGAAATTTTTCTAGCCTGGATAATTGTCTGGAATAAATTCTGAAGCTTAAAGATTTTTTTTTAATTTACAAAGGAAAAATCAACACTTATGATTATTATATGCTAATCCAAAATAAGAAGAGGGTACTTTAGTGAACTTTCCTCCAGAGATAAAATTTTCAAAAGACTTATGAATTTACATAGTATAGATACAGTCTATGATTCTTTGTGTGTATTACCATACTGTATTCACTGTGCATATTTTCCTTTTAATGCTTTAAGGTTGCTATTGTATAATCATTATTATTCATGCCTTTCTTAGCCTTAAATCTACTGGAAGCTGAAAAATATATATAAAAAGACAAAATAAGAAAACAAGTTATTATTAAAAAAAAGACTTTTTTTTAAAGAAAAAGACAAAATATACCAACCTTGTGTAGAAATTTGACCATAGTCCTTCTGATCATTTAAGGTATAGTCAATACATGTCTTTCCCCCCAAGCATTTTATTGTGCATTAGATGGGGGTTTACATCTCAGCTCATCATTTTTGGAGTCAACAACTTACCCAATTTAACAAACCTCCTAATGGTTTGCCCTTTCCCCCACCCCCATCTTTCTCCTATTTCCCTATAGTATACTATCATCCCTTTCAGCCAAGTAACCACCTGTCTACCCTCTAGCCCATTACTTCCCCTTCCTTCCTTTCCCTCTGTACCTGTGGTAGTCACAAAGACTGTTTCTTTTAGTATAGTCTTTTCTAGATACAAAAAAAGACGAATAGTGATCTATACATACAATATTTGTCCTTTTGTGATTGGCTAACTTCCCTCCACCAATAATGGCCTCCAAACCTACCCATGTCATCAGGTGCTTCAGAGTTGACTCATTATTCCTCGATGATGAGTTGTAATTTATTGTGCATATAAACCAAAAATTTTATTTACCCATTTTTCTATCGATGGGCATTTAGGTGGCTTTCATCTCCATGCTCTTACTGTGAATAATACTGCAATGACCATGGAAGGACAAATATCGGTTCATGCCATGTTCTTTGTTTCTGTAGGATACATGCCTCCATGGCTATAGCTGGGTCATATGGTATTTCTTCTATTCCCAGTTGTTTGAGGCGGCACCACCAGGCTTTTCCCAGTGCTTACACTGTTTCACAGCCCCACCAACAGTGAATTACTCCCTCAGCCTCCCTGCACTCCAGCCAGCATTTGTGGCTTACTGCTTGTTGTGAAGTTTGCTATGTGGGGTCAGATGGCCTTTGTATCTCTCACATGGCTAGTGGTCAAGAGCCTTTCTTCATGTTTGTTGGCTGCCTGTATGTCTTCTTTTGTAAACTGTTTACGTGCTCTGTCCTTTTTCAAAATTGGGCTATTCTTTTTCTTGTTGAAGTTTTGAACTTTTCTGAAGATTTTAGAGATTTGTCCTGGGTCTAATAGATCATTGCCAACATTTTTCTTCCTGTATGTGGGTTGTTTTTTATTTGTTTGGTGAAATATTTTGCTGCACACAAGTTTCTTATTTTGAGTGGATTTTTAAAAAGAGGAGGAAAAGTAAAATTGATATAGACTTGGAATCTTTAGTGACAAACAAGTTCTTCTGAAAAACAAAAACCAAAAAATTACTTATTTTCAAAAGGACTCTGTCATCTGTTTTCTCTTCTGCTGTGTGCTTAGGTTTCGTTAGGTTTGATAATGTGTTGAGGCCATGTATTTCGACCCCCCACATCTGTCCATTTCTTTTACTGATGATCTATATAATTCTAGAGTTTACATTAGGTCTTTGATACATCTTGAGTTAATTTTTGTCTATGGAGTGAATTGTGGGTCCTTATTCATTCTTCTGAAATGAAAAACCAAAATTTCCAGCACCATTTGTTAAAGAGGCCCTCTCTTCTCTACTTAATATATTTCAGTCCTTTGTAAAAAAATTAGTTGTCTGTAGGAGGATGGGTTCATTTTTGGGGTTCTCTTTTCTGTTCCATTGGTTTACATATCTCTTGCTGTACCAGCACCAGGCTGTTTAGACTATGATAACTGTAAAGGATGTTTTGAGATTGGGAAGTTACAGGCTTTCTAACTATGATACTTTGCTCTTCCTTACTAGTGCTTTCCTCTCTTGGGACCCTTTCCATATAAAGTTGGTGATTAGTTTTTCCATCTTTTTAAAGACTGATGCTGGATCTGAAATGGAATTGTATTATATTTACAGGTTGCTTTGCATACAGTTGGCATTTTTATAACTAACATACTCTGGGGTCACGAGATTTGATAGTAACAAGGCAAACATCCCTGGAGGTTCATTTGGAATGTGTCAACGTATCTCACATCAGGACACTGTCAATTATACGTGTATTACAAATTGCTACAGAAGGCATGTCATGCTTGTGAACCCTCTGCTGGCTTCTGAACACTTCCTAATGGAAGCCTCTGAATCCAATAGGAAAAACCTTCTTGAAAGTGAGGTTTTTGAGCTCCTCTTTCAGGTTGCTGATAAGGACTGCTGACTGAGGTCGCAGTGTTTCCAGGAAGCATATGCGGAGCAGGCTACACCTACTGCTGACAGGCTACAGGGAGGGCTCTGACAGCAACAGGACAAACCTCTCTGGGGGTTCATCTGGGGTATGATCATGGTTGGCTGCTGGACTGATAGGCACTCCTACAGAATTCCTACCGTGCAATACAAAACTCTAGTTTCCCAACAACAGCAAAAAACCCTAATAAAAATATCACAAGATACAGAGATCAAAGAGACAATGGCCCAGCCCAATGGACATTAAAAAGAGAGTTAAAATATGCCTAGTAGTGATCAAATAACAACAAAAGTGGGGGGGAGTATAACACAATAACATTAAACATAATTAAATATGTAAGGGGAAACATATACAAAGAGCTAATAAGGAAAGCAATATGCAAGAATAAATAAAAATCGAATTGTGACTGAAAAAGAAAGTACTTAACATAATTGACTTACCAACAGATTTAATCATATAGAAGAAAGAATACATTATTAGAACTAGGATATAAGATCATTAAAATTACATATTCTGAAGAACAAGAACAAAGGTTCAAGAAGACTGAGTACAATTTAATAGAAATATGGGACAAGAGTCCTAATATATGCATGTGTTAGTCTGGGTGGAGTATAGAAACACATATGTGCTTAAGAGAGAGTTTTATGTAAAGGTCAATTGTACATTAAGAAAGCATGCCAACCCAGTTCAGTCCAAACCCATAAGTCTGATATTAACCTGTATGTCCAACCCCAATCTATAAAGTCCTCTTCAGACTCATGAAACATATGCAATGATGCCAAATGCAGGAAGATCACAGGTCAGTGGGTGGGAAGTTTTGTAGATACAGTGGCATTGTAAGCATCTCAGCACTGGCAGGGGTGTCTATGTGGCTTTTCCAGGTCCAGCATTCTGGCTGCATCAGGGTTGGTCCATATGGCTTCTCTTCAGGGATGTCCTGCAAGGAGTCAGCCTTGTCAGTAGAGTCTCCAAGGAAGTGTGCAGAGAGAGAAGTGTCTTCCACCTTCAAGGAGGAAATACCAGAGTTCCCAGAATTCTCAGAAGAAGCTATGCCCACACAGAGGCCTCAGTGGCTATGACTTCATTGACAGACTAGATTCCACCACATTCACTCTTAATCCTCTTAAGTCCCAAATTGACACCAGAGTATGTAACTACCATAATGCATCAAGAGAATTCCAGAAGTAAATGAGAGGATGAAAGGGAGAGAAAGAATATATGAAAAAACAAATGGAAATTTCTTCAAGATTATGAAGGACATAATTCTGAAAGTAGCAAGAGAGAAACAACTAGTTAAATACACAGGTCCCCATTAATATTAAGCTAAATTTTCTCTCAGAACCATTGGAGACCAGAAAACAATAACATGATATAGTTTAAGTGCTCAGAGAAAACTGCCAGCCAAAAATAAGATACCCAGTGAATCTGTTCTTTAGGAACAAGGGTGAAATTAAAACATTTTCACACAAATAGAAACTGGAAGAGTTCACATTCACCAGACCAACCCTATACAAAAATACTAATGGGAGTTTTGCAGATGGAAGGGTAAAGACACAAGAAAGTAATTAAAAGCTACACATAAAATGAAAGAAAATTAAAAGGAAATCCATGAACAAGTATAAGTTCTTATAGTAAGGTTCTCATCCTTGATATTTCTCAATATTTTTCCATGTTTTTCATAACAAATATATAAAAGGCAAGAATAAACGTATGTTACATAACACATTAGTATAAAGACATAATTCGTGACAATAGATGAAAATGGAGGAGAGAGATGATAGGGATATAAAATTTCCTGTATGTTACTGAAGTTAAATGCAAGCAAGCTCTAGAATGCTATAAATACAATCTTAATATCAGATGACATAGACCTTATCACCTTAAAATCTGTTAGAAATGATAAAAATGGACATTTTATAATGATAAAAGGGTCAATCAAGAAGACTTAACAATAATAAATATATATATACACAACATCAGAGCACCTAAATATATGAAGCAAACACTGGTTGAATTGAAGGGAGAAATAGCTAGTACTACCAAAATAGCTGGTGACTTTAAGACATCACTGTATATATTACGCAGAACATAAAGAATACCAATATAGAAACAGAGGACCAGAACGACACTGTACACCAACTAGACTTAACAGACATAGAATATTTTACCTCCAAGCAGAAGAATTATACAAAGGTAAGTAAAAAAATATTGCTGTTAGAGTTCCTATCCTTGTACACAGATTTATTATAAACAGGAAGTATTTAAACACATCTCCTTGATGATTGCATCACTGCAGACAAGCTCTTTCTGTAATATGCGTGCTTGTCTTAGTCACACCAGGGTGCCTTCCAAAAGGAAGTCCAGGGAAAACAGTGGCCTCTGAGGTCATCAGCCGAGACTGGATCCTGCTTCTGACTGGACTTCTGACATCTGGTTCTTTGGACTTGAGCCAGGGACCTCCCATGTTTCCTGGTGATCCTAGGAGTTTTCATTAGCCTGCTCTCTCGCCTACCAACCTTGGATTCACTTGCCCCCACAGTCAGAAACATGCCATCTGATCTGTCAATCTCAAGTTCATGTGTGAGTTAGCAGAAGCCTCTAACCTGATAGCTGACCTATGGACTTGAAACATCATGGCTTTACATCTGTGTGAGTCATTTATTTGATATAAGCCTATTTACATATATAAGCCTCACAATGGTTTTGCTTCTCTAGAGAACTCAGCCTAAAGCACCTTATATACCCTGAAGACTTAAGAGTAAAAAAACAAAGCAAACCCTCAAAGGGACTTGAACACGAATGTTCTTTGCAGCGTGGTTCGCAATAGCCAAAAGGTAGAGACAAGTTCAATGCCAATCAATAGGAGAATGGATAAACAAAGTGCAGTACATGCATACCACACAATACTACCCAGCTAGTAGGAGAAATAAACTCTTGATAAAATTAGTTAATTACAAAAGGATAAATAATGGAAGGTCTCTTGCATTGAGAAGTGTAAGAAAGGCAGATGTACTAAGAACAAAGTTTATTAGTGGCCACCAACGGTGGGACGGAGGGGGGCGGGGAAGGCGAGTAAATGTTGACAGAAAAAAAGTAACATTGAATAAAGGTCACGGCTGGTTATAATTATTAGACAACGAGTTGTACACCTGTAAAAAGGAGAGTTGAAAAAATGTGTCGTGGATATATTTCAACAACAGCAAAAAGGAACAGTCATTGGCGTTCTGTATGCACGATTCATTTGGAGCAACGAAGGCAAGATGGAGAGTCCAGAGAGGATGAGGTTATGGCATGCGTCCGTTGTCTCCCTTACTGGCGTCCTTTGCCACGAATGCAGAACTGGGAAATGTCCGGCTGCACCATTTCTGAACATCTGATCAGAGATGCTTTCGAAAAGTTCTAATCACGAGAGGGGGAGGAATAAAATAAGAATGAAAATTCTCACAAATACTATATTTTCTGGGGACATGGAGGGTGGACAAACCCCTGAGACTATTGTCCTGGGATAATCTTCAAATCTTAAACCAAGATCCCTGAAGTCATCTTAAAACCAAACAAGAGTTTAGCTTGACTAGTAGCAAATGTCTGCCTTGAGCATAATGATCTTATAAGAACTATCATGTAGGGGTCAAATTAACAACAATTCAAAAGATTCACTAGGAACCTTAGGGGGAAGTTAATTTATGTTAAGAGAGAGGAACAACTCAGAAAAGAATGGTGACAATGGTCACACAATGTGAAGAATGCAAACCAATTCATGGAATCGTACACATAGAAACTCTTGAATTGGTGTGCATTTTGCTGGGCATATTCTCAGCAACATAGTAAATAAGATTACAAAAATAAAATCAAAGATGTCATCGAATGATAGGGAAGACTTTCTAAGATAGAGACTTGTGAACTGAAAAAATATAGGTGCATGTTTGATCAAGAGGTGTCAATCGGATCAGGTATCAGGGATAAAAAGATCCAAAACAACAATTATATCGATGCAAGCGAGGAGGGTTGGAATGGAGACCCAAAGCCCATCTATAGGCAATTGGACATCTCCTTACAGAAGGGTCACAAGTCAGCCACAGTGCAGTATAGCACCAACGAAACACACAATATTCCTCTAGTTCTTGAGTGCTTCCTTCCCCCCACTATCATGACCCAGTTCTACCTTATAAATCTGTCTAGAGCAGAGTACATACATTGATACAGATAAGAGCTCCAAACACATGGAACCAGGACAGATAAAGCCTTCAGGAAAAGTGTAGGAGTAGCAATACCATGAGAGTAGTAGTGGGAGGAGAGGAAGAGGGGGTGAGAGGGGGAACTGTTCACAAGGTAGGATACATAGTAGCCACCCCCTCCCAGAGGTGCAAATAAAAGAAAGGTGGGTGAAGGGAAACAGCAGACAGTATAAGATATGAAATAACAATAATAATATATAATTGATCAAGGACTCACGGAGGTGGGAGGATAGAGGAGGGAAGGGCAAAAAGAGGAGCTGATTCCAAGGGCTCAAGTAGAAAGAAAATGTTTTGAAAATAATGATTGCATTTTATGTACACGTGTGCTTGATACAATTGAATTATGGATTGTTATAAGATTTGTAAGATCCCCCTATAAAATGATTAATAATATGTATACAATACATATATATGTGCAGAATTGTGTGTGCAGTTTCCGATAATTTAAAATGAGGTACGCATACAAATATTATGAAGCCATACTATTGCTATTACTAATACTAGTACTAATATAAATACTATGTATGCTAGTATTCGTATAAGTACTAATAGCAGATCATAACAATGGTTGGTTCTGGATTGCTGGAGGAACCAGGAGAAAGAGAGACTTTACTGTATGAGCTAATTCTTGAACAATGAAGGCATTAGGGGCTCCTACCCTCACTTCCTATACCCACAGTGGAAAATCCACACCTACCTTTTGACTATCCAAAACCTTAATAGCCTATTGCTGACTGGAAGACTTACTTATAAAGGAAGCAGTCCATTAACACATATGTTGTATGTTACATGCACTATATGTTGTGCGTGCATGAAAGCATTTCACGGTGTACCTACATTACACGGTGCGCCTGCATTTCCAATACAAGGTGTTTCAAAAAAGGGCAAGCTTTTCCGGCTTGCTCGTGTAACGATAGCCATGGCTCCACAGATTCTCGCTCTCTGTCTGTCTGTCTTTTACAAAGGTCCTTGCACTAGATGTATTATCTTGAAATGTCTGTGGTTGCCACAATCTATAGCAGAGTGCAATCTACAGTAGAAACCAAGCAAATTAACTTTCTCTTGTCATGACTTTTCTCTGTTTCTTGAAGGCACTTCCCGTATCACTAGTGGCACTTTGCATTAGTATTCACGCTTTACAGAATTGTACCAAGCATAATGAACGATACATGAGAAATTCAAAGGATCTCTTTCTTTACTGTGATATGCAATTAACTGGCAAGAAGACCTGTTCGGGTGAAGAGATTGCGGGTTTCCCTGCACCATGCTGAAACAATCCTGTCAAGTGAACTGGCGCGGTTCAAATCCTGTCATTGAAGAACCTCCTGAGTCTTCTTGTGCCTCTTCTCACTCTTATCCTAGCTTTCCTGTTAACTTGCCACCTCCTGGGGAAATAAGACCACCAAGGAGGTGTCCTTTGGCTTGCGCTGCAGCAATGTTCTGAATATCACCACTTGGGATACACCATAGCAGCTGAGAACATTGTTTCTGGACACAAAACCCTGCTGCCTGAGTGCCGGCCCTTTGTGGACCAGTGTGGAACCATTTTTAGTTAGACTCAATGCGAACAAGCTTCAGTAGCTAACACACAAAGGGGACAAATACATTAACAATGTTAGAATTCCTTTCGTAGTGAACACTCTATCATCTTTATTCCATTTGTTTTTTTAAATATGTACTAATGTCAGATCAATATATGGCTGAATATTAAAGAAGTTCTCTAAAGGAGAAAAAGTGATAATTTTGATCTTAAATTTTTTTAAGAATCATTTTATTGGGGGCTTGTACAATTCTTATCACAATCCAGCCATCCATCCATTGTGTCAAGCACTTATGTACATTTATTGCCATCATCATTCTCAAACATTTGCCTTCTTCTTGAGCCCTTAATATCTGCTGCTCATTTCCCCCTCCTTCCCCACTCTCCCCTACCTCATGAACTCTTTATAATTCATAAATTATTATTTTGTCATATGTTACACTGTCTGGCATCTCCCCCCACCCTCTTGTCTGCTGTCCATCTCCCAGAGCGGAGGCTATACGTAGATTCTTGTAATCAGTTTCCCCTTTCTACTTCACATTCCCTGCACCCTCCAGGCATCACCACTCTCACCACTGGTCCTGAAGGAGTCATCTATCCTGGATTCCCTGTGTTTCCATTTGCTATCTGTACCAATGTACATCCTTTGGTCTAGCCAGATTTGTAAGGTAGAATTGGGATCATGATAGTGGGGGAAGGGGGAGGGGAGAGGAAGCATTTAAGAACTAGAGGAAAGTTATGTTTCATCGTTGCTACCCTGCACCCTGACTGGCTCATCTCCTCCCCACAACTGATCTTAATTTTTTAAATGGGTAGGATTTATATAGAAAGTTATATGATTTTACTATGTGGCATTTTCCCCTAAAATAATTATTAAGGAGAAAAATATCAGATGATTCAGAGAAGGTGAAATGTCAAACACTCATCACTGATACTGAGGTTGTATTTGTGTAAACCTGTTTTACTAGTAAACATTTATTATATGCTTTTTATACAAAGTCTAGAAAGCGAATATAATGATTGTTGGTGTTGATGCTGCTGCTGGCTAGGTTGTGCCTCCTAATGACCCATGGACAACAACACAGAACACTGCCCGGTCCTGCTCCACCCTCACAATTGTTATGTTGGAGTCCACTGTTGCAGCCGCTGTGCCAATCCATCTCATTGATGCTCTTCCTCTTTTTCTCTGGGCCTCTGCTTTACCGAGCATGATGGCCTTCTTTAGGGACTTGCCCCTCCTCATAGCGGGCCCAGAGTACGTGAGATGACGTTTCACCAGCCCTGTTTCTAAGGCTCTTTCGGGTTGCACATCCCTCGAGACAGACTTGTTTTCTCTTGTGGCAGTCTGTGGTGTTTTCCATGCAGTTCTTCAACTCCCTAACTTAAAGACATCAGTACTTCTGTCATCTTCAGACACTGTCCAGCTTTCACATGTGTGGGAGGTGGGGAAAATTCCAAGGCGTGGGGAGAGCACACGTTAGCCCTTGAAGTGGTATCCTTGCTCTGTAACACTTGAACACGATCCTTTGCAGCAGATTTGGCCAATGAAATACATTATTTAATTTCTTAACTGCCACTTCCATGAGGCTGGATTGTGGATCTAATTAAATTAAATCCTTGACGAACTTTGATATTTTCTCCATTTATCATGATGTTATCTGTTGGTCCAGTTGTGACAATTTTTATTTTCTTTACATTGGATTGCAATCCACACTGTAGTCTTCGATCTTCATCAGTGATGTGCCTCAAGTCCTCTTTGCTTTCAGCAAGCCAAATAATTTCATTTGCATATTGTAGATTGTTAATGAGCCTTCAGCTAATCCCGAAGCTGTATTCTTTGTATAGCCCGACTTCATTTAATACAATGATTTAAAATGCCGATAGCCAACATTCTAGTTTTCTAGAATTTTTAGGCTAAAGTTGCAGAGTCAACAGTAAGATTTAATATGCAAACCAAACCAAGACTTAAATAAAGGTATAGTTGTAAGTAGACTCAATCCCAGAAAAGGTTGGCAGATTATAGGAAATAAGCTGGAGTTAGAGAAACTAACAGAGCAGGAGGCTGCAATTTTCAACGGAGGAAATAATAAGGGCAGAAGAATATTGTCGCAGTGAGACTGAGGAGGGAGAAAGGAGCTTTCGAAATACTTCGGGGAAGCAATGGTTTGCCTGGTAATTGGAAGCCAGATGGAAAAGAGAAATAGAAAGGGCCTATGGAATGAGACAGGATCCTTGGTGACACAGGGGTGAAGAATTTGCCTGCAAACCAAAAGATTGGCCATTGAAGTTCATCAGCGAATTCACGGGAGAATGATAATCTGCTTCGGTAAGGACTATGCCTTGGAAAGTCTCGGGGCAGTTTGACTCTGCCCTAGATGGCTGCTATGAATCAGAAGCAGCATGAAAGCCAAGTTTGTTTGTTTTGTAGAAGGAAGGAGGACATTGGTGGTGTCAATAGTCATAACAATTTAATAGTTATAATTAGGCCAAAGTTACAGGCAGGTGATAGGGGTGAATCCGCCCAGCGGTGCCTCAGAAGAAATGCTTGGTGTTTTAGGTCCCCAAACTCAGCCATGGAAGACTCCTACGGAACACAGCTCTCCTCTGGCATACATAGTTTCCACGAGGCTAAGCAGACTCAGTGAAAACTGGTTTACACCAGAAGACATTTTAAAAGGCCCAAGATGGCGAACTTCGGTGGGGGGGCACACCCCCAGAATGATAGCAGTGGTTGAGGTTTCTGGAATAATGTTTTTGGGATCGTTTTTCAGACAGCTTTTTCCTCCTCCTTTTCCCTCCGAATGATTATCAATTCTCCTCTCCTGAAAGGCTCCGCAGAAGGTTACCCTTCTCCCCGGGGCTTTTTCTCACCCTTTTCCTCTTCAATACTGTTGGCTAGCTTGATTGGAACTTGGTTATCTTGTCTGGTTTCCGTGATCCATGTGTCTGGTGTTGCTCTTCCTCCTGCCCCATGGCTCCATCGCTACTTCTTCCTCCTCTGTCTGCTTCTCCGAGTGTGGTGCCGCGTTTTCTTCTCTCTGCATTCTCACGCAGGGGAATCTTGCACAAGCTCGAGAATTCTACCACCCTGTCTGTGCAGCCAGACCCGAATCATTGTCCTCCTCCAACTTCTTCACCAACGTCCACTCTTCACCCTTGCCGACCACACTATCTGGAGACCCCATTGGTGCCGCAGCTGAAGGTGGTTCACAAGGAGTGATTTCTCCACCCCATAACCCACTTCTTCATTTCTGCTCCTGAACTCTGCTATTTAAATCATTCCTTCTTGGTCGCCCAATCTCAAAATATGGAATTTTCTTGGATTTCTCTTTCTTCACACCCACTATGGCTCAGATCCATTCACTGCCATTGTCACCAGCCTATTCAATTGCCCATGATAATAGCTCTCCTATTATTCTCCCTAATGTGCATATATCCCAGAGTCCAGGTCCATAATGTGTATATATAGGTAGTTACTGGATTTATAAATATGATCTATTTTCATTCTTTCAGTTCTTCTTTATCAAGGATCTGCTACGTGTTAGAAAATGTCAGGGGAGAGAGAGAGGATGATAAAAGCTTCTTACATTAAAAAAAAGGATTTCAAGTATTTTTAAAATAAGAATTCTGAGTTTTGAATCTACTATCCTTCCAGATAAAAAGACTGAGAAATATGGCTGTATTTGTGTGATATAAATTTAGTGAAAAAGAACTCATTGATAGCAACATCTGTTAAATAATGGACGAGGGTATTACAAATGCTTATGGATTCTCCTTTCATGAACATTTTAAATAATAGGATTGATTATTCATGAAATAACACTAGACTCAGGATCAAAATGAAATCATAAGGGGGAAACTCCGTGTAGCCACTGTTCTATTTACTCTGGTCCGTCTTGTTTCAATTGGTTTTCAGGCCCATGGGTGACCTCCAGTACATTTGCTGGAGGAAAATGCTTCTATTTTCTTTGCTTCTTGGTAACCAGAGGAGGAAGTGGCTACATTGCTCCAAGGGGAAGTAAATAGCTGTAAAATTCTGTTCAAAAGCCTTAAGTTTCTAGTTTAAATGACGTTCTGAATAGTTCATTATTGAAAATATACTTCTGCTTTCAGAAAATGCCCAAGCTTGGCATCAAAGGCAAGCTGCTGATTGCTAAGGGAAGGATGTGGTACAAGAGCGAGCACCGTGTTGATTACAAGGAAAGGGGAAAGCTTCCAGCTAGTTAATGAAGCAACCTGGTAACCGCTTTCTGGTTGGAAAAAGTGATCAAGGCCTTTTTTGTCGATAAACAACATCATTTAGTTTCTCTCACCCTCTCTTCCTCAGAAGGCTTGTGAAATCCAGGGGGATAGTCTGGAAAGAGCCTGCATGGGACGTATCCACAGACCTGCGTTTGAGCGCCACTTTCAGTTGCTTAATGCCTATCGAATGCTGAACAAAGCCACATTTGCTGAGCATCTGTTTCCTCGCTGGCAAAATGGGAGTAACAACAGTTCTCCTCTTCAAATGACGGCTGTGAAGATTTCAGATATATCAAAAGGCACCATGAACTAAGACATGCGAAATTGCCTAAAGCAAGTATTAGTAATAATACTTAGATCATGATGCTTTTATAAGTAATAATAATTACTTATAATAATAATAACAATATGCTCATAGTGATACTAATTAGAAAGGAAGTACAGAAACCTTAAAGTAGCATTGTGATTACATTTATACATAAAGGCAAGATGACAGTCACATTGTGTTAGTTAAAGCAAGGAAGTTCCTAATCATAGTCAAGTGTTAATTTAATTCTAAGCCAATGGAATTCTAATTTACTCACGAGCTATACTCTAAAGCCCACTTGAAAATTTGTTTTTGAAATGCATGTTCTCCCTTAGAAATGGTGTCATAAGTACTAAGTTCCCAGCACACCCTAAAGACTTCTTTACCTCAATGTAACCAAAGCATAGGCTTTTGCCAGTTGACTTGGACCCCTGACTACTTGTACCGTGTTCCCATACTACAGCAATGAAACAAGAGGGCATGCAACGATTTGAGGATCCTTTGTGCTTCCACTACCACTCCTTGGAACATGGGAAGAAGGAATTTCATAAAGGAAGAATTTCCGATAGGGGGTCTATGTCTTCTCCACATGCTTGGTACATGGTCAAAGTAACATGGCTGCTGTATTCATAAAGATTTACAGCCTCAGAAAACCAAGAGAGGGTCATTGTGCGTCAGAATCCAGTTGATGGCAGCGGGTTTAGTTTGGGTTTTGTCTGCCCTTCACCGAGAACACATTTGCACTAGAATTTCACAGATACAATTTATTTTACCTACACTTCCTCTCTAGGTAATGTTAAAGCCTTCAAAATAAATGCTTTGAAAAGGTAAACCCTATGGTGGAATCATATCCACCACTTAATTTAATTTTTTAAATTGTAAATTAGGTGAGTTTGTATTTAACAGTTTAAATTACTAATCAACACGCCCACCCCACCCACCCCCAAAAAAGTTTGCTCTTCACCTGTTTCTTAATGTTTCTTTTCCCTGTTGTGGGCTACAATCATCCATCACGCCAAAGTTAGGACCCATTTCCTGTCTACTCTCGACCTTTCCCTTCCTTCCTTTGCCCTCCTTCCAAAGTCTGTTCTCTTTGGTATGGGGGTCTTTCTTTTGGCTTTGAATGTGTGTTTTAACTTATAATAGTGGCATCATATAATATCTGTCCTTTAATAGTTGAGTAATTTCACTTAGCATGATGTTCTCCGGGACCATCCATGCCATGAAGGGCTTTGTGGTTTCATCATTTTAGCAATGCGTAATATTCCATTGTGTGTACGTGCCAGTGTGTATATGCCAGACTTTCTTTAGTTGTGCTTTTACTGATGGATATAGGTTTCTATCTTCTTGCTACCACGAACACGGCTGCTCTAAACATGGGTATGCATAGGTCTGTCTGTCCACACACCCACCACTTTGCTCCTACGGCAAATCCCTAGGGGATATTTCTTTTTGTTATGATTCCAGGAAATTTCATGTCACCTGGAGCAAGAGCAAGAGGAAGTAAGTAAGTGGGGTGTAGCACCCCTTCTCCTTTGTAGGATCTTCAGGCACAAGAAACTCCTTCCTCTAGCAAGAACAAAAGACATGTTTGAAGGCCCCATATCATTTCTTCATTGAAAATTCTTGTGTGATTAACAAAATCATTTTATTGGGGCTCATTCAACTCTTATTATAATCCATACATCCATCCATTGTGTCAAGTACATTGGTACATTTGTTACCCTCATCATTCTCAAAGCATTTTCTTTTTACTTGAGCCCTTGCTATCAGCTCCTCATTTTCCCCTCCCTCCCTATCCTCCCCCCATGAACCCTTGATAATTTATAAATTATTATTATTTTATCATGTCTTATACTGTCTGAAGTCCCCCTTCATCCACTTTTCTGTTGGATGTCCCCCAGGGAGGGAGTTATACGTAGATCCTTGTGATCAGTCCCCCCTTTCATCCCACCTTCCCTCTACCCTCCTGGTATCATCACTCTTACTGCTAGTCCTGAAGGGATCATCTGTCCTGGAGTCCCTGTATTTCCAGTTCCTATCTGTCAGTGTATATCCGCTGGTCTAGCCTGATTTGTAAGGTAGAATTGGGATCATGATAGTGGGGTGGGGTCTGGGGGGAGTGAAGCATTAAAGAGCTAGAGGAAAGTAGTATGTCTCATTGTTGCTGCACTGCACCCTGACTGCCTCCTCTCCTCCCCACGAACCTTCTGTAAGGGGTATCCATTGCCTACAGAAGGGCTTTGGGTCTTCACTCCACACTCCCCCTCATTCACAAAGATATGATTTTTTGGTTCCTTGATGCCCTGTACCTGATCCCATTGACACCTCGTGATCACGCAGGCTGTTGTGCTTCTTCCATGTGGACTTTGTTGCTTCTGAGCTAGATGGCCGCTTATTTATCTTCGAGCCTTTAAGACCCCAGACACGATATCTTTTTGATAGCTTGGCTCCATCAGCTTTCTTCACCACATTTGCTTATGCACCCACCTTGAAATCGTGTTGGGATGGTGAACATCATGGAATGCCAGTTTAATAGAATAACATGTTCTTGCCTTGAGGGAGTATTTGAGTGGAGGCCCAATTATTTTAATTGAGGAAATCATTCTACTTTTTGAAAGAATAGCCAAATGGAAAGGCACACTCTGAGAAGTCGGAATCACTAATAAGGCACCACTTTGATGTTTGCTATGCATCGGGATGGACTTGACAGTAGCGGGCTCTTAGTGGGTTGATGGCTATTGAAAATGACACACACACAAGCACACATACACAAAGCCTCACTGTCATAAGTCCATTCTGACTCATAGTGACCTTATAAGACAGAGTAGAACTGCCTCTCTGGGTTTCCAGGACTCTAGCTCTTTCCATGGAGTGGCTAGTGGTTTCAAACTTGTGACCTTGTGGTTAGCAGTCCGATGCATAACCCACTATGCCACCAGATAATGTTATAATAAAATGTATTAAAAGATATAATTGCATCATGGACAAGTGAGTTTCACTTAGTAGAATAATATATATGGACCTCATGGTTAAAGTTATGGATGTAGATAAGAAGACTCTGAAAATCCAGAGGATAATGTTTTCAGCTCGAATGGCAGTATAGCAATGTCTAAGTTCTAGAAGTTTCCAGGCTCCAAGATTAAATGTGATTGCAGATGTCAATAAATTGGATATGTGAAATCTTCAGGTAGGAGGTAATGAGCTTGGATTGAGTTTGGGAGGAGAGACCGAGACCGGAAAAGGGCTAATCTTCTAAAATAAATTTTGAAGTACAGAACCAAATCAAACGCTAACTGTAACTTGCACCTGAAAACAATATAAGTAAAGAAGGAAAAGAGAAATGTTTTTTAAAGCCTATGGAGAAAACGCCATGCTCTCTGAACTTCTTGTTCTTACAAAGACGATCCTGTCACAATGAGGCAGAAAAGCTAGGAAAAAAACATATACACAGTTTCAGTCTGACGGAGATGTGGGTTAGACATTGAAAGTAATATGGACATGTAACAATTTTTGGATGATCATACCAGGGCATTATAAGGAACAGTGATATTGATTTGACTCAGCTGATTATCGCACATTTGTTTCTGTAGACCAAAAAGCTTAAGGCAACTTAATGATTATGAAGAAAATATATACTAAACTGTCAGGAAATTATGGAAGACAGTGCAATAGTAAATAAACCCTGTGAAACAAATGCAATTTACTATCCCAACTGGTGTGCAAATCCAGCTCGCCAAAGAAAGGCTGTGATAAATGAAGAGAGTTAAGAAGAAATCCAGTTGAGACAGTCATCTCACAATTAATGCAAAGTTGTCTTTTTAACTCAGCTGATTACAGCACATTTGTTTCTGTAGACCAAAAAGCTTAAGGCAACTTTGTGATTATTTATGCACCAAATTCATTGATTCATCCTTCTGTACATTTCTTCATTCATTCATTTATCTTTCTGTTCATTCTTCCATCCATCCATGTGTCCAGGCAACAATCCTTATTTTTCTTTCTCCCCAGAAAACGTCAATTATTTATTGGTAATTACAAGTTATGATGATTAGCAATTAAAAGCGTGGATCCATTTAGACATGTCATCTCAGGACAACTGGAAAATGTATATTTATACCATTTATAATGGTCCTGATAGCCATGTAGTTAGTTTATTACATTACAGTTCAGAACTAAAAGTAATCAGCTAAAATTATGAAACTTAATTTAATAACATTTTCCCGTTTACCATTTGCATTACTTGTATACATTATGGGCACTGCCATTTCAGTTTCTGAAAGGATGTCAAATCCATTCTACCTTTCATAATGAAAGTTGTTATTACTAATTGTAGAGAAGTTCTATCCGTGACTGCAGCATTTCAGAGATATTTGTTATTTATCTATATGGTCAGAAATGGCTTATTCCTATTGTACAATGTATTACAGTTTACAACTGTAAACTGTTTTTAGATCCACCACCCTTGATTCTCAATTAAAAGCCAATTCAATATTTTGCATATGTTCTGCGGCTTTTCTCATTTCATCTCAGGTGAGCCGGCCGCTTCTCCTGGGACATGCCCCATTGCTGTTTTCATTAACTTTCCCCTGGTGTTTGTTTGGATATTCAGATGATGATGAAGTGGATGTTGTTCTCATTATTCCTGCCTCAGGATGTGGTGGACCACCATCTGCAGATGCCGTGTAAGTGATCGTCTTGGCACTGACCCATATGCCACCTTTGTAGTCACGAGCATTCTATCCGAGAGATGCCATCTGGTTTTCACGGAAGCTGTTGGAAAAGAGGGGGTCTATGTTTTACCACGGAGATGCATGTTCAGAGAAAAAATTGAACATTTCCCGCTCCCTTTAGGGACAGAGCATCAGCTGCTGTGTTCTTTGCATCAAATGTTCTCATAGCTTGTACCTTAGTTGATAGCGACCCGTATTTTATCAGATGTGTTAAGAAACCCTCGACACTTTATGGAGCAGAGCTGGGACAGGGGTAGGGAGGAGCCAGCGGGGAGAACAACTGCTCTAACCACGGGACTTCAAGGGTGCATAATTTAACACAATAGACTGATCACACAATATTCAAACACAGGCAACCCTTCAAGGTTATCTTTATTTGTTAAATTATGTTCAGAAATAATTCCAAATTATAAAAGAATAATAAGAATTATACAAATAACTCCCTTAAAACTTGCATAAAAGTGTATCAATGACTAACACATCAGCATATTTGCTTTATATCTTTACCCATAAGTGTTTCATTGAAATTACCTAAGACATTCTTTTACATAGCCGCACTGCAAAGTTCCATAGATTTATCACAGATAGAATATTATTATCTAACACACAATCAATATTTTAAAGTTTTAAATCAGTGCTAAAGTCATGAAATTTCATTATGTTTGTGCGTTTATTGGGCTGGTAAATACGTGAGGTTCCCTCTGTCACTTGGCCTCTTCTTTTTTGAATTTTTAATTCCTTGTGCACTTATCGCAACTTGTAGAATGAGGACATGGAATGAGGACAGAACAAGTAGGAAAATGGTGTCCGCGTGATTCCTTACTGACCCTTTCTCATAGCGTACTTCAGGAAGTTTGCTTGGGACAGTGTATATATATATTTACCAAGTTCCTAACCTTTTTCTTTTTAGTTTAGAGCAGGTAGTTTCATGATTTATTCCCTTGCTTACCAGATAAAGGTCTTCAAACACCAAAACATAACAACAATTACTCCAAATATTGTTTTTTATCTTTGAAGTCCTTTCGCCTTGCAAAGTGTTTCTCAAATCCGGGCACACAACAGCTGCTTCTTCCTCTGTCCTTTGTGGGCCCCTTGTGCAGTGCCCAGTGGCAGCCAGAGCTAGAATGTGAGCTGCTTGCCTTGTTTTGTTTTCTGCCTGACTCTCATGTTCCCTTTGCAGGTCTTCTCAAGCACGGCAGCCCTCCCTTGAGAATGCTTTCTTCTTATTCAGAAATAAATCTGCAGGTTTGGTGATCAAACTTCCAAACGACAAGAGTTTCGGTAAGGAACGTTTTCTTTTTAGGATAACATCGTTGGTTTTCCAGAAGTCTTCAAAAGAACCTCAGAGAAGTAAGCATTCTTGTTAAAGGTATCTTGTTTCATAATCAGTAACTATTCATCTCCTCTATTAGCAGGTTTATCAATCACAAAGATGAAAATAGGAATTTGAAAATAGCTGGCAATCAAGGATACTGCAGGAAGCTTGCTTTGGGCAACACAAATATTCATTGCTGCCTCTTTCCTATTCCCTTGCCAATTTTCTTAGTTTAGAGCACTTCGTTTCATTATGTATTCCCTCGCTAACCAGATAAAGGTCTTCAGACTCCAAAACACAATGACAATTTATTCCAAATGTTATTTCTTATGTTTAATGTAGACTGATAATAGTTAATCTCATATTTCAAAATGAATGCTTTCTTATAAATTCATTTTAAAAAAAGAAAAACACTGAGATAAAAGACCCCAATTTGGCAGAGTAATTAGATGGTCAACTGCTTTTTTTATCAAATAAATTACTTTTCTGTCAAGTGACAACAAATGTAATTTGAACTAAGACAAATTGCATAATAATTATGCTTAACATAATTGGTTGAATAAAAGTATTTCTTATGAAATGGCACATTTTTGAATTTATACAAATAAGACCAGATGGTGAATAGCTAGTTTTAATTAAATTAGGTTTGATCATTATAGGTGATTAATTTTAGGTTTGACTCAGATTAGAAAGACTATATTAAGGAAATTATTTTTAGGGTTTTTTTTCACTAGGAAGATACATATTATAATGATTAAAAATTCTGGTACCTGGGATCAAGTAAATAATCCCTTAATTTCACTTTGAGAAATAGTACCCAAGAAAAGTTTACTGAAAAAAATTATCATAGCATCTCTTTCCATGGACATCTTTAAGATTCATCCAAACACCTATATGTATATGATGTTATATTCTCTCTTTGTAGAGATAGGGTGGTTGTGGGGGGGATTGGGGAGATGAACTAAATGATTCCCTGGAGATATTTCTAATTCCAGTATGTGGTGACTACTTTACTGTTATAGAATTATGCATGTCATATTTATTTCTATCACACCACCAAAATGGCCTTAGAAACGGATGTAACAATTCCATAAAATCACAAATTCTAGATGACGGTTTTTCCTTCATATTTCCTTTTGAGTCAGAATGTATTTTCACATGGTTTATCATATGAATTCCTGCACAAGGCCTCTGTGAATTGCTTCTAACCACAGAAGCCATGTGTCACTGATCTGTGAAAAAGTCTGAATCTAAAAGCCCCAAAGAAGAGAAACCTGTCTGACTGAGAAGCCTGTCCCTCACAAAGAAAAATTCATTTCTCATTCTACATCAGTGGCTTCTGATTATGTTTGTTTGTTTGTTCATCCATTATTCATCCATCAAATATTTATCATGCACAGAGCTCTGTATTGGGGGGTGTGTTTTATTAGGCACTTTTCCCCAAATAAGATAAAAAAACTGTTAGTGCAAAAAGTCGTGTTTTAGATATTGATTGTCTCTGGATACTTCCCAACAGATGTCTTTGATGGTTTTTACTGTTTCCTTTAATAGGAAAACAAAATCCAACTGCAGTTAATATTAAACATCAACCTCATATTGAAGTGGCCTGAATCTTCCAATGACCCAATGAGAGGAAGAGTTACCAAGGCCAGGTCTCTAAATGGAGAAACACAGAGAAAGTCACGTGCATAGGGTTGGGCACAAGGACACTGGTCTTGCTTATGTCCACTGGGGGTGGGGGGAAGCTTCCAAGGGAGAACCCCCCATGGAGGGTCCATAGATGTCACCGTCTGGGTGGGGCATTAGGTCCTGACTTTTGCAGACCTTATGCTACTACAACTGTCATTCACTATTTAGGGAGCAAAAGTGGAGTCATTGCTTGGAACAGTGTGTTTCTGTTTGTAATGATGGGAAGCTTGCACAGCCTGAAGGTAATGGCTGAACAACTGGTGAATCTCATTGATACCACTTACTAGAAATGTTGAGTTGACGAAAGCTGTATATACATGTATTCACAAAACAAACAAACAGAAATAACAACTAATAATGCTGCTTATATACGATCAAACACAAATACCTCTTGGGATTTTGTTTTGTTTTTGTTGGGAGGCTTAGGGTCATGACTTCATGGGACATCACAGTCAATTGGCCCAATAGTGTTTTGCTTCCTAATTCATTGTGCAGGGTCTGAGGACTTTGAAGCTTGCAAATGGCCATCCAAGCTGCAACAATGGGTCTCCATTCATCCGGAGTAGCCACAAAAGAAGCAGAAAGAGAAATTGGACAAGAAAATATAATATGCATCTGGTTACCTCCATGAGCGACAGTGTCAGTATCCTATGCTATGGGTGGTGCCCAGCTACTGTCCCGAGAGTTTTTCTCTACAATTCTGTGGGAGCATTTTAATCAAAAGGGGGAAAACTGAGCAATTTCAAATAATTCAGAACTTCTGGAATCATTGGAGAGAAAGGAACACCTAAGGCTACTGGCCAAATCTTAAAGCCTGAATTAAAATGTTTCCCCTGTCTTCCTTGAGCATTGTACTCTTTCACAGAAACATTTTGAAAAGTTAAGTTAGAAGTTCAGGGGCAGTGAGATTATGTTCACGGTGATGCAGAGGATAGTGAGGAGTTATCCAGCTTGAAGAATGGGTGAATGTCACTGCATCGCACTTCAAATTTGCTGAAAATGTGTATAATGTTTGTATATGTTCACTAAAGAAATAAAACATATATGTATATTTTCACTAGAGAAATAAACTAAATAAAAAATAATTACAGCAATGTTTATTGTGACACACACCCAATTGCCATCAAGTGGTCATGACCTAAATGTCTATCAGCAGATGAAGGGATAAACAAAATGTCATCTATTACACAATGGAAGATTAGTCATGAAGAGGCATGAAATTCTGTACATGTCGCCACATAGACGAACCTTGAAGACATCATGCTGACTGAAATGAATCAATGAAATAAGGACTACGTTTTATAGAAGTCACACATAAATATCATTAAAAAGTTATATATCAAAAGGGAGAAAACATCACTTTCGACCCTTAAATTCAATAAAAATAATTCTTAGCATTTTGGAGGTACTTTCTTGTAGCTATTTTTCTATGAATATATATTTTTATTTCACAAAGAAAAAATAGGATGTTGTAACCTATGTTGTCATTGAATGGCATATCGTGAACATTTTCCTGAGTCAGTATACGCACCAGAAAATACAGAATTCCATTAAATCACCCCTGTTTTATTTATTTAACCCCTTACTTCTGGACTTTGAAGATGAAAAAAATTTTCATTTTATTTTTTTGGCTTGGTTCACTTTCCTCTCCCACTCTCTCTGATTTTCTCTCTGAGAACAAGAACTATTCATCTGGAGATGGGCTACTCGGTGGGAAGCCTTGGTGAAAAGAGCAAACTTAAACACTTCTCTCTGGATTTACCCCCTTCTGCACCGTGGTAATAGCTTATTTTTATCGAGTAAAATTTAGGTTAGTTACCTCCAAGCAACATAAAATAGCCCTGTAATTTAATCAGTAAATTTTGTTGCCATCTCATGGACTAATAGTTTTGTACAGAAAAGATAACTCAGATCAGTGGTTTGCAAAGTTGGCTGCATTTTAAAACCAGTGGAAGGGGCTTTTAAAAATCCTAATACCCATGCCTCAGCCCAATCCAATTGAGCAGAATCTCTGAGTGAGGGGCCTACACATCTGTCTGTATTTTCCAGCTCCGTCGGTGATTACATTTGTCACCATGATTAGGAATCACTGTTTTTATAGAAAATCATGCACTTTTTCTAAAGATGAAATTTCTTTTGATTTCCCTGAGCCATGGAAGCCCACAATGATGAAGATGAGCTGGTAGAAGGGCGGCAGATTGAGAGTTAGTAAATGGGTAGAAGTAGGACTCAGACACTGCCTGGCCATCTTCCCTCAACCCCCCCATTGGGGATGTCGTGGAGCGGCAGCTGGCTCTGAGTCCCATGGGTAAACCCCTGCCATGCACAAGGGACAAGCTGTTTCTTGACCGCAACAAGAGCATGAACAAGAATCAGAGTTGCTACAGTTGTTGAGTCATTCGGGGTTCACAAGACTCTGTGAAGCCACCACAGTTCCTAGAGGCATGAAGTACACGCTCAGATCCTGATGCCTGGTTTGTTGTCCATGCTCTGCCTCCTAAAATTTTGTCACCTCCAGGGAGTTATCAGTTTCTCTGTGCTTGTTTTCTGCATCTGTAAAATGTAGCAACGAGTATCACTCACCTCTCTCTTAAAGTCTGTGGGTAACACACTAAGCTGCTCATAGAAGGATTGGAGAGTCAAGTCAACCCAAAGGCACCTCAGAAGAAAGGCCTGGTTATCTATTTCTCAAAAATATGCTATTGAAAATCCTGAGCTCAGTTGTGTTTTGATGTAAACGAAGTTGTCATGAGGCAGATTCAACAGCAACTATGTTTCTTGGGTAGAAAAGGTAGACACTGCATATACTCGAGTATAAGTCGACCCGAATATCAGCAGGGCACCTAATCTTACCACAAAATTGCATAAAAAGTGTGTGGAAAAACTTGGCTTATACACGAGTATATATGGTAAGTTGGCATTCTTAGGAAAGTGACACATGGAGGCATTGACAGGGGCCATTTGACAATGTCTGGGGACATTTTTTATTGCCACCATTGGGGGGTGGGGAGGGTACTTCCAGCATTTAGTGGGTAGATACCACTAATACAAAAAGTGAACTCACTGCCATGGAGTCAAGGCTGACTCACAGTCACCTATCTGACAGGATAAAACTGCCCATGTGAGTTTCTGAAACCGTAACTGTTTACAGAAGTTGATACTCTGACTGTCTCCCTCAGAGCAGCTGGGATTTCAAACTGCTGACCTTGAAGATTGCAACCCAACACATAACCACTACACCATGATGCACCAAACAGCCTCTCTTCTCAAACAACAAAAAATAATCATCCAGCCCAAAATATCAATAGTATTGGGGTTGAGATACTTTTTACTTAGATATTGGTTATTTAGTGCTATAGTCATTAACTTAATTGACCTTGGATAATGTATGGGACTAGGACTGGAACACAGTTTGAAAAATACAGATGCATTTTTATCATATGTTATTGTGATGGTTACGTAATCTCATTTCAACTTGAGGTTGTTGAGAGTGAAGGGGTGGGCTCTAGCCTGTCTGTCAAGTCACAGCCTCCTGTGGGCATGACCTTCTTCTCTTTATCCATGGGGATGGGCACACACTCTTTCTCTGGTTCACTTTCCTGTTGCCAAGCCAATTTGAGCCATGCTGGTGGCAGAGCACTGAATGCTTCCACTGCCACTGGATTCACTTGAGTTTCACCCACCAGGTCTGTGATCTCCCTGCATTTGGCAACATTGCATGTGCTGCGTGCATGAGCCTGAAGAGGAACTTGTGGATTAGTATTGGACATATGGGCTAATATCGGGCGTATAGTCTTGTTCTGGGCTGGGCAGGGATGTTTTCTTAATTTACAATTGCTCTTTGATATAAAGCTCTCTTACCCAAATGTGAGTGTCAATGAATTTGTTTCTCTAGTCAACCCAGACTAACACAGCTGTGAAGACTGGTTTGTTGGCACATAACAGCACAACAGCATGAGGACATGGATGTGAGCATGGATGTGAGGCTTAGCTTTGCTTTCTGGAACCTGGATCCGTCTGAGCCTTCATCTCTAGATTTTAAGATGAAGTGAGGGTCTTTTGGTCGACTGATGGCCTTATGTGTGATTCTTTATTTGTGTGAATGACAGAGATATGGTCTGGTTGGAAATACTTACACTGCTCACCAAGTCTGATGACTATCACCTCTTGCCCTTCCAGCTTTATACATCAAGAAGGAAAAAGGGTGGCGTAGAGGTCATGACACTGCCATTATAGGTTGGGGCAACAGGGAATATCAGAATAGATTTTTGCCTTCAAAAAACACACCAGATAGAGCCAGCTTCACCCCTCCCTGGAAACTGAAGCACAGTGCATATATGTCCTCACACGTTTACTGACACAGACAAACCTTCCCGGGTAATTGAACAGTAGTACATATTTCAATTTCTTGGTGGTTTCATTCATTTTCCAGACCCGTGAGTAGACAAGAACTGTAATGAACAGACTGATACATTACAGTGGGCCTCCACAGTTCAGACAATTTGAAAGTCAGTGAAATTAATAAGAGGTACATCAAAGTGTGCTTTTTCAATCTGCTGGAGGAATAGGAGACTGCATAACACCTAGCAGAGAGACTGTAAGAAGACAGAACGAAGTGACAGACTTTCTGTGCAAGTTACGGTCACCTCTGGATGCCCATTACGGCACTTAATGAATCCCTCTTAGAGCATCTTTTGCTCCGGAGGTTTGCAGAGCAGGCAGCAAGCGGCACAGGCAGAACGCCTGCCGGCCGCTTCTCTCACCCCAGAGCCTCATCCCTTTTGTGTGATGCTCACTCTGAAGACCTCTTTTTCCATTATGCATTTCCCAGTACACATTTAATTCTTCACCTGCCTTTTCGTCTGGTGAAAGCGATCTTCTCTCCAGACCAGCCATATCAGCTATGCAAATCAACACATCTTCCTGGATTGATTTTCTTTGTGAGCTAGGAGCCATTTGTGGGGTTTCTGACTGGGAATGTAATTTGAGCTGTTTCACTGTGGAGTTTTTCAGAGATTTTCATTTCCATATCATGGGTCTTTTTATTTCACTTGTCCCAGATCTCAATCAGTTCCTACAGGGAATTGATTCCGAATTTGAGAATGGCCCCACGTAGAGTATATTCCAGAGTTTCCTGTGCCACACACAGGAAGGATGAAATGCATGTACAACATGACAGTTTCTCAACACTCAGGAAGAAGCGTAATGCCTTACTGCAGGAATAAAATTACCTGTCTGGTGCAGGAAAAACTGAGAACACAATGATCACTGCCTTTTCATCATGAAAACATGAAAAAAATGAAATATAACATTGCTGCCTAGTTACAGACGGTTAGACATATAAAGTTAAAAGAAAAGTATATGTAGACAAAAATGGCAGTGTTTCATGCCATACTGTGCTTTTAGGATACTAGAAATTAGAAATAAACTATAATGTACTAAACTAATATTTTACAGGAATGTCAAATAAACATTCAAATCCTGAGACAAAAATTTCCTCCCTATTGTAGATAACAAATGAGACTCGAATCTACCTTAGAGCAATACAAATAGCTTCATTTTTCTTTACCTATTTTCTGGGGATGTGGGGAAATATTGTTATAGAGATATGCCTGTGATCATAGATCTATGTATTTTAATTTCACTTTCTTTGTAATAATTTACAAATAATTGCCTTGCAGATTTTTAAGCTTTCTTTCACATGCAAGTAGCCCGGGTGGTCCTGTGGTTATGCACTCAGCTGCTAGCCAATAGTTTGGTGGTTCAACTCCACAGGAGAGAGATGTGGCAGTTGACTTCCAAAAAGATGATAGGCTTGGAAATCCTAAGGGGGACGTTTTACTCGGCCCCATCAGGTGACTGTGGGTTAAAACTGATTTGACAGCAATGGGTTAATAGATATGTGGTAAATGTTCATTTTACACTAGGCAAATCAATTTGCAATTATATTGCCATGCCTATTTGCTCCATGTTTAAATAGAGGAAGATTAATAATAATGTCATCTGTAGAAAATAAACTTATCAAAGAATAAAAACTAATTACAAATTTGTAATACATTTAGTAATTTAATTGCAAATAATTCAACCTTTGAATTATACTGTAGGAGCCATGCACTATTTCATACCAAAAGTTTAAATTGAACTAGAAATTGTTATGTTAATTTTGAACCAATGTGTGAAGCTTATCTATTTATTAGTGAATGTCAATTTTATTTTTGGCTTTTATTTTTTAATCATTTTATTATGGGCTCATACAACTCTTATCACAATCTATTCATACATCAATTATGTAAAGCACATTTGTACATTCATTGCCCTCATCATTCTCAAAATATTTGCTCTCCACTTAAGCCCCTGGCGTCAGGTCCTCATTTTTCCCCACCCTCCTTGCTCCCCTCTTCCTCATGAACCCTCGATAATTTATTAATTATTATTTTGTCATATCTTGCCCTGTCCGATGTCTCCCTTCACCCACTTTTCTGTTGTCCATCCCCCAGGGAGAAGGTCACATGTAGATCCTTGTAATCGGTTCCCCCTTATCCAACCCACCCTCCCTCTATGTTCCCAGTAGCGCCACTCACACCACTGGTCATGAAGGGATTATCTGCCCTGGATTCCCTGTGTTTCTGTTTCCTATCTGTACTAGTGTCCGTCCTCTGGTTTAGCCAGACTTACAAGGTGGAATTCGGATCATGATATTGGGTCGGGGGGAGCATTTAGGAACCCTGACTGGCTTATCTCCTCCCCAAGACCTTTCTGTAAGGGGATGTCCAGTAGCCTACAAATAGGCTTTGGGTTTCCACTCTGCACACCCCACATCATTCACTTTAAGATTTTTTGTTCTGATGATGCCTGATACCTAATATATTCGACACCTCGTGATCGCACAGTCTGGTGTGCTTCTTCCATGAGGGCTTTGTTACTTCTGAGCTAGATGGCCGCTTGTTTACCCTCAAGTCTTTAAGACCCCAGACGCTATATTTTTTGGTAGCTGGGCACCATCATCTTTCTTTGCCACATTTGCTTATGCATCCATTTGTCTTCAGTGATCGTATCATGGAGGTGGGCACACAATGATATGATTTTTTTGTTCTTTGATAACTGATAACTGATCCCTCGGCACCTTGTCATCACACAGGCTGGTGTGCTTTTTCCATGTGGGCTTTGTTGCTTCTGAGCTAGATGGCCACTTGTTTACCTTCAAGCCTTTAGGACCCCAGATGCTATATCTTTTGATAGCCGGCCACCATCAGGTGAGCATCATAGAATGCCAATTTATGATTGATGCATTGAGGGAGTACTTGAGTGGAGGTCCAATGTGCTTCTGCTACCTTAATAATAAACCTATAAATATATACACATAGATCTATTTCCCTATTCTCATATATAAATATGTTTGCATATGTACATGTCTTTAGCTAGACCTCTATAAATGCCCTTTGCCTGCCAGCTCTTTCCTCTATTTCATTTGACTTTTCTCTTGTCCCACTATCATGCTCAGTCCCCCACCAGGATTTCAGCCATTCCTTTTGGTTACATTACCCTTGGTCATGCCCTACCAGGCCTCCTACACTCTCCTCACTACTGATTTGGATCACTTGTTGTTCCCTTGTCCCTGGGTTTATTAACACCACTACCTTTCCCCCTACCTCACCCTCTCCCATGTCCCCATGGAACTGTCGGGCCCTTTGTTTTCTCCCCCAGATTGTTCATCCAGCCTATCTTATTTAGACAGATCTATAGAGATAATAACAAGCACAAAAACAAGACAGAGCAAAACCAAGCAACAATATACAACATAACAACAACAACAACAAACCAATGACAAAACAAAATACAAGAAAGATAAGCTTGTAGTTAGTTCAGGGACTGTTTGTTGGCCTTTAGGAGTGGTTTCCAGGCCAGTCTTTTGGGGCACCAAGCCCTGGCCCCAAAGTCCACCTTTAGCATTTACTGGGGACCTTGTTGCTCCATTCCTTTGCTGTTCTTTTGCACCCCCTTAATGCTTTGTCTCGGTGTGGCGGGATCAGATTGGGGGTAAATACCCCACTGTGTCTCCAGTTTTGTCCCATGCAGGGCTATGGGTCAGTGAAGGACATAGTGGGGCCGGCCATGTCGTCCTCTCTGTGGACTGGCTGCTCTAATTGGGAATCTTGTCCTCAAGGCTTGGTGGGCCAGGATGTGCTCCACTCTCTCCTCCTCCGCCTTCATCTGCTCCCTTGTGCTCCAATCAGATATGTCCCTCTCCTGGAGCTGCATATTCAGTGCTGTCCTTTGAAATAAATTCTTCTGGGGGGAGGGGCAGGTGTCCATGTAGTAGATGGGATTGAGGCCAGCCCCTCAGAACTCTCCACTGGTTCCCTACTCCACGCTGGCATGTTGCATTCACATCTTGGAACACTGGGTTGAAATCTGGTCCCTCTTTCTCTGTGGAGATATAAACAATACCCTCCCCTTGGGTAGGTTAGTTCCCTGTGCCCCCACTACCCATTTCTTTTTTATTATTATTTTTTCCTTCCCCCATCTCCTTTTTGTTTGTCCACCATATATATCCCTATATTTGGTCTGGTCCCTGCCATATTACCTGGTCCTCACTCCAGGAATGTTTGTATACAGTAGTTTTTTCCCTATGCCCGCTTTGCATTAAAAAAAATCATTTTATTGGGGGTTTATACAATTCTTATCTCAATCCATACATCCATCCATTGTGTCAAGAACATATGTACATTTGTTGCCATCATCATTCTCAAAACACATGCCTCTACCTTAGCCCTGAATATCTGCTGCTCATTTTCCCCCTCCCTCCCCAATTCCCCCTACCTCATGAACCCTTCATCATTCATATATTATTATTATTTTGTCATATATTACACTGTCTGATGTCTCCCCCCGCCCTCTTCTCTGCTGTCCCTCCCCCAGGGAGGAGGCTAGACGTAGACTCCTGTGATCAGTTCCCCCTTTCTACCCTACATTCTCTCTACCCTCCAGGCATCGCCACTCTCATCACTGGTCCTGCAGGAGTCATCTCTCCTGGATTCCCTGTGTTTCCAGTTACTATCTGTACCAATGTACATCCTCTGGTCTAGGGGAACTATTTAAGAAGTAGAGGAAAGTTATATGTTTCATTGTTGCTACCCTGCACCCTGCCTGGTTCATCTCCTCCCTACAACCTCTCAGCAAGGGGTGTCCAGTTGGCTAGCTTTGGGCTTTGAGTCTCCACTCTGCACTCACCCACATTTACAATGATATGATTTTTTGTTCCTTGATGCTTACTACCTGATCCCTTTGAGAGCTTGGGGTCACACAGGCTGGTGTGTTTCTTCCATGTGGGCTTTGTTGCTTCTGAACTATATGGACACTTGTTTATCTTTGCGCCTTTAAGACCCCAGACACTGTATCTTTTGATAGCTGGGCACCATCAGCTTTCTTCACCATATTTGCTTATGTACACATTTGTCTTCATTGATCGTATCAGGGAGGTGGGCACCCAGTGATATGGTTTTTAGCTCTTTGATGTCTGATCACTGGTCCCTTCTGCATCTTGTGGTCAGACAGGCTCGCTTGCTTCTTCCATGTGGGCTTTGATGCTTCTCAGCTAGATGGTTGCTTGTTTACTTTCAAGCCTTTAAGACCCCAGATGCTATATCTTTTGATAGCTTGGCACCATCAGCTTTCTTCATAACATTTGCTTATGCATACCATTTTCTTCAGCAATCGTGTCAGGAAGGTGTGCATCCTAGAATGCCAATTTATTAGAACAAAGTGTTCTTGCATTGAGTAAGTGCTTGAGTGGAAACCCAATGTTCATCTGCTGCCTTAATACTAAACTTCTAAATATATGCACATAGATCTGTTTCCCCACAATCATATACATATATTTACATATGTACATGCCAGTCTTTTGACCTCTATAAATACCCTTTGTCACCTAGTTCTTTCTTCTATTTCTTTTTACTTTCCTCTTGTCCCACTATTATGCTCAGCCCTCATTTGGATTTCAGTAATTTCTCTCGATTACCTTGCCCTTGCTGAATCCCTACCAGGCCACTCACACTCTCCTTGCTACTGATTTTGGATCACTTATTGCTCCCCTGTCCCTGGGTTGGTCAGCACCACCTCCCTGTTCCCTCCTCCCCCTCTCCCATGTCCCCCTGGAACCATTGGTCCTGTTGTTTTCTCCTCCAGTCTATTCATCCAGTCCATCTTATCTAGATAGATCTGTAGAGATAATAATATGCACCAAAAATCAAGTCATTGCAAGATAGGCAATGAGTGAGAACACAGCTATGACAATAAAAAGGGAAACCAATTACCCACAGAAGAATAAATTAATTAAGAGAAAAATTTTTAAAAAGAAATAAAAACTTGTAAATAGATAAAGGTCTGATTTTTGATCTCTAGGCTTGTCCTTCAGTCAGGTCAAATGGGGTACCATGCTCTGGCCCCAGAGTCTGTCCTTTGTACTCCCTCAGGGGTTCCCTGCTCTGCTCCTACGGTTGCTGTATCACTTGCTTTTAGTGCGCTGCCTCAGTGTCACAGGGTCAGTCAGGGCCAGTCCAAGCCCTGAGTCTCCTTTGCATTTTTTTTTAAAGCTTATCTCAGCGGACTCATGTTGTCCTTTTGTGCTTGGCTTACTTCGCTTAGCATGATTTCCTCAAGTTCTCCCCATGCAGCAATGTGCTTCATAAGTTCATCATTCCTTTTTAGCTATACATAGTACTCTACTGTATGTATGTACACAGTTTTTTAATCCACTCATTAGTTGATGGAAATTTGGGTTGTTTCTAACTCCTTGCAATTGTGAACTGTGCTACAATGAACATTGGACTACAGATGTCTGGCCTTGGTTTTTTTTCTTGCCTCTTCTGGGTATATGCCCAGTAGGGCGCTTGCTGGGTGGTATGGTAACTCGATTTCCATCTGTTTTAGATATCGCCAGATCGATTTCCATAGTGGCTGTACAAACTTAGCAGTGCATTAGAGTTCCTATCTCACCACAGCCCTTCCACCACTTGTTGATTTCTGATTTTTTTTTAATTGGGCTATCTTTGAAGGTGTTAGGTGGTACCTCATAGTTGTTTTGATTTACATTTCACTTATGGCTAAAGATCTGGACCATTTTCTCATACGTTTGTTGGCCATTCGGGTTTCTGCCCCTGTGAAATTTCTGTCCTTTGACCACCTCCTCAGGTCCTTTGCCTACCTCCTCAGTGGGAAATTAGTTTTTTTTTTTTAACCTTTTAGGAAGCTAGCAGAGTATTGTAGATTTTAGTAATAAGGCCTTTTTCTGATGTGTCATTGCTAAAGATGTTTTCCCCGTCCACAGATTCTCTTATTATTCTCTTTGTGAATTCTATGTACACAGGTGTTTTATCTTTAGTACATCCCATTTTTCAATTTGTGCCTCCTCTGTGTTTATATCCTTCCCAATTTTTGATAGCCTATGTATTCCCTGTGCCAGAGATCTCAAGTTGGTCCCAATTCCTTCATTGATGGCCCTAATAGTTTGGAGTTTAACTTCAAGGTCTGTGATCCAACTTGAGACTATTCTCGTGTATGTAGTGAGATGAGGGTCTTGCTTCTTTTTTATGCAGGTAAATATACATTTTTTCCAGCACCACTTGTTAAATAGTGCATTATTGGATATTTTTGGGACCCTTGTCAAAAATCAGTTGTCTATATGCTGATGATTTTATTTCTGGCATTTCAGTTCTTTTCCATTGGTCTGAGTATCTGTCATTGTACCAATACCATGTGATTTTGATAACTGTGGCTGTATAGTATGTGCTAAAATCAGGTAAAGCAAGCCCTCCCACTGTGTCCTTCTTCTTGAGGAGTTCTCTGCTAATTCTGGATTTCTTCCCTCTCCATATGAAGCTGCTAATCAGTGTTTCCATTTCTTTGAAGAAAGGTCGGTGCAAGAGTTTATTGTGCCAGCCTGACTGATAAACACAAGTAGGATTAGTTGAAGGGTGGAGGGATAAATGGCTCGGTGAGCCTCGCCTTGCTTGTTCTGTGCCTCAAATTAAAGGGGTACACTACCTGTGGGATGCCTAGCCTGTGGACTGTGTCGCTGCAAGTTGAGGTCCCTTTAATTCCACACGATTGGAATGTTCATCTCTGAAGCTGGGGACCGACAGTTGGTGACAGTTGGTGACTTGGCTTGCTGTTTGCTGCCTGGGTACATGTAGCCCAGCTCTCTCTACAGAAGGGGTCTGGCAACTGGCGGCTCTCAAGCCTTAAAGGATTGCTAGTGTCTCACTGCTTTATAATTTAACTGTTAATTTCTTGTATCTTCTATCTGTATATAATTTAACGGTTCATTTCTTGTATTATGTATCTATCTTTATAAATATATTTATATATAATTACTAGCAATCTGGTTTGTCTCTCTAGAGAACCCTGTCCAACACAATCGGGGTAATTTTATTGGGATTACATTAATCTTATATAGTGCCTTAGGCAGAACTAACATCTTTACTCTCTTGAGTCTTCCAGTCCACGAGCATGGGATATTCTTCCATTTGTTGCGGTCTCTCTTGGTTTCTTGTAATAGTGTTCTGCAGTTTTCCCCATACAGATCTTTTGTTCTTTTAGTCAGGTATATCCCTAGATATTTCAATTTGTGTTTGGCTACTGGGATCGGTACCACCTTCTTGATCTCTCTTCTGTGGTCTTATCTGATGTGTGTAATAGTCCGATGGACTTCTGTTTGTTGATCTTGTATTCTGCCACACTGCCAAACTCTTCTGTTGCTTCCAGTACTCCCCTTGTGGATCTTTTGGGATTTTTCATATATAAAATCATATCATCTGCAAATAGTAATAGTTTCACTTCTTCCTTCCCCAGACAAATACCTTTGAAGTCTTTTCTTTGCCTTATGCTGTTAGCTAAAACCTCCAGCATGATATTAAATAGGAGTGGGTACAAGGGGCATCCTTGTCTGGTCCCCTTTTTCAGTGGGATTGTGTTAGTCTTTTCTCCATTGACTACCATGTTGGCTGTTAGTTTTTCATATATAACTTGTATTGTCTTGAAGAATTTTCCTTCAAGTCCTATCTTCTCAAGCATCTTGAACAGGAATTGGTGTTGAATGTTGTAGAATGCTGCTTCTGCATCTATCAATATTATCATGTGGTTCTTATAGTTATTCATGTCAATGTCATGAATAATACTAATGGTCTTTTGTATGTTGGACCATCCCTGCATCCCTGGTATGAATCCCACTTGGTCATGGTGAATTATTTGTTTTATGTACTTTTGTATTATCTTGGCCAATATTTTGTTAAGGATTTTTCCATCGATGTTTATTAAGGATATTGGTCTGTAGTTCTTGCTTCTTGTGGGATCCTTGCTCACTTTTGGTATCAGAGTTATACTAGCCTCATAGAAGAAGTTTGGGGGTTTGCCATCTTTTTTCTATGATCTGGAAGAGTTTGTGTATGATTGGTGTTAGTTCTACCCTAAATGCTTGGTAGAATTCTCCAGTGAAGCCATCTGGTCCAAGGGATTTTTTTGTTGGTAATCCCTTGATAACCTTGTCTATTTCGTCTAGTGCTATGGCTCTGTTGAGATTCTTGATGTCCACGAGGATAGTCTAGGGAGGGAATGTTTTTCCAAGAATGTGTCCATGTCTTCCAAGTTGTTGAATTTATTGGAGTACAAGCCTTCATACTACTGTGTAATTACCCTTTTGATTTCATTAGGGTCTGTTGTAATGCCCCTCTTTCATATTTTATTCTTGCTATTGAAATTGGTTCCCTCCTTTCTTTGGTTAGGTTTGCCAGGTGTCTGTTGATTCTGTTTGCCCTTTTAAAGAACCCAATTTTAGCAGCATTAACTTTTTCCATAGTTTTCTTATTTTCTCTCTCCTGAACCTCAGCCCTGATTTTTATAATTTCTTTTCTTTTGCTCTTAGTAAGATTGTCCTGCTGACTGCTCTAGTTGTTGTAAATTTTTTGCCAGCACATCAATCATGAGTCTCTCTTCCATTCTCAGGTATGCATGTATTGCTATGAAACTGCTTTTGATGTGTCCCCTAAGTTTTGGTATGTCGTACTCATTCTCGTTGGTTTCTAGAAATTTCCTAATTTCATCTCTGATCTGTGCAAGTATGCACTCATTTTGTAGTGGAGAGTTATTCAGCATCCAGATGTTTGTTCTTGTTTTCTTCATCTTCCTTTTGTTGATTTCCAGCATTGTGGCACAGTGGTCAGAAAGCGGTGTGTATGATATTAATATTCTTAAATGTATGTAGATTCACCTTATGCCCTGGCATGTGGTCTTTTTTGAGTATGTCCCATGCGGTCTTGAAAGGAATATGAATTTATTTGTATTTGGATTAAAAGCTCTGTAAATATCTATCAGGTCACATTGTCTAATTGTAGTTTTTTTTTTAGATATCTAGCCTCCTTGTTGAGTTTCTTTTCTGTGATCTGTCTTTTACAGAGAGTGGTGTATTTAAGTCACCCAATATAATTGTGGAGGCAGTGATTACTTTTTTCATCTTTTAGAGTGTTTGGTTGGTATATGTAGCGGGTCTCTCATTCTGGGAATATATGTTTACAATGCTTAGTGGTTCTTTGCCTACCATTCCCTTTAGCATTATATAGTGTTCCTCCTTATCTCTTTTTGTGGTTTTTACTTTGAGGTTAATTTTATCCGAGATTAGGATTGCAACCACTGCTTTTTAAAAAATTGCTGTTTGCTTGGTATGCCTTTCTCCAGCCTTTGATTCTCAGCCTATTTTTATCTGTAGCTTTGAGATGTGTCTCCTGTAGGCAGCAGATTGATGGGTTTTGTTTTCAAAGCCAGTCTGCTAGCCTCGGTCTTTTAATGCCTGAGTTCAGGCCATTGACATTCAGGGTTATTATCTACATCTGCAGACTCTATGATGTCATCTTATACCTTTTGTGTTGCGTGTTTTCCTTCCTTCCTTTCTCATTAGTATATTGTGCATGTCGTGTGTGTGTGTGTGTGTGTGTGTGTGTGTGTCATTCTTGGCTTCTTTCCATCCTTAAACCAATGCTATCTTTGGGTCTGTTTTCTCTTTGTTGCCCTCTGGGTGAGTTTGTTCTATGTGGTGGTCTCTTATTTATGCTTGGTGAGTGTTGTTCTTCTGCCCATACTGGGTCGGCAAGGATCTTTGCTAGGGCTGGGTTTCTTCTAACATATTCTTTGAGTTTTTCCTTGTCTGGGAAGACTCTTACTTTCCATCTATCTTGATCGATAATTTGGCTGGGTAGAGTATTCTTTGGTTTGCATTGTTTTCCTTCATTTTTTGTAATATATTACTCCACTCTCTCCTCTTCTTCATAGTTTCTGCTGATAGATCTGAGTATATTCTTATTTCGGATACTTTATATGTGATTGCTTGTTCTTCCCCAAATTATCTCATGATTTTTTTTGTTTTCCTCAAAGTTGGATAGTTTAAACCATTATATGCCTTGGTGACTTCTTGGGATTCAGTCTAACTGGTATTCTTTCAGCCTCTTGAATGGTTGCCTGGTTTTCGTTCATTAAGCTAGGGAAGTTTTCCTCCAAGAATTCTCTCACTGTTGTTGCAGATGACTTCTCTGTTGTGTCTTCCTCCGGTAAGCCAATAATTCTAATGTTGTTCCTCTTCATAGCATCAGACATAGCTCTTAGGTTTGCTTCAGCTTCTCTGATGATCTTATTAGATTTTTGTTCACATTTGTTAAAGTCTGCTTGGCTGTCCTCAAAGTCGCTGATGTGGTTCTCTGCTTCCTCCAGTTGATTCTCAGGGTCCATGTGTTTGCTACTGGTTGTTGTTATCTCCTCCCTAAGCTCTTTTATTTCCCTTTGGTGTAGGGACTTTATCTCATCTATCATTTAATCCTTTTTCTGTATTATTTTCTTTAAATCCTGTATGACTGCAAGCAGCATTCTGAAAATTTCTTTCTGTGGCAGCTCAATGTCTGCTTCTTTTTTGAATGTCATTATGTTCAGCACATCTTCTGCCATTGCCTTTTGTTTCTCCTGTTTTTTCATTGAGGTCGTTGGTGCTGATGGCTGTTTGCTTTGCATTGTTTTAGAGGATCCAGGTGTCATTTTCCAGGGAGTCAGTGAGCACTGACTCTCTCTAGTGGATTTGTAGGAATGCTTCTTTGAACTGCCCACAGCTAATTTCAGTATGGAATTAACCCACCACTTTATCCTCCTGTGGGTTCCCTCTCAGGGGAGTGCCCCAGGAGGCTGGTGGGTTGCCTGCTTTGGTGGTGTGGAGCTTTTTCAGAGGTTCCTGCAGCAGGTTGGAAGGTTAACTAGTGTTGACTGAGCTGCCTTAGGCCATATTTGGCATTAAGGTAGGTGGGAGGAAGTTCCCTCAGTCTCAGAGGAAAAATAAGAGCTCCCCCAGGCACACAGGCAGGAATTCCCAGGTAAGAAGTTGGGTGGAGTATTCCCTGGTGAAGGTCAGCAAGGTTTCCCCAGCTGCACAGGGTAGAACTCACCTAGCTGGGTATGGCACAGACATAAATGCCCTAGGCTAAGAGGAGTGGTCTGGAGGTCAACTATGGAGAGTGAGAGAACAGGAAAGAGACAAAGAGGGGAAAAAATATTTAAAAGTAAGCCGGCTATGTCTGTGGGAGGATAAAAAAGAGGGAAACAAAAGTAATAACATAGCTGAGCCCCAATCCCAGTCTGTGGGGCTCTAAGGGTTTAGTCCCTGCCCCAAGGCAGGCCCTGGTAAACTGTGGCTGTGTTGAAATTAAGCACCTGCTTGGTCACCAAATGGTCCCGGCTTCAGCAGAAACAGTGACGGGGCTAATATCAAGCCCTAGCCGGCCTCCACTATGGTAAGCCAAACAACCCCAGCTCCTCAAAACCTTGTAGATGTGTGCCTACTTATCTTTATGATGCTCCTCCTGCGATCCAGCAGTGTTGAAATTCCCTCTAAGCAAGGCTCCTGGGCTGATTTCTGTGGAGTATCTCTGGTATGTCGTGAATGTCAATTTTAAACTGAGAAAGTTTAGCCTTTTGAAAATAGTTGTGTACTTAGTTATACATAACAATAATGAAATCATGATGGGTACAAATGAAAATTATTTTAAAAGTTCAAACAAAGGAAGAAATGTTACTAATTTGTAAACAAAACCGTCTGGATTCAAAATAAGTTATAAGGAAAACTAAAACTCCAGGTAAAGGGATTACACATTATGTAAGTCTCTAACATTTTCATATAGTGATAGGTAGTTAAGACTCATTCATAGAGTAACATAATTATTTTTCCTACTGTATATAGAACTTCTATAGTATATGTAATGCCAAGATTTATTTATCCTTTTAATGTCAATGGTTATTTGACCCATTTCTGTTTTTCTACAGCAACAAATTCTGTAAAAGATATTCCTGTGCATGTGCTCTGCTGTGTATGAGTTAGAATTTTTCCAGCCTTTATAGTTGGGAGCGGAAACACTGGATTGGAAGATATGTGTTTGTTTTAACTTCTAGGTAATGTCAAGTTCTCCTCGACAATGTGTGTTAGTCTGCATTTCAACCAATACAAGAGAGAGTTCCTATTGCTCCACATGAATGACAACCCTGAGTACAAAGTTTTTCTATACTGAGAAATGAAATTTTACTTTAGTTTATTACCTAAATTGCTATGATTACTAATAAGGTTACTCTTCTTAGGGCAATTTGGTGTTTTGTGTTCCCTTATCTGTGAAATGTCTCTTTAAGTATTTTGCCCAATTTATTGCATGGATGCTTACTGGTATTGCTGTACTAAACAATTTATGGTTGGCATCGGTCTCAATTGGTGGATATCTAGGTACTGTTGGTTGCTAAATAATTTGAATAACAACTTTAGTTTTATGTAGCAGACAAATTTTCCCAATGAATAAGTCATAGTTCCACTCTCCTTGTTGGCGTCCTTCACAGAATGGAAGTTCCTAATTGTAATGGAATCGAACTCATGTACTTTCTGTAAGTGCAGTGCACTTTTAACAATTTATTTAACTCATTGTTCTCTACACTGAGGTTACACGAACTGCATCCCACATTTTATCCTAAACATTTTAGTTTTGTCTTTGCCTTGATCCACTTGGAATTAATTTTACTTGTGCTGTGAGTTAGAGATTCACTTAATCTTTTTCCATGTGATTAACTGATTGTCCAGTCCTCTCCTCGAACACTTTTGAATGCAGTGTGAACGCCTTCTTCCCAACCCTATCTCTCCCCATTACCTTACTTTCTTCTCATTATCAGCTTGTCTCCACTCACTGCCTCCATCAAAACTCTGACACTAGTACTATTGCCTTTTCTTTTCCTTTCTATTGATTTATTCCCATTTTGTCATCTCACCTTTCTATTGTGGTGCCATTTCCCTCAATATTGTTCTTGACCCAGTTTTGAGGCACTGGCTGGTGGCCAGTTTCCTTCTTGAGAACTTTATTAAGTTCTTCCAAAACTCCTCTTTTCAGATTCTCACACTCCTGAGTCAATAGGGATCTATTCTAATCACCCTGGGGCCAGGTACTCAGCAACTGCAGCTGAGAGTATTTTATGCCCTCTGAGTTGGCAAACACACTCAAAGTCCCAATCCCCAGGGAGTCCACAAAATCTTCCTAACCTACTCTGTCTTACAGAAGTCCTTCCTGAAATTGCTACTGTGGTTACCCTTTTCCCAAATGAAACTCAAAAAATGGCCTGTCTATGAGACCTGTGAGTAATAAATTATATCTGTTTTCTGGCCTTCCTGTGTGAATCTCATCCCCTTTGTTTTACCTGGCAGAACATTCAAGACCCTCCCAGACCCCTTTGGGTCAAACTGAACATCCCTTGACTTACAGTTTCTTACTCCTGTGCTCACACCTGAAGACACACCTTTAGAGGCATTGCCTTTATTCTGTGCCATGTTGTTCTAATATTTAGGCATTTGGTCCTTTAATTTTGTCATTTGTTTCTATGTGATCAAAAGTTTCTTTCTTTTCATCTTCCCCTTTGAATGCTCTTGGAAGACCAGTCTCCAGAAAGTGCTGGTTTTATTAAAATCACATCCAAGAACATAACATATAATCTGCTATGTGAATGACTGGTGAGACCCAGATGATCCATGTACTGCCGCTCTTTTCAGTATGGAGACTGTGGATTGTCACTGAGGGTGATCCGAGTCAGCAATAGATGCCAGAGCCAAAATAACCAGCTCATGTGGTATAGCAGTGTGGGTTGAAGTGGTAAGTCATATGCATGACATGACAGGTAGGGTGCATGTAGAGAGTGATGTAGCTACTTCTTGAAATGGTCAATAGCTCCCATCCTGGTCATTTCACTTTGTTAAGAGATTAGAACTAGTCAGAACCTAAAGGACGAATCTCCCAGTCTGCTACAAACGATTGGAATTGTTCTCAACTGAACTGGTAAGAAGCAAACCTTCCTCAGCAATCTAGCAGAAAGCGCAAGGAGAGAATTTTCTGCAGAAGGCAGAACATAGTGCCACAAGAGTGTGACCCCAGACAAAAAGAAGTAAGTTCTCTTCATAGAAAAACTATAGTAAGTAGCCAGTCTAGTGTTAGGGACATCTATGAGCAGAAAATACATGAGAAACGAGGCAAAATCAAAGAACTCTCTGCTCTGCCAGTTAAACAACTCCTTCTCCACTAATGAATGCTCTCCTGGCTGCTCTTTCCTGCTGGGCCAAACATTACCGTCGTCTCTCTGAAGCCGACAAACCGATTCTGCGTCTATGGAATACAGTTATACATTATTTCAAGAGTAAAGGCCCAGTTACCAAGACAGCTCTTCACACTGCACTGATGGAAGACCCTGTCCAAGATCTACCCCTTCAGGCACTCTGCCCACGTTTTTGGCTGCCACTCCCACAGCGAACGATCTTCGGAATGATTAAATACGTGCAGCTTGCCAGAGCACGAGGAAACCGATCAATCTCTTCCAAGAGTCAGAATCTAAATTCGATTTACCCGAAACACATGCACTTGTTGATATGCGTCAACAATTCCCTTTCCCATGTACTCATTCAGCAGCCATGGGCTCCCTGCAGAACAGCCTGCTCATCCAAATGCCGCCAAGTAGATTTCCAGGCACAGTGACCTGGTGGCACCAAGGAGAGCTGCACCTTAGGATTCTGAGATGGTACCTCTTTCCAGAAACAGGTGGCCTCATTTTTCTCCCAGAGAGCTGTTAGGAGTTTTGAGGAGCCTCATGCTTACCCCACCGCACCAGCAGGGATCCTTAATACACAGTGCTGAGTTGGGATCTGCCAAGAAAGGTAAGCCTCTGGTAAGTGGAATGGAGGCAGAAAGTCTCCCCCCCAATAGGCCATCTAAGGGGTCCACAGCTTTTTGAAGAACTGCAGGTAATTCTTAGGTGACAGGAACTCCCTATAATCATATAAAAACTCAAAAAGTAGAAAGAGTTCTTTATTCTCTATGAGCTACACATGTAAAAGGTTGTCAGGATTGCTTTATAAGACTCATGTTTTGACACACAAACACACATGCACACTAAAAGCAGCATTATATAGTCACAGGTTTGATTTTAAATAAGGTGAGCAGGCAGACACACCAATTACACAAATGTCACCTCCTGAGTGATGCGCAGGACAGTAATTCCTGCTCTCAATCGGTGGGAGTCTTGCAAAATCTAACCCTCAGCCTTCTGTCCCTGAACTCGCTCTGCACATTTAGTCCATTTGTTCAACTAGAGGCAGGACAAAATGTGAAGTTGACCAGAAGAAATGAAATGTTCTTCTTTTGTCACCACACTCTTTGTCCCTCAGCTCCCACTCTTTCTGTCATAAGCCTTTAGATTTGTCCAAGAAAAAAAATACTCTTTCATTTGTAGGACATAATGTTCTCCTTAGTGAATGGTCCTGCTCCCTCATGACAAAGTCCTTGTCAATTCAAACATGTTTAGTTTTGGATGCACAACATTCAATATTCAGCCTGGAGTTAATAAGTGTGGGGCACAGTGTCCATGACTGAACATTTACATAATGGATATTATGTCCTTTTGGCTCAGCGATCATCTAATAAATTCATATTAAACAATAATTTCCAGGCTGCTCAACACATGGTGAATACCCATCCCTCATATTCTGGGTTTAATATTCTTCTAGCTTTTTTCCACCCATGAGACCCAGTAATATGCCTCATGAGATAATAAAACAACATCAGGAATTGACATAGTGCACTGAAAAGACAAATGTTCCCTGAGTAACTGTGCAGCTCATGTTTATTGGCAGAATCAGGATCTTGTTTCCTTACTATGGTTTCTTCCAAATTATGGAAACTTCTGGGGGCGGGGAGAAAAATCTTTTATGTTATAATGTATTATTATTAATTCCAGAAGATGAAGATCTTCTTGTTGGAATAATAATAGCAATTATTTTTTAATAATGGATATCTTATTGTATATTTGTAAAAAATTGTTTTAAGGAAACCTTGCCACTGGGAGGGCATAGTCATTCCAGTAACTAATGCTTATGAAACACCTGGAAGATAAGGTCGCCACATAAGCAATAACTGCAGGCATCACTTTCCTAGCATGTGCAGGCTGCACATCCTTTAGATCCAGATTTCTTCTGGGGCACCTTTCCTACACAGTCTCTAGGACTGAACATTAGAGGAAGGTTGTTGGCAGGCTAGGATGCTTGATAGGTGACCACCTGGATCCATCTGTTAAGTGCAAGGGGGAGAAAAGCAACAATAGAGAGATGGGTTGAGTCTGGCCACTGACACCCATGGATCTGATTTATAAGAACTAGAGGAGAAAACAAGAGTATGTTGACTAGTCTGAAGTTCATGACCTAGCACAAGGGGTTACGGTTGTTGGGAATTTGTGATGGGGCCATGGTCTAAGGCAAGGTGACCAATGAACACCCTGGTGAGGCTAAGAGAGGCAACCCACATTTAGTTGACCAGAACCAGACCAGATGAAGAGAAGATTTTTGAGCCTGTGAACTGGTGCATATTGCTGCTGACTTTATAGATGGCCTATTCTGATTTGACTTTGCTTGTCGATGTGGATTTCACAAGGTTCCAACTGGAATGAAGATTCTTCATGATGAAAAATATGATTGTCTCCTCAGAGCACTGGGTTGATGTAAGTGGACAATATAGAAATTGGATACCCTAAGTTGGGGGGATAATGGCATGAAGTGGTTAGCTTACAAACTTTCATAGGTAGGAGACTATATTCATAGGATTATAGGATCAAGGTGTAGGTGTTACTTAACTGCAATTGTTAGGCATAGGGTATTTTTGCTTTGTTCACTTATAAAACACTATGCTTACATGAGGGGGGCACATGTATTGTATGTAGTTTAGTTTTATCCTGTTAGGTACAGATATGATTTTATTATTGTTTGTTTTAAAATTACATATGGCTATGGACTTATGTTAAAGTGTCAAATTGACAATGGGTGGTCTGTGGTAGTTATATAATTGTTAATTTAAGGATTAAGCATGGAGGTGTGAACTCTAACCTATCAATGAGCTCATAGCCAATGAGGCTTCTGTGTGGGCATAGCCTTCCCCTAAAGATTCTGGGAATTGCAGTATTTTCCTTCTTGGAGGTGGGAGAATTTCTGCTCACACCCTGGGAGACATAGCAGCTGACAAGGCACATAGACCCACGCTGATGCAGCCCTGGGTACTGGAGAAGCCATTCAGAGACCCCTGCCAGTGTTGACATGTTTCCAATGCCACTGGATCCAAACACTTTCTACCCACTGGCCTGTGATTATTTACATTTGGCATCATTGCATGTGTTTCGTGAGTCTGAGGAGGACTTTATAGATTGCTGTCAGACATATGGGCTAATATCAGACTATGGACTTGATTTGGATTGAGCTGGGGTGTTTTCTCAATGTTCAATTGCTTTTGTGTGTCCATGGGTTTGTTTCTCTCGTCTACCCAGCTAATACACCAGTCCTGCACAAACCCGATGATTGTTCTTATGTTTGAGTCCATTGTTGCAGCCACTGTATCAATTCATATTGTTGAGGGCCTTCCTCTTTTTCACTGACTCTCCACTCTACCATACATGATGTCCTTCTCCATATGTAGATGCTTATTATTAAATACACACACATTATGTATGCATATCTGCAGACCAAAAAACATACCTAAACCATATACAACGCACACATTCATATATGAGGAGGATTCAAAACGTTTGGGTAAAATGTGCTTGACACAATGGATGGCTGTACGGATTGTGATAAAAGTTGTATGAGCCCTCGATAAATGATTTTTTTTAAGTTTGTGGAAAAATGAAAATTTCCACAGACCTCATGAAACTCCCTTGTGCAGATATCATGACCACACAACCATATCTACATAAGGGACACACACACACACATCTATGCACATGGGAGCCATGGTGGCATGGGGGTTACGACTTGGGCTACAGCCCCAAACGTCCACACCTTGAAATCTCTAGCTACTCTGCGGGAGAAAGGCTGGGCCTTCACCTGCCTACACAGGGACGGAGACTCCCAGGGAAGTTCTACTCAGGCCTGCAGGATCGCGAGGCATTGACTTGTTGGCAGTGAGGTGGATCTTTGAGTTTACACTTACACACCCATCATCACACATACACACTCCGAAACCATCAAGCAGTTATACAAATCCTGGGTAAATTAACAAGTACTCCTAGCAGGGCTCCAGTTCAGACATGCACAGATTTACGCCAAACACAGTATGTTTAAACATGTGTCTGCGATCAGTGGATGGCTGCAGACAGTTATCTTCATAACATATATTTGTCTTAATCTCACTATTATGGCATCCAAAAAAGGTTCAATCAAAATAGTGTCTTCTGAAACCTGCTGGGACTGTTAAATTCAAGCAGAGAAGGCAGTTGAGGATGTTATGTGACTGTTATTGGGGCACCCATGATGTCATCTTCATGGATTTTTCTCACAGGACACAAGATGATCATTTTCTCCACAGGCCTGGTCTTGCCCCCCCTTTAAATGTGTTTTTGTTCCTCAAACTCAAAGAACATTCCAAGTGAACACAATTCGCGCCCTCAAGGATGGCAAAGCTGTCGTTTTGACATGGTGTTACATTGAAGAGCTCAGAATTCATTGAGGAAAGGTTAGGGAAATGGAAACATCACCTTCAAAAGCAGGTAGACTGGGATGGAGGATCTGTCAAGAAACAATAGCGTCACATTTCAAAATTTTAATTGGTGTAGGTTTCTGTGTATTTGAAGCATTATTTGTTGACTTGACCCTTCCTCATACATTCACTACACACACACACACACACACACACACACACATTTCTATATACAGTCATGTATTGGCCTAAGATTAACAGGTAGAAAAAGTTACCAGAAAATGACTTTTTTTTCTACCCTGTGTACAGTACTAGCACCAATCCAGGATAGAGATTTTGTCCTGCTATTTCCAAACTCGCCATTTATATGCATAAGCCACAGTAATCTAGGGTGCTGTGAATTGACATTGCATTTTCCTATGCAACAGAAATTGCAAAGAAATATGATATTGGTGTCTTAGCTCTTCCGCTCACATCTGAACACTGTTTCACCTAGTATTTCCTGAAAAATTTAAAACTCACATACTACTTTCACTTGAGTAATTTTATGTAATCTTAACAGTCATGTACTATGATGGGACTTAACTCCTGTTGCTCAGAAACCTGCCATCAGGTTGATGCTGACGCATGGTGAGCACAGGACAGGGTAGAACCACCCTCTGAACTTTCCAAGACTGTAACTCTTCACAGGATTAGAAGGTTCCATCTTTTTCCCGAGGAGTCACTGGTGGTTTCAAACTACTGACCTTGTTGGTTGGAGACCAATGCATAACCACTATACCATCATGTTATAGGTGAGGAAAATGAAGCTCAGGGAGTTTAAATGCCTCGCCAGAAGGTACATTATCTTGGAAGGGTTGGTGGTAAGTTTCTAAACTAAGCAAAACTTTCTCTTTCTGCATGACTTTTTTCGGTCCATATGTGTCTCCAATCTCACTCTGAACCCCTTGGCAATTATTCTCTTCAGTGTGTACTTTCAAAGATAGCCATAGACATCACTAACATTAATTGTTGGAAGCCATAGGGCCCAGATACAGGCATACTCAATGTGCCCAATTCATAATGCCCTGTCTCAAATCTGACTCCTACACAGATTGTCCCTCTGGGTTATAGAGACCTTCCCTGAAATGCAGATCTCACAAGAAACACCAAGGCACACAGAAGAAACAATTATTGTGGAGTTGACAGGCAGTTTGCCAACCATCTATAACTTTTATAATGTCCTACACAGCACTTGACACGTAACACAACATTGTTTGTTGCATACATTATGCACATGAAATGAGGTGACACTTAAGAAATTAGAAATTTTGTTGTATTTATTTTGCTGTTGTAATTCCCAAGGATGGAAATGAAGACTTGTTACCTCCATATCTCATTTCTTCCTTCCCTCCTTTCATTTCTCCCTTCTTCCTTCCATCCCTTTCTTTTGACCATGTGCATCTTGCCTTTCGCCAAAGATTTATATGTACCTTCATTTAGGCTACTGATTAAAAGAATTAGAAATGTCAGTGCTTCTATGTGTAAACCACACCATCGCCGAACACAAAGGTCAGACTTTTGCATGGGTTGTTCAGAAGAATATTCCAGAAATGAATGACCATTCTGGAACTGATTCCTGCTTGGCATTCTGAAGATTTCACTGCACTAATTCTTATCATTTATCAAAATGCCAGCGAGAACGTCGACTTTTCACCTTATAAATAATGAAGGATCTCCCCCCACAATCTAAAACGAAGAAAGCCAGTTATCTAGCATTTGTCTCCTGAATGTCTTTGTAAACAACCCCCCCCCCTTTGGGAGACTGGGTTCATTTGTTGACGTGGTGTAATTCATCTCACTGTAGTGAAGTTCCTGGACTACACTTCTGTCAACCTTGCGGCTTCTGAGGACATTCAGATTTGTTAGCTGTGTTTAGAACAGGGAATTTTTTGGGTATTTGATTTCTACACATATTAACATTCATTTGAAGAGTATTATTGTGATAATTCATCAGTGTAGCCATGGTCGGTAAAGAGAAATAGCACACTAATGAAAAAGTGATGCAATGTCTGATAGACTCTGAAATTGCATTATCTAATTCACTTAAAACAACAGCAGAAGATGTTCTGTTGATGGTGTTAATTTCAAATGTAATTTTTTTTCAAATGCCATTCTTACACACTTGGAGCTTGCTAACTGAGTATATAGAGGTTACAACTGATCTTTACCATGAATGATAAAAACAATTGTCTTAGTAGCCATGTGATGTTTAAAAGATGAAGGAGAATCAGTGTGTAATATTTTCCTTATAGAATCATTTTCATTGCAGTAAGAATACATAGCAAAATATTTGCCATTTCAACCTTTTACATGGATAATTCATTGACATTAATTATGTTCAGCTTGTTATTCAGTCTTCATCTGTTTTCAAATATTTTCATAACCCTTAACAGAAATTGAGTGCTCCTCTTCCTCCTGTCTTAAATTTGGTCTCTATACATTTGCCTATTATAAATAGTTCATGTAACTGAGATCACGATACAATATTAGTCCTTCGTGAGTGACTTATTTCACCAAGTGCAATATTTTCAAGATTCAGTGTTGTTGGGTCAGGATTGCATTGCAGTTTATGGCTCAGCATAATTCCATTGTATTTATTTATATATCTATTGATAGCCATCTAAGCTGTTTCTACCCTTTGATTATTATCAATAGTACTGAAATGAACCATGTTGTACAAAAATCTGTTTTTGTCTCTGTTTCCAAAAATGCATCTCCAACTTTGAATGGATTTACTTGGAAATATGTCAGTTGTATGTTTTAACTCATGGAGAAATCACCAAACGGCATCCATCGTGGATTATGCCTTTAATCATGGTGCTTAGAAAAGTGAATTTCAGCTTCAAAAATAATGAATATATAAAAATTAATGCAAAAAGAATCAATGGCCTAAATATAAGAACCAAAAAAATCATAATATTCTTTTTTAAAAAGCCCTAGGAGTAATGCTTCTAGATGACTCAAGATCAGTAAAAGACAGAATAGGTAAACTTGGCTTCAACAAACTAAAACTCTTTGTGCATCAAAGGACATCATTCAGCAAAATGAAGAAATAAATCTACTGATTGAGAGGAAACCTGGGAGAGTCATATACTAAATAAGGGTTTACTATCCAGAACATATAAAGAAAATCTACAACTTAAAAAAATGACAACTTCCCTCATTTTATAAATGGTCATAGAAATGACTAGACATTTCACCAAATAATATATTCAAATGTCCAACATTCACATCCAAAAAAGTTCAGTAGGAATATTCTAATCAAAATTATAATTAGATATCACTTCATATCCACTAGGATGGCTATGATCAGAAAAACAGAGAACAACAAGTGTTGATGAGTATGTGGATGAAGTGAAAGTGTTATGTGTTGTGATGGCATTGTAGCTCTGGTGGCATAGTGGGTTACACCTTACACTGCTAATCATAAGGTCAGCTGTTCAGATTTTCCATTCTCTCTGTGGGAGAAAGATGAGGCTGTCTGCTTCCATAAAGAAAACCAAAAAGTGCAATTGTACTCTCTCTTATAGGGTCACTATGAATTGCAGCAAGTTATTTTATTTTTAAGAAGAGCAGCTATCCAGGGTGCTGATCTTCAGCTTCAGAAAATTTTGGAGCTAATGAGCAATTAATTCACTCATCCAAAGACCACCAATTGTCAATGTGCATTCTATAAAGGGTTGAGGATGAGGATTAATGATGACTTTAAGCAGTGAGAGAGGCATACCTCCTCCTACTCAATCTTTTACACAAACCTCGATCCAATCTTTATACTTCAAGGTATAGAGATTGCGCAAAATTGATGGAGGCAGACTTGAATATAGGCCTCTCAGGTGCTGAAAGTCAATTGAAGAATTGTATTTTTACATTTTATGCAGGCAAAGATATAAATGGTCATTTAACAATGAGTAGGTATGCTTAATGACAGAAGAGTTAAATTATTCTTTTACTATGTGACCTTAGGAAATTCACTTCCCTAAAAGTTTCTTTTTGAATAAGAAAAAAACAATAACGAGTCTCCTGCATTGCTTGTTTTTTTCTTGCGATGAAATGCCTATACCACAGAATAAATTCTTCAAAAGAATACAACCAGTAGTGTTTAGTACATTCACAATGTAGTGCATGCATTACCTTTGTCTAGTTTCAAATGTTTTATAGCCTGTTACCGATTAATTTGTGTCCCCTCAGATTATGTGTCAATTTGACTGGACCATGGTTCTGGATATTATGCAATTAACCTATATTTTGTCATTTGTTGTACTTATGTGCTGTAAATCATAACCTCTGTGATGTCAATGAGGCAGAATTAGTGACAATTATTTTACTGAGGACAGTTACCGTTTACAGGATTAGGTTGAACCTCGAGTCCATCTGTTATGAGTTATAAAACATTAAACAAGGGAGCACAGATCAAAGAGCCCTCAATAGTGCAAAGACGAAGACATGGTAGCTGTATATGTGCTTTCAACGTGGGTCCCGTGTGCTGAGAAGCTCCCAAGGGAAGGTTCCTGAAATACACAAGGAGATATCCATAGAGCTCCAGGCATGTAGATGTTGAGAAGAGGTAAGAACCTCTCCCCAGATTCCACTGAAAGGGAAATCCTCCCCCAAGAGTCACATCTCTGAATTCAGACTTTTAGCTTCCTAAACTGTGAAAGAATAAATGTTTGTCAGTCATTCTTTTATTGGTGGCATTTCTGCTCTAGCAGCACTAGATAACTAAGATACACACCATACCCATTAAGCAATCAGCTCCTTTTCCCCTATTCAACTCATCCCCTTGAAAACCTCTAATCTACCTTTTAGGTTTATCTACTTGCTTACTCTGGATACTTCATATGTGAGGGGCCTTTAGAATTTTCAGGGAAAATGGAATTTTGCCAGAACACTTTGAAGCCTCATTGAAAAGGTAATCATGCAATATGAAGATTTTTCTGTCTGGTTTCTTTCCTTTAACATATGATTTTTAAATTAAAAGATCATTTTATTGGGGGTTCTTACAAATCTTATTGCAATCCATACATAAATTGTATCGGGCATATTTTATTTGTACATATGTTGCCATCATTTTTTTCCTAGACATTTACTTTCTCCCCCCCCCCAAATCATTTTATTGGGGGTTCGTACGACTCTTATCCACAATCCATACACACATTCATTGTGTCAAACATATTTGTACATTTGTTGCCATCATCATTCCCAAAACATTTGCTTTCTACTTGAGCCCTTGATATCTGCTCCTCATTTTCCCGCCTCCCTCCACACTCCCCCTCCCTCATGAACCCTTGATAATTTATAAATTATTATTATTTTGTCATATCTTACACTGTCCAATGTCTCCCTTCACCCACTTTTCTGTTGTCCATCCCCCAGGAAGGAGGTTATATGTAGATCCTTGTAATTGGTTCCCTTTTCTACCCCACCTTCCCTCCACCCTCCCGGTATCAACACTCTCACCACTAGTTCTGAAGGGATCTTCTGCCCTGGATTCCCTGTGTTTCCAGTTCCTATTTGTACCAGTATACACCCTCTGGTCTAGCCTGATTTGTAAGATAGAATTGGGATCATGATAGTAGGGGGTGGGGGAAGAACCATTTAAGAACTAGAGGAAAGTTGTATTTTTCTTCGTTGCTACCCTGCAGCCTGACTGACTCTTCTCCTCCCTGTGACCCTTCTGTAAGGGGGTGTCCAGTTGCCTACAGATGGGCTTTGGGTCTCCACTCTGCACTCCCCCTCATTCATAATGATATGAATTTTTGTTCTTAGATGGCTGATATCTGATCCCTTCTACACATCACAGTCACACAGGCTGGTGTGCTTCTTCCATGTGGTCTTTATTGTTTCTCAGCTAGATGGCCACTTATTTATCTTCAAGCCTTTAAGACCCCAGACGCTACATCTTTTGATAGCCTTCCTTCACCACATTTGTTTATGTAACCACTTGTCTTCAATGGAGCCCTTGGTATTGGTTCCTCTTTCTTTCCCTCCCTCCCCCCATAATTTGAAGTCTATCCATGTGTCGGCATGTTTCAGTACTTAATCCCTTTTTATAGTTGAGCAGTTTTCCATTATAAGTATAGTCCACATTTGATTACCAGCCCATTCATAGCTAAAAATACAGCTGTTAGTCACAAGGTGAGGAGTTTTAATGCACCAGCCCACCAGCCACTCTGCAGGAGAAATATGTAAAGATACACACCCTTGGAAGAGTTCCACCTGACTTGTAGGTTCAGATGGCAATGGGCCTATTTTGGGGTTTTGATTTGTGCTTAAGATTAGCATTTTGGTTAATATTAGAATTTTGTGTGGAACTCTTTGACAAGCTGCCAACATGTTTTCTACCATTTTACATTTCCAGTAGTACATAATTGGAGATGGGTTCATATTTCTCCGCATCTTTGCCGACACTTGTTATTTTCTATGTCTTTTTAAAATTATAGCTATCTTAATGGATGTAAAATTATATCCTAATAGATTTGATTCCTATTTTCTTAATTACTAATAACATTGAGCATCTTTGCCTTATTTTAGAAAATTAGACACCTTTTTGCGTGAAATATTTACTCAAGTTCTTTGTCCATTTTTCCAATTCAATGGCTTGTGTTTTTGTTGTAGAGTTTTAAGACACTAACCTTTTCACACATTTGCATTATCCAAATAGGTTCTTAAATTTTATGTGCTATATTTTCCCATAATGTCCTTTGATGTATAAAATTTTAATAAAGTCCAAATTATTTAACTTTTGTTCCTTGTGCATTTGTTACTAGAATCTATAAACAAATACTAAGTCCTGTAGATTTACTTCTATGATTACATCTAAGAATTTATAATTTTAGCTCTTTTTTAATTAAAAGAAAATTTTTTAAAAAGAAAGAAAAACCTGTAAATAGATCAGGTTTGGTTTTTGATCTCTAGGTATGTCCTTCAGTCAGGTTCAATGGGGTGCCATGCTTTGGCCCCAGAGTCTGTCTTTGTACTCCCTCGGGGGCTCCCTGCTTTGCTCCCATGGTTGCTCTGCCGCATGCTTTTAGTGGTTTGCTTTCGTATCACAGGGTCAGTCTGGGCCAGTCCCAACACTGAATCTCAAGTGTTGTCCCCCTTAGGGCCCTGGGCCATCAAGGGACAGTGTGTCTCGTAGTGGGATCAGCCATATTGTCCACTCTGTCTATTGGCTGTTCAGAGCGGGGATATTGTCCTCCAAGCCTGATGGGCCAGGTTGTGCTTCACTTTCTCTTCCTCCCCCTTCATTTGCTCCCATTTGGTCTGATCAGATATGCCCCTCTCCCCTAGCTGCAGCTTAAGTGCCATCCTCTCAAGTAAATTCTTCTGAGGGGGATGGGCAGTTGTCTATGTAGCTGGTATGGGGGTGCCGAGCCCTAAGGCCCCTCCACTGGCTCCCCACTCCTTGCCGGCACACTGCATTCATCTGGCACTGACTTTATACCTGATCCCTCTTTCTCTGTGGAGACACAAACAGTACCTTCCTCTTGGGAGGGTCAGTGCGCTATTCCCCCTTCACATATCTTTTTATTTCCCTTCCCCTTTCCTCCCTCCACCCCTGTTTTAGTTGGCTACCATATGTACCCCTGGATTTGGCCTGGCCCCTGCCATACTACCTGGACCTCACCCCTGGAGTGTTTGTATACAGTAGCTTTTTCCCCGTGCCCCTTTTGCACTTACCTTTCTGTTCTCATATATATATATATATGAACTTACCTCAGTGGACTCATGTTATACTTGTCCTTTTGTGCTTGGCTTACTTCACTTAGCATAATTTCCTCCAGTTCTTCCCATGCGGCGATATGTTTCATGCATTCATCACTGCTTTTAAGTGTTGTACAGTACTCCATTATGTATTATGTACCACAGTTTTTTAATCCATTCGTCTGTTGATGGGAATTTGGGTTGTTTCCAACTCTTTGGGATTGTGAACTGTGCCACAATGAACATTGGAGCACAGATGTCTGCCCTTGGTTTGTTTGTTGCCTCTTCTGGGTATATGCCCAGTAGAGGGATTGCTGGTAACTCAATTTCCAACTGTTTGATAAATTGCCAATCGATTTCCATAGTGGCTGTACATACCTACAGGTCCACCAGCAGTGGATGAGAGTTCTTATCTCACCACAGCCCCTCCAACACTTGTTGCTTTCTGATTTTTGAATTGGGCTACCTTTGAGAGTGTCAGGTGGTATCTCATGGTTGTTTTGATTTGCATCTCTCTTATTGCTAATGAACAGGAACTTTTTCTCATATGTTTATTGGGCATTCAGATTTCAGATGCTGTGAAACTTCTGCTCAGGTCCTTTGCCCACCTCCTCAGTGGGCAATTAGTTTTTCTCTTATTGTAAGCTTGCAAAGTATTGTAGATTTTAGTAATAAGGCCTTTGTCTGATATGTCATTGCTAAAGATTTTTTCCCAGGCAATGGACTCTCTTATTACTCTCTTGGTGAATTCTTTCGCTATACACAGGTGTCTTATTTTCAGAATATCCCACTTGTGTATTTGTGACTCCTCTGTATTTGTATCCTTCCCTATTTCTGATAGCCTATGTATTCCCTGTGCCAAGGTTCTCAGGTTTGTCTGAATTCCCTCATTGATGGCCCTAATTGTTTGAGGTTTTGTCTCAAGGTCTGTGATCCACTTTGAGTTTATTCTTGTGCATGGAGTGAGGTAAGGGCATTGCTTCATTTTTCTGCAGGTAGATATCCATTTTTTCAAGCACCATTTATTGAAGATGGTATCTGCTTCCCATTTAATACTTTATGGGCCCTTATCAAAGATCAGTTGCATGTATACCGATGTTTTTATTTCTGGCTCTTCAGCTCTTTTCCATTGGTCTGAATTTCTAATTATACCAATACCACACTGTTTTGACTACTGTGGCCATATAGTAAGCGCTAAAATCAGGTAGAGCAAGTCCTCCCACTTTGTCCTTCTTGAGGAGTTCTCTGCTAATTCTGGGCTTCTTCCCTCTCCATATGAAGTTGCTAATCAGTGTTTCCGTTTCTTTGATGAAAGATCGGGGTAATTGTATTGGGATTGCATTAATCTTATATAGTGCCTTAGGCAGAACTGAACTCTTTACTCTTGAGTCTTCTGGTCCACGAGCATGGCATATTCTTCTATTTGTTGAGGCCTCTCTTGGTTTCTTGTAATAGTGTTCTGCAGTTTTCCCCATACAGATCTTTTGTTCTTTCAGTCAGTTCTATCCCTAGGTATTTCAATTTGTGGTTGGCTATTGTAAAGGGCACTACTTTTTTAATCGTCTCTTCTGTGGTCTTGTTTGATGTGTACAGCAGTCCAATAGACTTCTGTTTTTTGATTTTGTATCCTGCCACGCTGCCATATTCCTCTATTGCTTCCAACACTCCACTTGTGAAGTTTAAGGGATCTTCAATATATAGAATCATATCATCTCCAAATAATGATAATTTCTCCTCTTCCTTCCCCAGCTGAATACCTTCAAATGTCTTTCCTTTGTCTTATGTTAGCTGGGACCTCCAGTATGAGGTGAAATAGGAGTGGGGACAAGGGGCATCCTTGTCTGGTCCCTGTTTTCAGTGAAATTGTTTTAGTCTTTTCTCCGTTAACTACCACATTAGCTGTTGGTTTTTCATATATGGCTTGTATAATATTGAGGAATTTTCCTTCTATTGCTATCTTCTTAAGTGTCTTAAACAGGAATGTGTATTGGATGTTGTCGAATACTTTTTCCACATCTATCAATATTATCATATGATTCTTATCATTTTTCCTGCCAATGTGGTGAATAATGCTGATGGTCTTTCGTATGTTGAACCATCCCTGCATCCCTGGTATGAATCCCACTTGGTCATGGTGAATCATTTTTTAAATATGGTTTTGTATTCTATTGGCCAGTATTTTGTTAAGGGTTTTGGCATCAATGTTCATTAGAGATATTGGTACATAGTTCTTGATTCTTGTGGCATCTTTGCCCACTTTAGGTTTCAAAGTTATACTAGCTTCATAGAAAGAGTTTGGGAGTTTTCCATCTTTTTCTGAGTTCTGGAAGAGTTTGTATAGGATTGGTGTCACTTCTTCCCTGAATGCTTGGTAGAATTCTCCTTTGAAACCATCTGGCCTGGGGGATTTTTGTTGGTAATCCCTTGATTACATTGTCTAATTCTTTCATTGTTATGGGTCTGTTGAGGTTGTTAACATCCATCTGGGATTGTCTAGGGAGGGATTGTGTTTGCAAATATTTTCTACGAGTCTCTCTTCTTTTTTAATGTGTGCATTTAATGATATGAGTCTTCCCCTGATAAATGCCTTTGCTGTATCCCACAGGTTTTTGTACGTCGTATTTTCCTTCTCCTTGGTTTATAGAAACTTCCTGATTTCATCTCTAATCTGGGTCAATACCCACTCCTTTGGCAATAGGAAATTGTTCATCCTCCAATTGTTTGCCCTTGTTTTCTTCACTGTCCTTCTGTTAATTTCCAGCTTCATGGAGTAATGATCAGAGAGAGTTGTCTGTACAAGCTCTATGTGTTTGAATTTACTCAAGTTCGACCAGCATGTGGTCTATTTTAGAATATGTGCCATGTGTCCTTGAAAAGAATGTGATTTTTTTTGCATGCGGGTGGAAAACTCTGAAAATATCTGTCAAGTCAAGTCGTCCAATTATGCTATTTAGATCTATAGCCTCCTTGTTGAGTTTCTTTCCTAATGATCTGTCTTTTTCAGAGCATGGTGTATTAAAGTCACCAACTGTAATTGTTGAGCCTGTGATCTCTTTTTTCATCTTTTGGAGTGTTTGATTTAGGAATTTCGCAGGTCTCTTGTTAGGTGCATATATGTTTATTATGCTCACTGGTTCTTGGCCTATTGTTCCCTTGAGCATTACATAGTGCCCACCTTGTCTCTTGTTATGGCCTGTATCTTGAGGTCAATTTGATCAGATATTAAGATCCCTACCCCTGCTTTTTTGCATGATCATTTGCTTGGTATATTTTTCTCCAGTCTTTAATTTCAACCTGTTTTTTGTCTGTACATTTGAGATGAGTCTCCTGGAGGCAGCAGCAGATCAATGGGTTATGTTTCCTGAGCCAGTCTGTTAGCCTGTACGTTTAATGCCTGAGTGCAGGCCATTGATATTCAGTGTTATTATATCCATCTGTGGACTCTGTGATGTCATCTTGTTACTTTTGTGTTGGATATTTTCCTATTTACCTATTCTTTCCGCTTCTTTTGTGTGTGTGCTTTATGTTTGCCTTCTTTCCACTATTGAGCTGATGCCATCCTGGGGGCTGTTTCCTCTTTGTCGCCCTATGGGTGGAGTTGTTCTATGTGGTGGTCTCTTATTTGCCCTCGGTGAGTTTTGATCTTCTGCCCATGCTGGATAAGGAAGGATCTTTTGTAGGGCTGGGTTTCTTTTTATGTATTCTTTGAGGTTGTCCCTGTCTGGGAAGACTCTTACTTCTCCATCTATCTTAATAGATAATTTGGCTTGGTAAAGTATTCTGGGGTTTGCGTTGTTTTCCTTCAATATTTGTAATATGTTACTCCATTCCCTCCTCTTCTTCATCATTTCCACTGATATATCTGAACATTCTCTTATTAGGGTACTTTTATACGTGACTGTTTGTTTTTCCCTAGCTGCTTTTATGATCTTCTACTTTTCCTCATAGTTGGATGATTTGACAATTATGTGTCTTGGTGACTTCTTGGGGTTCAGTCTGACTGGTGTTCTTTCAACCTCTTGAATGGTTGCCTGATTATCATTTAATAAGTTGGGGATGTTTTTCTCTAAGAATTCCCATGCTATTTTCACTGTTGACTTCTTTGTTGTGTTTTGTTCTGGTAGTCCAATTATTCTAATATTATTCCTTTTCATAGCATCAGACATGGCTCTCAGTTTTCCTTCAGCTTCTTTGATTGTCTTATTTGCCTCCTTTTCCTGTTTGCTGAGTTCTGCTTGCTTATCCTCTAGTTCACTGGTGCTAATCTCTGCTTCCTCAAGCCTATTGGCAAGGTCTGTCTATTTGTCACTGGATTTATTTATTTCATTCCTTAACTCTTTTATATCCCTTTGGTGCATTGTCTCTATCTCCTCTATCATTTCACCTTTGTTCTTCATTGCTTCCCTCATATCTCTTATAACTTCAAGCAGCATTTTGAAATTTTCTTTTTGTGGCAGGTCAATGTCTGCTTCTTCTATGCCCATCATTAGGTTCATGACTTCTTCCATTATTGTCTGTTTCTCCTGATTTTTCGTTGAAGCTATTAGAACTGGTTACTGTTTACATGTTGTTTTAGAGGATCCAGGAGCCATCTCCCTGAGTCAAAGATCCCTGGGCTCTCTCTTGGGGGGTTCCTATGAGTACTACTATGAACTAGTTGCTAGTAGCTGTACTGAGGGGTCAGACTATCGCTATATCTTCCTATGGTTTCACTTTTTTCCTAGCTCTCTAGTGTTCCGTTACTTGGGATGTGTGTTAAATATTCCTCTCATGTGACATTGGTCGGGTTGTTGTGGGAACATGAGGGCATTGCTTCCCTGGCCTATCTCTAAGTAGGCTTCACAGTTCTTGGAGCACCTTGGCTGACCTGTGATGTTTTTCTCTGCCACTGTAGTGCTGAGGAGGGCGTGCGGGTATACCCTCCTTGGTGTAGAGCTCTGTAGCTGGCAGGGGAATTACTGTAGACAGAGAGAGCATCTTGGAGGTTGGGTGGATGTTCCTGCAGTAGCGTGGAGCCCCACAATTCATGGCCAGGTGTTTCCCCCAGTCACTTGTAGGGTCTCAGGATTTAGGCTGGGAATACCCCCATTTTTTTTAGGGGAGGACCCCCTGCTGCTTGGTGTGTTGAAAAGGTCTGGTGTGAATTCTCCAGCTGCTTGCCAAGCCAGTAACTGCGGGTTGTAGCTTCCCCAGTTGGGCCTTCAAAATTTCCCTAGGCATAGGGGAGTGGCCTGGAGGCTGCTAGTGGCTTCTGACAGGAAAGAGAGTGAAAGGAGAGGAAAAAGAGAGAGAGAGGAAGACACAGACTGGGGCAATAATGCCAAGCAAACTGACACCCAGTTACACAACTAAAATGCACAGGGTAAACAAAAGTGAAAACAGTAAAAAAAAAAAAAGAAATTAACTAAAAAGTAGAACTAAGTCTGCTGAGGCCACGGTAGGAAATAGAGAAGAGCTAGAAGAAGAGGAGAAAGAAGAAAACGTGAAAGAGGAACACAAAGGAAAAAAAAAGAGAAAAGGTAGGAGAAGGCAATAGAATTTTTAAAATAGTTAAAGACATAGCTGACCCCATGGTGTGCTGTGTGTAGCACTGACTCGTCCTGTGTGCAGCACTGTCTGAGGGGTCAGGCTGCCCACTGGGAGGACAGGGTTGCCCTAGGCTGAGTGTAGGGGTCTGGGAACCAGCAGTGGCATGTGAAAGTTATGAGAGGGAGTAAAGAGAAGGAAAGAAAGAAAAAGAGAATAAAGAGAAAGAAGGGGGAAAAAACCCACTGTGTTCACTAATATTGGCTGTGATGATAAAGAGGGAGGGGAGAGAGAAGGAGGAAATAAAGAATAAAGAGATAGGTGATCCCTGGTTGCTTGAATATGGAGCCGGAGGGGTTTAGACCCTGTCCCCAAATGGAAAGTTGGTGTGCCCTTTTAATGCCAGGACCCAGTGGTGCTGGGCAGAATTGCCCTGATTGACAAGATCGCCTTAGAGGTCTGATGGGGGTTTCTTCAGCAGCGCAGCGCGGTGTAGGTGTTTGTTCCAGCTGCCTTGTGTGGTGTAGAGCACTCCCACGGAGGGCAGGCTGGAGTTCCTCCTGCTATTTGGGTTGATTTGCCCTAAGTGGAAGTTAGTGACCTGGGAGCCAGTAGTGACATATGATTGAGAGAGTGGGAGAGAAGAGGAGAAAGAGGGAATAAGGAAAGAAAAAAAGAGGGGAAAAGAAAGAAAAAAAAACCAATACACACCTGAGCTCATTGAGACTGACTGCGGTGGGAAAGATAGTAGGGCTAGTGAAATAGAAATAGAAGTAGTAGGTAAGGAGATAACGGAGACTTCTAACTCTTTCTCAAGGTAGCGGGGTGGTGTACCCGTTTAATGTAAGGTTCCACAGATGCTGTGTGGGATTACTTCGAAGGCAAGATCACACCCATGGCCAGGTGTCAGTTGAGTGCTGGAGCTCGCTTCGAGCTGACCAGGTAAAAGGGGTCTTCAGGAGAAGGCACCGCTGGGAGTGCTGGTTACACAAGCAGCATACAGTATACTTGTAGCTCTTATATTTAGATTGATTCCTTTTTATTTTCTGGATTGTACCAAGCGCTTTATATTTAGTATTCTCTTAAATCATTGCAATAATCTTGTAGTTAGAGGTTATTGTTCCAATATATAGATAAGAAAACTATAGTTCAAAGAGGCTGGGTAATTTGTCCAAATTCACTAGCTTACTCCATCTCTATTATAACATTTGATCTTCTGTAAAATACTTATTTAGTGACTTATTTGCTTCTCATAATATTAAGTTATTTTTTGCAGTGTTATGTTTCTTGTGGCCTATTTCTATTATCCAGTTATAATATCATTGCAGGATACAGTATTAATCAAAATTTCTTCTTTAGTTTCTTGTGTATAGGGCAAAGAGAAAAATCCCAATATGATAAGTTTAAGTTTTTATTTGTATTAAATTACAAAGTACCATAAGTAAGTATAGGATTATGATTTGAATATTGAATACTGAAATACAACTTAAAATTTGGCAAAATATGTAATTATACAAAATTAATTACATGAGTGGGCATAGAAAAAGCTATTTGGCATAACTTGGCAAGATACATAATTCTTTAATTTATTTGATCACTTACCATGTATATTTGTAATAATACACATATATCACAAGTTTATATATTCCTGCATTATATATACTTGTATAAAAAGCAAAAGTTTTATATCAGGATTCATTCCTCTAAAAATATTTTGCCCTTTGAATCTTCCAATATTGCATCCAAAGGCTTGATTTCCGCCCCCCCCCCGATTCTTTCAATTGAATATATACTGAATGTGTTCTTCTTTTGACTCTCTATCTCCAGGTCTTTCCACATTTCATTAAAATAGTCTACCTGGTCTCCTCTAGTTACCCTTTGAAATACTCTGTTCAGTTCCTTTGCTTCTTTTTTTTCTTCATTCACTTGACTTATTATACATTTAGGAGCATGTTTCCAAGTCTCTTATGACATTGACTTTGGCCTTTTCTTTCTTTAAAATAACATTTTGCTTTCTTCATGTTTGATGGTCTTGATGTCCTTATTCAACTCCTCAGGTCTTCAGACATTAGTTTGCAATATATCAAATTTGTTCTTAAGTTGTGCTTGAAATTCAGGTGTGATATACTTGAGGTTGTATTTTGGATCTCATGAAGTTGTTTTAATATTCTTCAACTTCAACCTGAGCTTACATTTGAGCAATTGATGGTCCGTACTGCAGTGTGCTCTTGGTGCTACTTTGGCTGGTGATATTGAGCTTCTCCATTGTCTCTTCTCACAGATGTGTCCAACTTGATTCCTGTAAATTCCAACTGGTGGAGTCTATGCACATGGGCCTCTTTTATGTCATTGAAAAAAGGCATTTTCAAGGAAGAAGTCATTGGTCTTACAAAGTTCTATCTTGTGATCTTCATTTGTTTCATTGAAATTATATTTTCACACGAATGATTCTACTTTGTTTCCATCTTTGTAATTCTAATCACCAGTGATTATCAATGCATTTTATTTGAACTTTTATTTTTCAATTTCAGACTGAAGAAGTTGATAGAATTCAATTGCTTCACCACTAGCTTCAGTAGTTGGTATATACATTTGAAAAATATTTGTATTAACTGAGCTTAGTTGCATGCATATATATATCATCTTATCACAGACACTATACTTCAAGATAGATGCTGAAATGTTCTTTTTGACAGAATTTGACAGCATTCCGCTTGAAGTTGTCATTTCTTCCATAAAGGCCTTATGAGTCTAATTAAAATGGCCAATAATAGTCTGTTTCAGGTCACTGCCTAAGGTAGTGATCTTCATGATACATTTTGTTTCAATTTTGAGAACATTGCTGCCCTAATGACCACTTTAAGTATGACAAAAATAGTCCGAAGGAAAGTTTTTTATTTCATATAGTTAATAATTAAATAATAACAATAAAAGAAGCATATAAAAGTAGATTATGAGTTTAAAAATTTAATGGAAATATTAAATACTTGAAAAAATTGTTATTTAAGATAGTTCCATATTACTTCTTCACTGCAATCCTCACTTGAAATATTCTATGCTTTAATCCAAGTATTTGAGATTTATCTTTCACCATCTTTTCACTGTAGGACTAATTCTTATTCTTTTAGAGGTTGACCAATGAAAGACTAGTCATTTCTTTTCTCTGAACATATTGTTTTCTTCTTTGAAAAATCCCTTTCCACTTCTGCTGAATTTAACAATTGTTCTGGCAATATTTTTTAGCTCTTTGAACACTTTCAGGAATTGAATAATTCATAAGATTCTTTGGAAATCTGGGGCATAACACAAAGCTGTAATAAATGATCATTTCACCTCTGGTTGATTGGTACTTTTCTCTTTTTCGTCTATATTTGTTTACTGAAGTAACACATGCAAGGGAATAAATATGTAGTATTTCATCAAAAGTATACTGAGTTTTCTAAAGTGAATATATAAATATTGCAAGCATAGTTCTAACTCTTTATTCCTTTGTACAGAGTGAGTATTATTATGAGTATGTAGAAGATGCTGTTGCGCAGCTGAAAGTTAAAAAAAGAGTAAGGGATGTATATTGGTGATTGCCACGCTGGCTGGCTGCCTGGCCACCATCTTAGAGAGAACCCTGATCGCAAGGACCATTTTAACAACTGGCTCCGTGAAATTACAAAAAATTAGGTGTCAGTTCCGACTAACTGGTGCAAATTGGATGAATCCCATTACTAATTGCATTTTCACTTAATATCTTACTGTTGCTGTATTTGACTGATGAACCAAAGTGAAGCCTAGATCTGAATTTCTCCAACTCCCAAGGCTGATTGCCACAGAGCTAAGACAGGCCTTCAGCCTCCATCCCTTTTGATCTTCTTCTAATGCCAACTGTTCCGCTCACTGCACTCTACTGTTCAGCATGGTGCTATCATCCATCGCAACAGAAACACACAACTCACAGATGATGCTTCTGATTATGACGTTTATCAGGGAAGTGAACAGGTAAGAAATGCTCCAGGTACAGTTGTTTAGTCAGAACCGTGTCTTCTCTGACAACTCGGGGTCCCGGAAGTCCAAATGAAGGGGCCAGTGCCAGGGAAAGCCGTTGGCCCCGGGGGAAGTCTTGGACCCCTTTCACACCTGTGAGCTCCCACAACATAGCAAGGTATCAAGGGCGTGTGATTGGGAAAGAAGACATGAAAGCTTTGTTGTTTGCTGACCATATGATTTTATAGCTTGAGAATCCCAAGGGGTTCACACTAGGATTACTAGAAACAGTAGAGTTTAGTAGAAAAAGCGGGATACAAGATTCCGAAGCAAAAATCAATTGGATCATTATATTCCAGTGATGGGAATACAGAAAAATGGTATCAAGGAATCAGTACCATTCACCAAAGCCACGCAAAGTTGAAATACCCAGGAATAAACCTAACCGCCCCCCCCCAAAAAAAAAACCCCGAATGAAGAAAAATACAGAACATTACCACAAGAGTCCCAGAGGGATCTACATAAGTGGAAGCATATTCCATTTTTTTATGGATCAGAAGACTCAATAGTAAAAATGTTAATACTACCTAATGCAATCTATAAATTCAATGAAATCCCAATTCAAATTTCAGCATCGTTCTTCAAAGAAATGGAAAAAACTGATTACCAACTGCATATGGAAAGGGAAGAAACCCAAGATAGGCAAAGAAGTCCTTAAGAACAAAGTAGGTGGTCTTTCACTCCCTGACCTCGAAACAGCCTGGTACTGGTCTAACGCTAGATCCTCAGATGCATGTAGCCAGATGGAAACTGGAAATAAAAACATCTGCATAGAGACCGTTGATTTTTAACAAAAACCCAATCAGCATGAACTGGGCAGCAGGTGCCCTCTTCCATAAACGGTGTTGGAGAAGCTGGACACCCAGCTGCAGAATGAAACGAGACCCACATCTCGCTCCATGCACAAAACAAACTCACAGTCGATCAAAGACCTAAGTGGAAAACCCAAAGCTATCGGGATAACCAGTGAGAAAAACTGAGATGAAGCAGGAGCCCTAGTGCAGGAATACACGGGCTGGCAGAATTGACAAAGAAAACACATTCCATTGGAGATATGATAGTTGAATGGTGCCTATTAAAAACAAAGCACCTGTGTTCATCAAAAGACTCCATTAAAAGAGGAAAATGAGAGCCCACAGATTGGGAAAAGATATTTAGTAAGGACATAACAGACAAAGAACTAATCACTAAAATCTACATTGTTTTATAGGCTCACAACAAGAAAAAACTAACAATAGCCCTCTTAGAAGGTGGGCAAAAAATCTGAACAGATTATTCACAAAGGATGACACTCGAATGGCTAATAAACACACGAGGAAATGCTCCCAGTCATTAGCCATCTGGGAAATGCCAGTCAAAACAACCATGAGACACCATCTAGTGCCCGTATCTGTAACCCAATTAAAAAACAAAACAAAACTGGAAACAACAAATGTTGGGGAGGGTGTGTTCAGATAGGAAATCTTTTATTTTTAAATAAATCATTTTATTGGGTGCTATTATAGCTCTTATAACAACTCATACATCCATTCCATCAAGTATATTTGTACATATGTTGCCATCATCTTTTTCAAAACTTTTTTTTCCACCTGAGTCCTTGGTTTCAGCTCCTCTTTTCCCCACTCCTTCTCCCGCCCTCCCACCCTAATGAACCATTGATCAATTATAAATTATTAGTATTTTCATATCTAACACCCTCTGCTCTCTCCCTTCCCCTGTGTTTCTGCTATTTGTCACCAGCATGTGTGTGTGTGTGTTGTTATAGGTCAATCATTGTGATTGGTCCCCTCTTTCTCCCCCCACCTTCCCCCTACTCTCATAGTATCGATACGCCCATTACTGTTCCTGAGGAATATATCTTTCTTGAATTCCATGTGTCAAGAGCTCTTATTTGTACCAGTGTACATATTCCGGTATAGCCAGATTTGTGAGGTAGAAGTGGGATTATAATAGTTGGGGGAGGAAGCATTAAAGAACTAGAGGAAAGGTGTGTGTTTCATCAGTGCTATACTGTACCTTGGCTGGCTAGTACCTTCCTGTGACCCTTCTTCCAGGGGCTGTCCAATTGTCTACAGATCGGCCTTGGGTCTCCACTCCAACCCCCATTGTTATCCACTGCTGGAGCACTTGAAAATACATATAGCTACTGTGGAAGGTGATATGGAGATACTTGAAACAGATGACAATTGAACTACCATATACTCCAGCAACACCATTACTGGGCATATACCTAAAAGTAATAAGAAACATCACAAACAGATCCTTGCACCCCCATGTTCATCACAGCACAGTTCACAATAGCAAGTGTCTAGAAACACCCAAAACCCTCTGGTGGGCGAGAAAGGGGGAACCAGTCACAAGGATCTACATATGGCCTCCTCCCTGGGGGACGGACAACAGAAGGTGCATGAAGGGAGATGTTGGAAAGTATAAGATCTGACAAAATAATAATAATTCATGAATTATGGAGGGTTCATGAGGGAGCGGGAAAGGGGAGGGGGGGGAAATGAGGAGCTAATATTGAGGGCTCAAGTAGAAAGCAAATGTTTTGAGAATGATGATGGCAACAAATGTACAAATGCGCCTGACACAATGGATTATGTATGGATGGTGATAAGAATTGTACGAGCCCCCAATAAACGGATTTAAAAAAACCCTCTGGTACATACACACAATGGAATATTTCACATCCCTAAAGATCAATGAAGAAACAATGAATCACTTCAGTTCATGGAGGGTTCTGGAAGACATTATGCTGAGCAAAGTTATTCAAGCACAAAAAATATATAGTATGAGTCCACTGTGGTAGGAACAAGCAGAAGGGGCACAAGCTCACGCTTTCAGGGCACCCAGTCTTCTGGCCAGGGATCAGGCAGCCTGAAAAAGAGCGGGGCCCGCACCAGTGAACCAACCACACATCATCCACTCCAGGTAAGTATAGTGTAGGGCACTTGACCAGAAGAAACCTAGAGACAGCTGGGATCAGAGGGTTGGGGGTGGTGGGGGGAGGATGCTGTCAGTACCATGTGGATCTGGAATGAAGTCCTCTGGGGAAGAGGAAGTCCCCTGTCCAAGGGATGAGACTTACTGATAGGAGGGGTAGCACAGGCGAGAGGGAGTGGTCAAGTTTGGGGAAATGTAAATGCATGACTGTTGAGGGAAGGGGAGGGAGAGTTGACCCCCTGGTGGGGGGGACAGGAGACTGAGGATGCTCTTGGGAACATTAGGTGGGAAGGTCTTTAGTGGTATGCAGGATTGACCTAGGGTATCTGGGGTATCCCAGGAACCCAGGCCAGGTGCCGTAGAACTCTGGGACACCGAATCCTGAATCTTGCTCCAGGGGCTGCATTGGTGAGACCCCATATGTGAACCTCACTGGGTGAACTGGACTCTACCCCAGGCACACCTGTAATCTGGGGGCTTAAACTGGAGAGCATATGGTGTCTGGGGCAAAAAGGGACAGCGGTTCCAAGAGTGGTGTCCTGCTAGTTGGCAGACAAATAAGGTCTTGTTACATGAATACCCTGTATGCTGTATTAAGATATATATTATTCCGGCGATCCTGTGATGGCTGTTCTGTTAGATTCTGCTTATGCTCGTTTGTATTAGGCTGTAAGTCAGAGGTGCGCTGCCAATGGGGCTCATCCTCCTGAAGCTGTGTTATTTGTTTCTTTGTTTTTCCATAAATGAAATCCAGGGACATTGCGCCTACAGGGAAAGAAAATATAGCAATGGTTTGGGAGGAAGAGGGGATATAAAGGGGTGCGAGATATAAAAGGAAGATGTAAAGAAGTCCAGGAAGGAAAAGTATGTTTGATGACAGATAATTGTACAATTATGCTTGACAAGATTGAACTATGGAATGATATCACATATGCATTAAGTCCCATGTTAGAGCAAATTAAAAAAAAAGATAATAGATCCAGGAATGGGTTTTGGGCTTGCATTAAATCCTAGCTCTGACTTAAGAATAATCCGTTCTTACATCATGGCCCTGCTTGCATAACTCACCTTCCCAAAATCATCACTGAAGGTAAGGGTGCTACAGCAAAGTGTGGTGCAGAAAGCAGATGGTGCCCGGCTATCAGTCAGAAGTGTCTGGGGTCTTATAGGGCCTGTATTCAAACAAACAGCCATCTAAGTGAGGACTCATCTAAGTTCACATAGAAGATGCATACAGCTTGTGTGTTCCAAAGATGACCATTACAAAATTTGAATATGGCGAAGAGAAAACCATTAGAGTAAGAATTATGAACACCCAATTTGTGGAGGCTTATGGAGGATGGTGGGAGCCCCACACCCATCTGCAGAGTATCTAGTCAGAATTAGCCACTGGCAGATCCCCTCTAGGCACAGGCAAGAGTCTTCCACGCCTTCTTTATTATCAGGCAGAGATCACCGTAGTCTTGGTTTTGCTGGATCAAACTTGATGCTCAGCCAGTTGACAACCCTATATGCATGATCTGAATTTGTTCTGGGTGTAAGTGTCTCTTACTGACTCCATGACAGAAATTTCTTCCCTGGCTTTTTGAATGTTGATGGGGGTCTTTTCCTTCGTATTCCTTATTTGTATTTTTGCCTTTATACTATTATGATTTTATCCTTGCCACCTTAGTGCCGTTTTATTTTGTATTGTTCTCTGTTGAGTCTCCCAGGTGTGAAGCGCAGGAGGAGTGGGTGCATAATGATAAAGCTGATACAGGCACACAGGGGTGGGGGTGGGGGCATAGTGAGAGAAAGGGAATTTCAGGAGTAAATAATGAAGGCAGAAGGGAGGAGGGAGCACTAGAACAGACTGTGACCACACAACTCATTTTAATGGTGATTTAACCATGGGGAGGGGGGGGGATGCTCTAAAATGGATGTGTTAATGATTATACAATTCTCCTTGATATGATTAAAAAGTGAACTACTGAATTGTATGAGATGTAAATTATGTGCCAATAAAACCATTGGGAACAATCCAAGTTGCAAAAATCTAAAAAGTAAAAACCAGTGGGTTCAACATCCGCTGAAGATCTCCATGTGTCGTGGCATCAATTTTCCCAGGATCTAGGATGTTCTCCTCACAGGGACCCTGGGTCCAAAGGACATATTGCACTCCCAGTTCTTTCTTAGTGGTGCTAAGGTTTCTCCTATGCTTCCTTCTATCTTATTTTATATCCTGAAAAACAAAAAGGGATGTGAGTCAGACAGCAGGAAAGCCCCTCCTAAACCAGACCGGGACTGTGACATGAGCCACGATGTTGTGTCTTATTCTAATCCCCTTAAAATCGATTGCATAATCACATTGGAAAGCATCACGGGGCAATTACATTTTTGCATAACCAACAAACACTGACAATCATGGCCCAGCCAACTTGACACTATTCGATCTGTAACATTCACTCCAAGGTCTCTCTTCACCAAAGGCAGGCTCCTTCCTACCCTCACATTCACTCTATTTCATCACTGCTCGCTGCACTCCACCCATCGCTTCATTTTCTCTTCCTCTTCACGTGGAGATACGCCTCTTCCTTGAGTCCACAGAAAGCTTCCGGAGCAGCAATGACACACTAAATGCTGATGTCCCCCCAAAGCATATTAGATATACCAGGGAGCTTCAAAAGGTTCAGGGGGAAAAAATCTCTTTTCTTTCCCTTTTCCCACAAACTTTGTGAAGCCCCGTTGCATGGCTTTCCCAGTTGTAATGTCCTGTCTTGCACCGAACTCTTTCTTCTTTTCATCAGTCTTCTATCCCAGTATAGATCAGAAATTCCCCAAAGGAGTGCCTAGCAGAAAGTGAGCTTAAAATACATGCCTACTGAGGATTTTATCTGGAAATCGATGTGCTTCTGCCGAGGATCATACAAGTCATGTTTGGCGGACAGTTCACAGCACTCTGGCAGAAAGCAGACTTTTCCTGAGAACTCTTGAACATTTGCATACATGGATCCATATTCTTCACACTATTTCCTTATATCAATTTAATTCAAACAACTTTGTAAATGGACATGAAGAAACTGAAGTTAAACATTTGGACAGGCCAACTAGTTTGTTGATTGTTGGTGTCACAATTTAACTCAGGGGGGCTGACTCCAGAGCCCTTAACCACTTGGCTAAGCTGACGCCCAGGAGCTGGCGTGAGAGTTAGACAGCAGTGTGACAGAGAAAAGCTTCTAAAATTTGCTATCCTTTCTATCAAATCTACCATTGGTCATCATGCACATTAAGATCACCAATAGACATTTAAAGAGTGACCACAGAGATGAAGATTGATGGTGTCTACTGATTAGAAAGAAGGACACTGATGGGCAAAACCTCTAAAAGCTATATTACACCACTTCAACATAGAAAGTCTGAGAGAAGATAAAGTCAATGGAAAGGCTGGGTGAGGAGGGGAAAATGATATTAAAAGGCAAGAGAGTAAAGGTTAGGAGAAAATATGATACAGCATTAGCAGCTGGAAACAATGATGGTATAAAACCACGGTTATCGGGATTGAGAAAGAGGGAAAGAGGTCAGAGCTAAAGAAATGTAGTTCTCGAGGTCTCCGGTGGCATCAGACTCTCGGGAGGGTGGCAAAGCATCACGAGGGGCAGACCCATGCCTCAGGCATGGCAGCATTGTCTGGTAGCATTGTCCAATAGAATTAGATGATAGTGGAAATGTTTGATGTTTTCACAGTCCATTATCATGTCTTCTAACCACATAAGGGAGTCCTGGCGGTATACTGGGTGATGAGCTCGGTTGCTCACTTCAAGGTCAGCAGCCCCAAACCACCAGCTGCACTGCAGGAGAAAGATGAGGCGTTCTGCTCTGCTACATATGTACAGTCTCGCAAACCAACAGGGGCACTTCTACTCTGTCCTGCCATCATATTTGAGGCTCTCTCTAGAGAGTGATATAGGAATAGAGTCAGAATCAACTCTATTACTGATTTTCAGTCAAATGTGGGTAGCCATTGGCAATCCTGGGCAATGCAAGAGATTAAAGTAAACATTTAGCCCAAAGCTTGCAGGTTCAAATCTACCTTTTGAAGCTCCCTGGTATATCCCATGTTGCTTTTTTGGGGGGGGGCGGGGCAGCATTGACTGTGCCATTGGCTCATCAGGGCATCTAGAACGAGAACCCTGGCAATCTACTTCTCTAAAGTTAGTCACTGAAAGTCCAATGGGCCACAGTTCCACTCGAGTTCTACTCTACTCACACATGGGGCAACCCTGAGTCAGAACTGATTCGAAGACTACTGAACATATCTGAACATGGAATTTTAAGTTAGTTGTTTATTATCTATTTTAAGTTTATTAATGAATGTAAACAGCCACATTTGGCTAGTGAATATTAGATTAGACAACATTGTTTAAGGCTTTCAGGTGGTAATTAGTAATTCTAGGAACTTATCCCCCAAATCACCTTCCATTATCCTTCACTCTCTTCATCTATGCTAACAGCACAGAAAAATATATGGATGTCCAAAACTCAGATTCTGAATCATTGGAAAATGAGAGATTATACTCTGTTTTCTGAGACAGCTGAAAACTAGGGTCATACATTTTAAAAGCCCAATGTGATTTAAGGCAAAAGTTTCAGGGCCTTTGTTTATTTTTAAAACCCCTTTCATGAGAACTCACAATAAAATCAATGCCGCACAAGGTTCAGAAATTTATTATGTTCCACTATAAGAGGAAACAAATGATAAACTACAATCACCTGCTGCTAAGAAGGATTTTCTACATGATTCAATTTAAAATTCGAAAAGTCACATCTGATGACAGTTAAATGGTGGTTCCTTATGCAGGATGGCAGGCTTTAAAACGTGACTCCGGTGTGCCAGATTGAAGGGAAATTTCTGGTTGCTGGGCCATGATTTGAGGCTGTGAAGGTCAGCAGTCTTAAGTAGAAAATTTGCATTAGTGTCCGGGTGCTGCAAGCATTGCATAAATTACTTACTGCAGTAGCCAGCGCTTTCAAAAACCCCTGTGGGCAGACATGGTGAGGGCGGCAGGGCAAGGGAGGCTTTCTCTTTATTTTGCAACAAAATATGTTGCCATGCCCTTGTGCCATACCCACAACATACCCTTGTGGTTTTCTTGCAATAATTTTTGTCTTTTAAAAATATTTTGGCATTTTTTGGTGATATATTCCAATTCATCACAAGGTTGCTAGGCACGGTCTAATCTGTGATAGTACTAAAATTCTTGCTGATACCAGGGCATTATGATAAGACTCATTTTGCTGAAATATGAAGATTCTTGATAGGCTAGCCTAAAGCACCACATTTTAATAGAAAATCTCTAAAATGTGGAATAAATGTCACTTATTTGAAAACAGGTGATAACTAGATAAATTCTTAGCAGAAGAGAAAGGTCTAAATTTATTTACAGAGACTCGGGAATTTTGATAGAAATGTACTACTCCGTAAAGAGTTACAGTCTTGGAAACCCACAGGGGCAGTTCTTCCCTGTCTGACAGAATTTGCCATGAGTCAGAATTAACTGGGTGGCAGAGTTTGCATTGGTAATCCATCTTATTACACCAGTGATTCTTTTTGTTTTTCTCAAGAAAAAAAGCATTTGAAATGGGCATTTTAAACAAGCTCTTCTCCAAGATAAAATCATGAGTTTGACAAAATCAGTTTTCCATGCTCCCCATTTCTCCTGATGGACTGTTCATAGTGTGCTATCAGTTCTTTTGGGAAGTTCCCTAATGCTTTATGTGATAGGTAGATTTGTTGTACCAATCTGGCCAATATGAACATATGGGATTAATAAGGTCACAGTTTGATTGGAGGGCAAAGAGATAAATGGATTGGCAAGCCCTATCTATCTCTCTCTTGCACTCTGGTGATTGGACCAGCATGTGGCTGCTTTAGCTAGTTCTCTGCTTCAAATTGTGAGCTACACTACTTGTGAGACACCTAAGCCATGGATCCTGCCACTAGAGTTTGAGGTTCCTTTGATACCTGCTTAACCACGCTGCTGGTGTATACATCACTTTAGTTTAGGACTGTCAGATCCTGTTGTCTGGCTGACTGTTGGTGACCTACCCTGCCATTTGCTACCTGTGGGCAGACTGCCTGAATTGCTCTACAGAAGACTCAGCTGTCTGCTTCCTTCACCTTGGACCCAACAACCCTCATGAGATGAAGGACTTCCAGTATATTAACTGTTCCAGGGAAATGAGTTGAACTGTGCCCTCTGTACTACTCTGTGGATTAATTAGCTGCTATATTTCTTTGTGCTGTATACGGTTATCCTCATATCTATATAAAATCATAAGTGTCCTGGTTTTATTTCTCTAGAGAACCCTATCTAACACACTTTAGATCTTTGGTGTCTCTCCTCCCTTTAGGATTGACTACACGGCATTCACTTGTGCTCTGTGGATTTCTGATTAATAAACAGACATGCTAATAAGTTAACAAACTACAATGGACACAATCTTTCTAAACATCAACTTTATTACCATACTTCTGGAAACAATGCTAAACAATTGTTGAGCATGGAGAGTAATTGATGGTGCATGGAAGAGAAGCAAATTTCTTCCCAGTGGTCCCTTTGTGGTCCTGGTGGCAGCATGGGCTAGGTGTCAGACTGTTAATGCCATGATCAGTAGTTCAAACTCACCCTCACCAGTTGCTCTGCAGAATAGATGAGCCTATCTACTTCTGTAAAGATTTAGAGTCTGGAAACACCATGTAGAGTCGTTATAAATTAGAAGCAACTTGATGGCAGTGGAATTGGTTTAAATAAATTGGTCCTTTTATCATCTCTGAAATCTTCCATGGCCCTAATCTATACCCTTACCTTGCTTTGCTTCAACGGATTGGTATTTCAGTTATGGAACTAGTGACTGCACATACTGGAATGCACCCTCTCCAGGCAGAGTTGTGTAAGTCAGGTTCCTCATCTGTGTGTCAGAAACAGAAGAGATGTCTTAACCAGATGAATGCAACCATTATTTTCAGGAAAAAATGGTTTTTTTTAAATGTCATTAGGTCATTCAAATATTTCTTATCCCTCACTTATCCCTCAGTATAAATTAAGTTATGCTTCCACAATAAACAAACCAAAATCCTTATGACATGTCACAATAAACTTTGTTTCTAGCTTATGCCAGAGGGGTTAGGGCCTCTGCTCATTTTTCCTTCCCTCAAGACCTGGACTGAAGAAGCAGTCACTGCATTGCATGTTGTCAATGTCGTGCTGGAACATTAAGGGAACTGTCGAAGCAACACAGTGTTCAGGGCGGCATTTCAGAGGCCACACCTCATTGGATGGAACCAATAAGAGGGCTTGCTCAGTTACAGGAGTTTCAAAAATAGCACCCCTATTTTCTTGTGTCCAAATGAGAGAAAAATTAGACATACCGTATATACTCGTGTGTAAGCCGAGTTTTTCAGCACATTTTAATGCAGTTTTTGAGGTAAAATTAGGTGCCTTGGCTGATATTCGGGTCTGCTTATACTCAGGTATAGGCGGTATATCGCCAACACTATGTATAACAAACACAATATATGAAGGAACTCTATACTTCAGAATTTTATGAAGATAAATCATCAGTTAAAAGCTAGACAATGCAGAAATCATCAAGAAGAATTTATGTGTTCGGATTATAGTGTTTGTGAAGAAATGTTAGATATATCATGGACTGCCATTAGAAGAAACCAATTAGTTTTAAAAGAAATGCAACCAGAATGCTCCTTGGGAACGGGGATGGAGAGACTTCAACTCAGTTTATATCGCCGTGTCATCAGGGCAGACCAGACTTTAGAAAGACAGCATGGTTGACAAAGTTGGCGGGCCAGTGAAAGCAAGGGCAACCGCAAGGAGATGGCGTCACATGAGAGCCAGAAGAATGGACTCCAGTGCACCCCAAGTCATGAATGTGGCTCAGGATTGGGCAACATTTCATTCTGTTTATCATGAGTTGAAGGCAACCGGACAACAATTCAGAAGAGCAAAATATTACAGAGAGAACTGTTTTCGTGTTACCAAAGTATTAACTTAGTAGACAACAAACAAAAATAAAGGAACAACAACAACAGCATGCAGTTGCCCTCAAGTCTGTTTGCCCCCATGTGTGGAAAGAACTGCAGTCTCACAGACTCTTAGGGCTGGACCGTTCAAAAATAAGCTGGTCTTCTGGAGTGCCTCTGGATGGACGAAACCACCAACCCTGCAGTTAGGTGTGAAACCTTAGATCATCTGTGCCCCCCAGTGACTTCTAATCTCCCTTTGCACAGCTCTGCTGTCGTGCGCAGACTCCCTAGCCCTTCATTTTCTTGAGAGCATCAAGTAGTACATACTTAATGATGTCTGGACGGAATGACACTCTGAATGTAGCACAAAAAGCTGTACCCCTCTTACTTAGGCAATGTCCCCAAATGGTCATTTTTCATTTTATGTATTATTTCTCCTCATCTGACTGATATAAACCCAGTGCCATTAGGTCCCTGGGGACTCATAGGCACTCCCACCCTAGCCCCCACCCTCTGTGGTTTCTGGGACTGTAGCTGTTTGCGGGAGTAGAAAGTCCAGTCTTTCTCCATGGAGCTGCCGCTGGTTTCCCACTGGCAACCACTGCTGTACCTTTTGCCACCACTACACCAGCAGGCCTACTCCCGGACAGCTAGGAGGACATTAAAAATGCCTACTCATCACTAAATTCTACCCACCTGGAGTTTTCTGTGTGCCCCATGTGTGTACTGCAGGGGCGCTTGCTCCTGTGGCCCATTCTATTCATAGACAGTGGATCCACGGGCACACCCTCACCTGGCCCCTCTGCAGTCTGCACATCACGGCAAAGGACTCTGACTTCATCCAGCGAAAAGAACCTTGAAGCAGGACTAGGAAGAAATGTCTAAAGCTCTTTCAGTTCCATGGTAACCTTGTGCTACCCGGGAAAGGCAGGCAGGGGCAGCTGGAGACTCCAGGCAAAGGCTGAACAAGGGGTATCGTCATCATCCATGCTCATTCGCCTTATGCATTGCTCCTCTTGACTCCGCGACAACAAGGGCCTTAAGCAGCAGCAGTTCTACACCCCGAAGCCATAACTCATGTCGAATGAGTTGATTAATGAGCAGATGACAGGGGTCCTCGTGGATTGCCAAGCACCTAGTATCTGGAAATTCCAACTCTCTTCACGCTTACTAAAACACATTTGGTAAATATTCTATGCTTTCAAAAATAAATTTCATTCCTATAAAAATTGACATTCACTAAACTGAGAAAGAGCTCTAAGAGAATTCTAAATTAATATTAATAGTAAGAAAACAATAGAGCAATTCAATTTAGTCTTTTCTAATAGCTAATTAAAGACAGCACACAGAGTTGGTGGAACATCTATTCTAATTTCTTCTATTCTAATCATATTTGCTCAAAATAAAAACTCACAACTACATAGTATGAGACAAATAGGATATATCGTCAATGCCCGTTTAAGACATTGCATTTCATATACTTGGAAATGTATGGGGTAAAGATGTAGAATTACTTTCATATTTCCAAATTCATCAAGAATATCTATAAATCCTTTACTAATTTTATCCTGCATTTACTTAATTCATTTCTTAAAGAAGATCTAAATATTTTGTGAATAAGATTTCTATCTTTAAGACACCCTTCTGGCATCAGAAAGGGCTTGACCAGTAATTTTATATGGTATCTAAGACACCTGAGAACTAGAAATAAGCTTATTTAGAATTCAATAAGCCTACAGTCTTTATCATGACTATCCTCAGTTTACAGTATTTCCTAAACATTCAGTGCCATGAAAAAATATCTAGTATTCAATACTTAAGTAGAAATTGAGCAACGCTGGAGAACTCAATGATAAAGGTTGCTTTGGTGTATGAGAGCTGACTCCCAATACACCCAGAGACAGTGAGCTCCCTCTCCGCCCCCTGGGCTGTACTTCTCCACTGGGCATTGCTAGTCAGACTGTTCGATTTCTCGGGTGGGAAATAACTCGGCTTCACACAAGAAAGAATTCCTGCAGAAGCCTGGTTTGGGATCCCAGTGGGTTGTTATAACGGACAGGAGACGTTTTCAGCTACACAGTCACTGCACACAGGCACCCTTGGGGCCCTGCACAGCCACCCATGGTGGCCTGGGGCCAGATAGAGAGCACAGAACGGCTGAGGGGAAGGCGGAGGAGCAGCTGGTAAAAAGGGGCGGTGGGCTGGAAGTTCCAGCCTTTAGGGCCTTCAGCCAGGAGGCATGGTGGGCAGTACCAATGGACCCCATTGGCTGAATTAAGCTCACCTGGCTTAGTTTGGCCCCCGCCCTGGTTCCTGTTTCTAGCCACCGAAGACCAGGGACTATTCCACAGTGCTGTGGAGGAAGCCACCCTCCCACCGAGAACAGGCCGGAGTGTGGATGTGAATGCAGGAATGCCAGCTCCTAGGAGCTAGTCCTGGGCTCTTGTTCCCTAGGTATAAAGATCTTGGTCAGGAGAGAGAGGTCACCATAGGCGTTTCCCCTTTCTCCAGGTGCCTCCACAAGGCAGTCTAAGGCAGTCAGGTGAATCCCAGGATGCTCTCACTTGTGTGTTCAGCATGAAGCATTGTTTCACTGCCAGGGTCCGTGTGGGGGTTCAATCAATATTAATTGACTGAATGAATGAACTGACATGAAGTATGTGGTGGGTGATGCTGAAAGATTTGTCCTGTCATGATCATATGGCCCTCCTGGCACACAAATACTGGAATTTCTAGAGGTCATTATCTCAGCGAGCTGGTGGCCAAGACAATGGTGGTGCAGTCGACAGCGCTCCCCATGTGAGAAAATGACAGTCTATCTGCAGCCAACATTTATTCTGTTTGAGCATTAAAGGGAGCTGAGGAACTGGCTCTTTCATGTAATATTTGGAGAAAAAATGCGAGAGACTGGCAAGCACAATCAGCCAGTTCGTAATAAACTTTGAAGAATTATTCAAGAATGTGATAGAGGCAATAAGTGTCAGAACTGACTTTTCCCTTTAGAATTCTGATCAAAATAGATAACATTACTGACATCACATGGCTCTTGGATGAAAGCAGAGAATTTCAGAAAGATGTTTATTTTTGTTTTAATGAGATGCATAGGCATTCAACTGTGTGGGTCATAACAAACGGTGGATAATGCTGTGAAGAATGGAAATTTCAGAACACTTCATGGTACTCAGGTAGAACCTGCACAAGGACGGAGGCAGTCATCTGAACAAGGGGATGCTACGTGGTTTAAAATCAGGAAAAGTTGCATCAGGATTGTGTCCTTTCCCCATATTAATTTAAGGTCTATACTGAGCAAATAATCAGAGAAGCTAAACTACCTGAGAAAGAATGAGGCATTAGGATAGGAGGAAGACTCATCAACAACCAGCAACATGCACATGACACCAACTTGTTTGCTGAAAATGATATAAGGCACTTGTTGGTTAGGAAAAAAGATTACAGTCAATGCTCATGGAAGCAGCAGCTGAAAAAGCAAACGGCATATTGCTTTGGGCAAGTCCGCTGCACAGAGCACGTTGAAGTGCCAAAGAGCAAAGATGCCACTCTAAAAATGAAGGATCGCCTAATTCAAGCTATGGTAGTTTCAATTGTCTCCCACGCACATGAAAGCTAGAAGATGAACAAGGAGAGCAAAGAAGGATGGATACATTTGAATTATGGTATTAGCAAAGAAAAATAAGCAAAACTGTCTTAGAAAAATGTGTACCCAGAATATTCCTTAGAGTTGAGGATAGTGAGGCTTGCATACTTGTTATCAAGAAAGATCAGTCACGGGCAAGGGACGCCAATGTTGGAAACGTAGAAGGTCAGTGAAAAGAAAGGAAGATCTTCAAGGTGAAGCATTGACTCAGTGGTTGCAACAATGACTTGACCAGCACACTGGGGGAGGGCACCGGACTGGCCAAGGTCTTGCTTTGTTGTGCGTAGGATTGCTATGAGCTGGAACCAACCAACTGGCACTTCAGGACAGCAATAAAATTAAAAAGGACTTTTATTCTTAATGTACGCAGGTAGATTTTGAGATCTTGCTCTTTATAGGTATTAACGAACTATTGAATTACAGTAAATATAAGTACTACTTATTTTTGATTGGGCTATTATCTGTTTGGCTCCAAATAGTTAAAAAGTGACTCACAGTATAAGAATAGTACATACATTAAAATTTTATTTTTACCGAATGAGATGAAGTCTTTATTTGCCCCATTGAGCTTCTCCTTTCTCACCTCTACGTGCTAGGCCATTCCTAACTCCTCCACTCTTGGGAAGGTAGGAAGGGTGGGAGAAGGTGAAGTGGTAAGTGGAGGGAAAAGAATCTATTATAAGCTGACTGACTTCATGCTTTCTGATGAGACTGATGAGGTAACTTTTTTCTCTCCAAGAGATGATTTCATGGTCTCTTCAGAAGCTCCCTAATAGCTTCTCTAATTATATTTCTCATGATTAAGATGGCTGCATATCATTTGAAAATCTACCTGCAATCACCTCCTGCTTCATGTTGCTGGGTTCCTCCTTCTCTGTTTTTGATCCTTTGGGACAGTTGATCCTGCCATTGAATACCCCTTAGCTCAGCAAGCTCAATGCAGTTGTGTTCTTAAACTCATCAATATATTCCAGAGTTCTCCAAGTTATCCTAGAAAAGCTTCCCTCCCCAAACTAGGGGACTCACACCACAATGGCAGCTCTTTCTCCAAAAAAAGTCATCACCAAATTTTCTCCACTTTCCACCCATTTCCTTATATCTCTGATTTGGTTGGAGTCCATAGGTAATAGAACAATTCTCCAAATCTTTGCCATGATACAGTCTGCAGATGAGGGTAAGTCTTACATTTATTCGATCTATTCTATTGGTATTTTCATCATAAGTGATATAAGGCGAATATCCTATTAAATAATGTCACGGATTAAATTGTGTTATCTCCTTTACTCACACTCATTCCTGACCCCTACCCCCAAAATGGATGTTATGTCCCTGGCCCTTATACCTAGAAATATGATACTGCTTGAAAATAGGGCCCCTCTTTTGTTATATTAGTCATATCATTGCAAGGTAGAGCCTAAGCCTAATAACTTCTGAAATATAAAAAGACCAGAATTAACACACATACACTCCCCTCTCCCAACACACACGGAAAGATAGACACCAGGTAATGATTGCCCATAAATCAAAGATTTCCCAAGACTGCTGACAAGAAAGGAATTGATATGGCTGAGAACTTGATCTTGACGTTTACCTTCCATGTTATGGATTAAATAACACCACCCCTCCTCCTCCCAAATGCGCTGTAAATCCTAACCTCTCTGATGGTAGTCATAATTCCATTTGGCAATATTTTATCATTGTTATGTTAATAAGACAGGATAATGTAGGGTACAGCTTGAGTCAAATTCTTTTATAAGAGAGATTAAACAACTGAGCAGACGAGAGATGGAGGAAGGAAATGTCACGTCAGATGCCACAGAAACCCAAAAGAATCATGGACCTTACTCTAGAGGCAAAGTCTTATGCTGGAAGTATCTCCCTGAAGACAGATTTCTAACCTCTCAAGCTGTGAGAAAATGCATTTGTTTGTGAAAGCCAGTTGTGGCATACCAGACAATGAAAACTCTCCAGAACTATGGGAATCCAATCTCTGGTCTTTAAAGCCACTTGCTTGTGGCATTTGTGTGAGGATTAAAAACCTCATTGCCCTCAAGTTGATGCTGACTCATATGACCTTCTCAGGCAGGGTAGGACTTCCCTCTGGATTTCTGACAATAACTCTTTACAAGAGTCGAAAACCTCGTGGGGATACTAAAATAAATAATAATGTTTATACCACAATCCTAGTACAAGTCAAAGCTAATTATCACCTTTAAGCAAATGAAGAGGCTGAAGTAAACTAGTTTGTAAGGAATACATGACATTAGGACACATGTAGGATCTGAACTGTTCTCGAGTGCTCAATTTGATTCATATAACTCATACTTTTCCTCCTATAAAATTCTTGCTAGCCTTTGAAGAATCCTTGAAAGTGGAATAGAGGTATTAATCACTGTTGTAAAACTGAGAATTGTAACTTCACTAAAAGTTACAAGTAAGTCTGGGTCAAAAAATAATGCAGATTCCTACAAAGATTTGCCTGGTGCTTGAACTGCTAATTGCAAGGTCAGCAGTTCGAAACCACTAGACAAGGTTTTCTTCCCCCAAAGAGTCACGGCCTTGGCAACTTGCAGGAGCAGTTCTACCCTGTCCCACAGCATCTCTATTAGTTGACTCGATGGCAGCGAGTTCGGCTTGGTTTGGTTTAGGGGGAAGTCACTCTCTTGCTTGAGTCTTCCCATTCAAGAAGCTAAATGGGCTGACAAATCAATCTTCCCTTTGTTATCTTGATTACACACATACACTTACATCTGTTGGCGCAAAGTAACAAAAGAAAGTGTTATTAAGAAAAAGGAAAACCGGTGCATGTAACAAGTATCATATCACACAGAGAACCCCAAATCAAACCCACTGGCACCAAGTCGACCCCAACTCATAGAGACCCTGTATAGGGCTTCCTTTGGGAGCAGACAGTTTCCTTTCTCTTCTGCAGAAAGACTGGTGGTCGTGAGTCTACACGCTTTTGATCAATAGTTTAATCAGACTATTACCCAACAGAGCCACCTGGGCTCCTTCAGAAAAATCACAGTATTCTCAAATCTAACAGTGTTCATATCAGAATTCTCCTAAAATTATGTGCCTGCTGGTCTAGTTATTAGGATTCAAAACTTTCAGAATTCCTCAAGTACCAAGTTCAACTTTTGAAAAAAAAAAAGCTTTTCCTACTATGACCTATTGTTTCCTATACTGTACTCTGTTAGCATCAGTTGCTACCATGTGGTAGATTATTTTCTTCCTGGTGAAGAAATGACTCCCACATGGCCTGCTACTGTCCCCACATACCTTTTCTGCCCACAAAGATGCTCTGTCCCTGGCCCAGTTCACCTCCTCTTCCAGAGCCTGATCTTTTGTACTGAATTAAAGCTAGGCCTGCTCCTCTAGCTTCAGTGACATTGACTGTGCACCTGTTCTGGGCAAAACACTAAACTGGACAGGACTGTTTTAGTTGCAACAGTAGAAACACAAGTTGAACCAACTAGGTAAAATTAATGCTCTCTCGAAGGGAGAAGGGCAAAATTTCATCTCGAGTACTCTGGACATATTCTTAGAGGAGATCAGTCCCTGGAAAAGGACATCATGCCTGGTTAGAGGGGCGGTGACAAAGAGAAAGGGCCTCAACAGCATGGACTGACACAGTGGCTGTGACAATGGGCTCGGACAGACCAATTGTGAAGATGCTGCAGGATCAGGGAGTATTTTGTTGTGTTGTACATTGAGTCGCTACAACTAGGAGCCAACTCAGTGACATAATGACAACAATGACAAGGAAAAAGAGTGAATTTGTTAGCTCCGCATCCAGGTGGAATAGAGGTATAATTAGTACCACAGGATCCAGGGACACGGGGCTCCACCATCTGCCCCTCGTGGTTCTGTAGCTTTACTCCCTGACATTGTAAACTTGCTTCTCCCATGTACTAAGAATGTCTGACAAGCCACGTCCCTGGACCAACCACTGTGATCCAAGAAAAGTATCCAATCATCTCCTATTTGGAATTCAGCTGGATGAGGTGGTACTTCCAGAAGGATGGGTATGACCTAGACCGTCCAAACTACAAATACCTGCCAAAGAAGTGATATTTTAAGCACTGACTTTAATAAGAGAGAAACTGGAAAACTCCCAGTGTATTCAGCAACTATAGGCAACTTAACTGAGCAAACCTCTGATTTTACACAGAAAAAACTCAACCCCGAGGCCATCCAATGTCTGGGTTGAAAGAGAATCTGTCCAAGGAACTCAGAGCTAGGTGTTTTTGCTTTTCGCTTAGGAGTGAAACCTTATACACCATCCAGAAATCTCTGTGCATTCAGTGGGGAAGGAGCTGGGTACAGCAATACAGGGTAAATCGGAGAATTTTTTGAATCCCAATATTCTTTTAAAAAATCATTTTATTGGGGGCTCATACAACTCATCCCAACCCATCCATCCATCCACTGTATCAAGCCCATTTATGCATTTGTTGCCATCATCATTCTCAAAACATTTGCTTTCTGCTTGAGCCCTTGGTAACAGCTCCTCATTTTTTTTCCCTGCCTCCCCACTTCCCCCTCCATCATGAGCCCTTGATAATTTATAAATTATTATTATTTTGTCATATCTTACACTGTCTGACATCTCCCTTCATTTATCAAATTTTCTCCTTCTAAAAACCCTATTATCCTTTGAAGAGTCCTTGAAAATGGCATAGAGAAAGACTAGTTGTTGACAGAAATTTGATGTACCAGCGGGTACTCCCTCAAAAAAAAAAAAGACTGGAATTTTTCCCCAAAGATACATATTTAAATTTAACAACTAACCTTATCACCTTCAAAGTATTCTCCAATACAGTTAATAACAGTTACCAAATCTGCAATACTGCTATTGGAAACATTTTTCAAACACATCTGTTTGAATGACTGACAGCACCTCCCTCGTTTTTTCTTCACCTCTTCTATGTGAAGTCGCTGTCCTTTCATGTGCCTCTTCATTTGCAGAAGCAAAAAGAAGTCTCACAGAGCAGGTCAGGTGCCTGGGGCAAGAAAGGCATGCTGCTTTTCGCCTAAAACTGGCACCCTGAGATAGCTGGGTGTGCAGGTGCATTGTCATGTGGCCCAAATCAGGCCTTTTCTCTTGCGCACTGTTATGCAATCTTCTCAGAACCTCTCCATAGAAAGCGTGATTAACAGTCTGACCTGGTGAAATACACTCTAAACGCACTTACTAGTTAACATTTCCATCCGTTGGACACGCTGACTGGACGTCTAGAACGAGGTTTGTCATCAGTAGACATTTCACCGTGTTTTCAAATGAGCGAGCCACTCATACACTTGAGTTTCCCCTTCATGCTGGTTTTCCGTAGCGCTGTCCTTGTCAGCTGTGCTCAACATCACAACCATTTCTGTGGCTTTTTCCACAGCAGGAAACAAAATTTCACAGCTGCACGCAGTTCTCTGAAATCAGCCATCACAAAAAAATGAGGTTTGAGTGACACTGCTTTTATGAAAAAATCCACTGTCACCAGAGAGAACCTGCCCAGGTGACGCACTGGGTGCACCAAGAGCGAGCTGCGCGATGGTCTTCTAGCAGGGAACGCGTACTGTGAAAGCTCGGCCCCGTGCAATTCTGGTGTATTTGTTCATTTGTGGGGGGGTAACCCCAATGGAGATCTTCAGGAAGCTACATCCAAGGTCAGAGGTGGCATTTGTGTCAGGCATTCTGTGGTACATTTTCTCGCATGTGTTCTTTGTGGGAAGATTAGAGCTTGGTTTCATCCTGCGTATAGCATGTCCCTTCTTTGGTTTAACTAGGGATGCCAGGCCCCCGATTATTACTCAGTTAACATCTTAACGATCATTGTAGAAATGAAGCAAATAATTGCACAATTCCAAGTGTGCTAATTTCATGTTAATAATTTAGAATCAAACATTTACCTCTCTAGAAATAAATTTTATTTTACAATCAATCTTTAATTATACAATTAACGCATCCCACTGCCTCCTCTAGGGATTAATTTTCCTCTTCCTAGTGTATATCCTCTAATTACCCCCACTCCGTATTCTGCAAAAAAAAACCTGGAAAGAATTTTTATGAGAATTTGTACACCTGAAAGTGTTTTATTTTGTCTTCATATTTGAATGAGAGTTGGCTGTACCTGGAATTAGAGACAAAGAGTATTTTTCCTCAGTTCTTTAAAGACAACTCCATTGTTTCCAAAGACACTGAGAATGAGGTGTGTTGATATGATTATAATTCCTCATATAAAGGTGTTCTGAATTTTTTTCTCTCCTTGATTTTCTGAAGGTTCATTTAGGCCTAATATAATTGCAAAAATGTCTCAGTGTTGTGTTTGTTGCTATGTTTGGTGCTTCATGGTACTTTTCAATAAAGGATGTAAAACTTTTCCAGAACACTTATTTTTCTTTCTTTTTGCTCTTATACTACACAAAGTATTTCTTCTCCTGCCTTCTCTGAATTCTCCTCTCAAATTGGTGCTGACTTTCTAAGCCTGTTTTGCCTTTGTTTAAACTTTCTTTTCCAGCTCTCCATAGTCCCCCCTTGGTGGTAAAAAGTTCTAGATCATTAATCTACTCTTCATTTCTGTCTATTTTCTATCGAATCCATGTTTTGGTTTGGTTTTAAGGTTGAAAATACACTATTTCAAAGGTAGAATTTTTGCTTCCATGATATCTAACTGGTTAATTTTCATAGCCAAGCATCCTAGTTTTCCAAATGTGGCGTTTCTTCTCCCCTGTGTGATGATGTGTCTTGTTAGCTGCTGTGGAACTGGCTCTGACTCGGGACGACCTCATCGACATCAAAGTAAACCTGCTCAGTAGAGCTCTCCAGGCTGTGACTCTTTGGAATCAGATTGCCACACTAATGGAGGCAACCCTGGGTAGGTCTGACCAGGCAACATTACAATTAGTACAAGATTCTATTATAATTCTGCTCTACTTCCACTTATTTAAGTTTCTTTCCATCATTGCTGGGTTTTTGAGGAAAAAAAAAATCTCCCATTCATGATGTTGATGTTGCTCACATTTTGAGACTCGTTCAGCTTTTTTCTAAGTCTGCTATGGTGGTTGAACATATCTAGCAGATTTGTGTTCATTCTCTTTGCACAGAACAGTGGGGAGCAAGAGCTGCTGTGGAGGCTTATTCTATTTCCAGGTAATATGTTCTATTACCTTACTTCGTTTATGAATAAACCATGATATTCAGTGTGGCATACATGCTCTGATATTCTTAGACTTCTGAAAACTTGGGGGAACTGACTTGTTATGCTGTCCCCAAGCCTGAAACTCATTGCTCCTGGGTAGAGTTGGATATGTTCAGTGTGTGTGTGTGCGCGCGCGTAACTATGGAGGTCAATCTGTGTGATACACTTGCAGATTTCCTCTGCCCTCCTTACTTTTTGCTTTATTAAAACCTTTTGCTGTGATTTGGGTGAACGTTTACAGAGCAAAGTTATTTTCCATTAAATGATTCATACATATTTTATGAAATTGATTGTAACCCCCACGACCTACCCCAGGTTCCACTTTCTCCTGGTGATTACCATTTCCCTGTGTTCATGTTTCCTACCTTGGCCTGTCTTCTGAGCTTTCTCTCTAGGCCAATTCTGCCCCTTGATCCCTCTAAGGAGGACTGGCTACCTCCCTGGGCTGTTGCTCACTTTCTCACTGCCATCGAGTTGATTTTGACTCATAGCGACTCGAACAGACTGGGACTGCCCTCTGTGGCTTTCTAAGACTGTAACTCTTTATGGGAGTAGAAAGCTTCATCTCTTCCCCAGGAGCAGCTGGTGGTTTCAAACCGCTGACCTTGTGGTGAGCAACCCAATGAGTAATTAATAGTTTACCCTTCCTTTTCTGCACCCCCCCCCGACCCCAGTAACTTTCAAATAACATTTCTTTCTAAGCAGAAATCTTTTCTTGCCTTTTAATGGTAGTGGTCTCATACAGTGTGTGTGTGTGTGTGTGTGTGTGTGTGTGCGCGCGCTTGCCTAATTTCACTCAGTGTTGGAAACTCACAGGGCCAGTTCTACGCTGTCCGATAGGGGTTTCTGAGTCAGCATCGTCTTGACGGCAGTGAGCTGTAAGCTTAATTTCCCTCAACTTCATATCCTCTTGTTCCTCCGTTTAGGGGGTGTTTCGCAGATTCATCATCGTTCTTTAACATTGCCCAGCATCCCATTTCGGGTATGTACCAGAGCTCATTTGCTCATTTGTCAACTGATGGGCACATGGTTTGTTTCAGGCTTTTTGCTATTATGAACAATGCTGCCTTGGAAATGAGTGTATGTATATCTATTTATATCTCAGCTCTTATTTCCCGAAGATGTATACCTACTAGTGGAATTGCTGAATCATACAGTATTTCTCTTTCCAGTTTTTAAAGAAAGCACCATTCCGTTTTCCACAGTGCTTACGTCATTTTTCAGCCCCACTCACAGCGCACGAAGGTTTAAGTCTCTCCATACCTTTGCCAGCACTGTTTTTTTTTTAATGTTATTAATTCTGGGCTGAGATGATATTTAATTGTGACTATGGTTTGCATCTCTCTGAAGGCTGGTGATCATGAAAATTTACTCATGTGTTTTTTGGCCTTCCTGGCATCTTTTTTGGTGAGCAGTCTGTTCCTGTCTTCTGCCCAATTTTTAATTGGATTGCTTGCCTTTTGTTGTTGAGGTACTGCCATTTTCTATACATTTACAAGAGTAGTCTTGCATACGTCACTGTCAAAGATGTTCTTCCCCATCTGTGAATTCGTGCTTGGATGACACTTTCTGATACACACATTACAAAGTCCCAGTCACTTACTTTGTATTCTGTTTATGCATCTTAAATTATGTCATATACTACATTTATACTATGAATTAGGTCCCCTAAGTTTGTCACCATTTCCCCTCCCCTGGTTATTTTTATAATTCTAAATTTTGCATTTAAGTCCTTGGTCCAACATGAATTTGGTTCTGTATATGGTATCTTATATGGATCCTGTTTAATTTTTCCACAAACCATTGCATAGTTTTGCCAGCATCACTCATTAAAGAATAGTTCTTCCCCATTTAATGAGTTTTGGCCCTTTGTCAAATATATGTCCTTAGGTGAACTCTCAATTCTGTTCTATTTGCTTCTTTGTCTTTCATGGTACCAATACCAAGCTGTTTGAGTGCAATTAGTTTTGGGTTCAGGGAGTGTGAAGGTTTTGAGATCAGGGAGTGTGAAGTCTCCTTTTTGGTTCTTTTTTATGAGTGCCTTGTTTATTTGTGTTCCATATGAAATTTGTGATTAGTTTTGCTATTGCTTTAAAGAATAAGGACGGAATCTGGATTAGGGATTCGTTATGAATCACTTTGGGCAGTATTGGCATTTTCACAGTGTTGTCTTTAGATCCATAAATATATGTATACTTCCATTTCTATACATCTCTTTCGGGTTCTTGCATTGGTGTTTTGTCATTTCTTTGGATAAGCCTTTTGTATATCTGATTAAATGCATTGCTAAATACTTCATCTTTTCAACTCAAAATGGCATTATTTTCCTGTCCCGAATTCTCCTTGTTAATGTAGAGAAATCTCAGCAATCTTTCTATGTTGATCTAATACACTGCCATTTGCTAACATGTCCTATTTCTTTGCCCTTCAATGCATTATCTAGTTCTGAAATGTTGGTGCTAATTCTATTTGTGTCTTTTAGCATGGTTTAGAATTTTCTATGTATTCTTCAGGTTTTTTTCTTTTGTGTTGCCCAGAATTTTGTCTTATTCGATGGTGTTGTCTTCGTTTTCGTTGAACTTTTTCTTAATCTGCTGAAGCATCCTAAATTTAATTCTTTTGAGTCTCTTATCAGGTTGTTCCGATATTGTTTTTTCCTCTGGAAAATATTCTGGACCTCTATTTTGGTCCCTTGCTAAAGCCATTTGGACTTGTTTTGGGATGTGTATGTGTGTGTGTGTGAATGAGAGAGAGAGAGAGAGAGACTGTTATTTCTAAAACATTAAATATTACTGCATTGGTTTTAACTTTTGTGCTGGTTTGCTTGACCATAATTTTTGGTTGTAATTTACTATAGCTGCGCAACAGGATGGGTGTCGTCCTCTGGTGAGCAGTTTGGCAGCATTTGGGTGCTCACCCCCTGTCTCCAGGTGAGTCTGGTAGCAGATGGGAATGTGGGCATGAGACTTTAATCACTAGAGAAACTAGAAGCTTGCTGGGAAAGTGTTGGCTTCCATCTGTCACTGATCCAGTGGAGCTCCAGTGAATGATAACACTCAGTCAGTCAGTGTAGTAGCAGGCACGTATGGCTGGGTAGGGTTGCTGGTTCCTGACTCTGTTTGCCATTCACCAGTATGGGTCGAAGTACAGTCCTGGAAGAATGGCTCTGGTTACCTGGTTCCTGTCATGTTCAGAGAATGCTGGTTACAATGGTTCAAAATTGTTGTGCGGTGCCAGGCCAGTTGGTAATTCACTGCTCTGTCTGCCTCCTTGTTGGCTAATTTTTTCTTTCTCTAATCAATATTTGATCGATTTCTTTACCCTTTCCTTTGAAGTTCTAGATTCCAGGATTGACCTATGCATCTATTTCACTTGATTTCTCTGGTCTTTGTTATAGAAGGTCTGGGTAGTATATCTGCCTCGTGTGCCATCTTCAATCAACTTCTGGTCGGACCAGTTGTTTGCCTTCTTTTCCAATCCATTCTGAGAACACAATTATTTTGGGTCTACCCTGATGTACATTCTGAGGAAGAATTTTCCAGTTTATTTTAAATGTGTTTTCATTGCTGAGAGTTCATCAGTTCCATGTCTACTGAAAGTGCCCTTTCTTAATTTTTAATATGCCTACATGTGTATTTTTAGATAATTTCTATGGATGATCCATTTATATTCATAATTACGTGGGGTCAGTGTTTACCTGTTCTGAAGTTTACCATTTTGAAACTAGATTTTATTATTTTAAGCACACATTTAGCAAGCCAACTACATATTAAGCACAAGGCTAGGCATGACTTTAGAATAGTGCCCCATATTTCTTTTTCCTCATTTGCCTTTTTCCCTACCACTTCAAAACAGCATTCAAATTAGCAGGAAGGAGCTACATTTAGGGGACAGTAAGCAATTAGCCCAAAAGATCAGCTCATTTATATCACGTTAGGTAACGTGTCATGGAAACAGACAAGCCATGTGATACAGGCAAGAAAATGTTCTCTGTTTCTCTGATACCTTCATGATCTTCTAGTATAGGGTAGCCATATGTCCCAATTTGCCGGGGATAGCCCTGGTTTATAGCTGTTGTCTTGGCATACTAATTAATATTCTCTTTTTTTCCCTCCAAAGTATCCTGATTCGAATTACAAATGACCATCATACCATGGAGATATTGCAGGCTTTGTTCAAGACCACAAGCTAAAAGTAAATGACTTGCAATGAAGTGAGACACACTCATTTTGGGGTTTCCCAGTGCCCATAAAAGTTATGTTCATGCCATAGGGTTGTCAATTTAAGGGTAGAGTGACATTGTTCACAAAGTTTGAAATGTTCGGAGACTCGCCAAGAACTGACACACACAAAAAAAACAACGTGAGCAAGTGGAATAGGCAGTGCTGATGGACGTGCTTGACACAAGGTTACCACAAACCTTTGTGTGACACATGTAACATCTGCAATGAGCAGTCAAGTGAAGCAGAAGGAAATGAGATGTGCCTGTATATGATTTGTCTGTGAAGAAACTGTGAAGAAAACCAACATAGGAACATTTCTAGTGGGTGTCACTCCCCAGGCAGGCAGGGTGTTGGAAGGGTGAGCAGTGAGCCGCCGTTCATCCGGGCATCCACCCATCCACTGAGCAACAGCTTCCTGAGGCCCTGCCATGAACTGGGCACTGGACGAAGGGCAAGATAAGTGGTGACGGAGGACACAGACACCCTCTTGGATCTTTTCCTGAAAACGATTAGCCAACTAGCACATCTATTTCTCAGATGCAAATGAAAGATGAATTATGTGATCTCTCAACATTTGTTTCTAGTTCACGCACTTTCTAAAACACCATAAACACTCTGCCTACTCAATCATACACTGACAGCTCAGTATTCAGTCAGCATATCAAAAGCACACCATCACTTTACAGGGAAGAGGCAATACTTGTCTAAGGAACAAGAACAAAGGCAGCGGGCTGTGGAGTTCATGATGGATTTGCAGTCGCTGGATGTCCACTTTGGATAATTAAGCAACCAGACTTACCACTGGAAAACGAGCTAGGTCGATGATTAGCAGGGTTTTGAATAGAAAGGATTATTTCGGCACCCTCTCCTTAGCGTAGACATGGGTCAATCGTGTAATTTTCTCCTCATTATGTTCAGACCCTCTGCATCACATGTCCTTCTCAAGCACAGAATCAAAAGAACAAGCAAGTTGCAACTTTCAACCACTCTTTTTCTTTTTATTTATTTTCAAATGCAATTCCTTTGAAGCTTTAGAATTGCAAGTATTCCTTTTGTTATTCCATTTGGACACATTTTGCAAGAAATATTTCTCTCATGTCCTAGCAATCAGGATCCCTAGAAAGACTCTCACCGTGAGCCCCAGGGGAACTCAAAAATGTCAGGAGCTTCATAAATGGTGTGAAATCCACTCACAGCTGATTCCCTGGATGCTTTGATATGGAAATCACAGAATGGTTCTATAGCGGGAAAAATGCAGTAGTAATAAGAGCACATTGTGGTGCTATTATTCATCGCCAGTGAACTCCTGGTGAAAGGACACTGCCGGAGCCTGTCAAGGCTCAGGTTTGAGTCCACAGAGATCATTTGTTTCTTCCCTAGATTATAAATGTCACCTGGCCCCAGATTTTGCCCAGATTTGATTACAAAAGGGAAATGACAGGTGAATGTAGGAGAATCAATCCAAATCTATTTTTATCAGTAGCAAAAGAACTCAAAATCAATGGTGGTCCAGAGGACTAGCCAGGTAAATGTAAATATGTTGATAATATCTATATCTACATAGTAAATATAGCACTGAGTCTTCATATGTACACACAGTTATTGCATGTAAGCTCCCCTCTTTTCAAGACCTTTTAAAGTAAATAGTCTTGTGATCTGCTTTAAGAGACCTCACCAGTAAAGTAGAATCAGTCTCAATTCTTCCATTGCCCTCTGTATGCAGCATTGTTCAAATCTTTCCATTCTCCATGTCTCACACTGGAGTTGTCCTGCTGCTGCCCAGTCACTGCTGTGCCCAGCACCTTTATGTCTCTCTCTCTCTCCATTACACTCTATGTCTTTCCTGGTGCAGTCCTGGTTCTGAAATTCTAGCATGACCACGTCGCTCTTTGCTTAGAAATTATCAGTGGTACCAATAGCACAGCAAGCGGTGACTTAGACCCAAACTTCCTTTCAAACCCACCTTACGACGCCCAGGACATTTTGTGTTGACGACATAGTATCTTCTTTGAGTTCTCCATGGTTTTGTATACTTCATAATGAACCTAGCATACACCTCTGTCACTTTTGTATCTACCCTACTTCATTGTCCTTGCTCAGTCAACCCTCTCCTGTGAAGGCATTGCTGAGTTCCTATGACAGTCACTCGCCTACTTCTCTGGACCCGTAAGCCTTTCCACCGACTTCCATTACAGCACAATGTACACACCATGTTAGTAATTTGTCTCCTCCTAACGACGGTGGGAACCATATTTTTCCCTCTTACACTAACTCCTTGCATAGTTTGGCAAATGGGTATATTCCTTAACTATTTGCTGAATAAATTATTAAACACTGATTTGCTGAACCATAAAGCGTATGAGAGCTGATAAGGTTTGCATCTATAAACGATCTCAAGGAGGTTTCGTTTTTGGTGATTTCTGTCGTGCAGGAATGTATGTGCATCACAGTTACATGAAGCATCGTACTGCCGCCTGACGGCCGCTAAGGGAACCCTTGAGACACTCTGATGGTGACTGCAGTCAGGGTGAGGGGCGCTCAGAGAATGGGGTGAGCAGAGCATCGGGGCTAGAGCAGCGCAGAGTTAATGCCAACGCTTCGTCCTCCAAAAGAGGGGCTCAGCTGAAGGTCCTACGAGGCTACCTCTCAGTGGCTGTACAAATCGGAGTGACGTACAGAGGAAATTGAGCAGGATCTGTCCAGTAACACGTGGAAATGAGCTCTCAGGAACAGCTGATAAAGGGAATCTGTAGATCTAGGTTTCATGACCTGCATGCGGCACCATTCTACCCACACCGTCGGCCGGAGACGCCAGTAAGCTCGTCAGCCTGAGTCAACCCAACAAAGTCAGCCGGCGAGTCTGCGCTCTTGGCTCCTTTGCCAAACTCTTGCGTTTGCACCTTAGAGGAGCTGACTTTGAGGGCTGTGAAAGTAGCTAGTGTGATAGATAGTTGCTAAACAAACGACTTCGTGGTGAGCTAGCGTAGTTCTTGAAATGTATCCATCCCGGGTCACTTTGTTCAAAGCAAGTGTAAGCCTCCGCTCAGAGGTAAAATGAACAAAGCAGGAATTGCTCTGGTTAAGTGAGGGTGAGCTTACTAGAGCCCCCTTGCTGAGCCTGCCTCTGCCCGTCTCCCAGTGACTGCTGAGTAGATCTGAAGTTATCCACGGAGTCCTGGGAGAATACTAACACCCCCAGCAAGATTGGGTCCCAGACTCAGATCTGTCTTCTGCCAGTTGCTTTCCCTGGGACCACACTTATTCCACCGATCCCCTCTGGCTTGGGCATAGGCATTCTCTCCCCAATAAGCGCTCGCACCTGTCATTTTCTAACAAGTGCCCCTTGCCCCCAGCTAGCTAGTGCCCAGTGCTCCGGAGTCAAGTTAGACTCCTGGAACCCCCCTGGGTGTCTGAATAGAGGCGCACTCCAGTCGGTTCTCAATGGCTGGCTTTTCAAAGTAGGTTGTCAGGCCCTTCTTTGAGAGCACCTCTGGGTGGCCTCAAACCATCCTTCCTTGCGTTAGCAACTGAGAAACCACCAGGGACTCCTGACGCCACCTGCCACTCCATTTCTCTCCTGATTCCCCCTCGTAGCACTGCATTGATTTCCTCACCTCCCGTTTTCACTAAATCCTAGCTGAATCTGTTAGAGCTCTCTTCTTGCTGTCTTTCCACTGCCCCCGCGGGGATCCACATGAACAGTGTGGCTTGCCCACATAATTGCCGGGGCACGCTTAGCACTCTTCGTGTTTCTGTTCGTGCTCGCCTGCCATATCCATTCCCCACAGAGTTGCTAGGCAAATATTTAAAAGCAGGCATTATGGCATGACACCCTGATAAGCAAACTATTTCAGTAGCATCTCAATGCAGTTGATAAAATTCAAATCCATTCCCAGGGAATAAATAGCAAGTCCTGTCTAACTGGGTTTGTCCCTATTTCTCTAGCTTCGGCTCTGGGCACTCGCAGCTGCCCTTTAGAGACTGTACCTTTTCTCTTTCCCAAACTAGAGTGCTCTTGGCCAACCTTCTACTGCCCGCGGATGCCTCTTTGCTTTTGGTCTCACTTTAAATATCATCTCATCCACGCTTTCCTTGACCCTGGACCATAAAATAGCCCCCTGGGGTTCCCTGATGGACTTCACTCCACCCTCTAGCCATTGTATTCATAACTCCCACATAACAATTGGGTGGGTTTTGCAAAAATAAGTGTAGGAACCCTAATAAGGGAATTGGTCAGTTTGGCTTTCTTGCTAGGCTTAACAGAGAGCCAATCCTGGACCACAGAAAGCGACGTGACAACCACCAACCGAAAAAGACACCAGCACAACTCCTCATTTGAAGATTCAGAGTTTCTGTGCTGGAAACTTCTTAGACTCAGGAGACAGCTTCAACACCAGAGATGGCAAGACACAGCAGCCGAGAAATGACAGCTCCTGAGGCAGCTGAGACAAGAGACCGGCAGGAGATGACTGGTGGGTGTCTCAGCCCAAGACCGAGAGAGCTGAGCGCCTTTGAGCAGGAGGTGCTTCTGGGCTCGAGTACAGGTCGGTCTGACTGGACACGTGTGCCTCCAGTTCTTCCTGATCCTGTCACTTGTCTAATCAACCTTACAGTGTTTGGTGCTGTTTGTGAGTTTTGTGTGGCTACTGAAATGGGTGACAGGCCCCAGCAGAGAACTGGAAGGTTCTGTGAGAAGGACAACTGCTTTTGGAATTGGAAATCAGATTGGGCAGAAAATGACAGCTTCCTCTGGCCAAGTTCACATTCCTCTGTACTCAATTTTCTTTATCTTAGTCACTGTACTTGTTCTGTTCACTGTACTAGCACAGCCCATAATGACTGGATACTGTATTTTCACTCCCATGTCTGTCTTTGCCATTGGGATTTAAGTTGCATGAGCTTTGCCCTATGTAGAGTTTATTCTTATTCACCAGTATAGTCCAGTGTCTGACATGAGACCTTATTTACCAGTAGAGTTCAGTGTCTGATGGGAGACCTACCAAATAGGCTGACCATTTGTTTCTTATTATTGGGGAAAAAATCAGGTTGGAATAACAAAATATTTTAAAATAGAATGTGCTGATGATTGCACAAATCAAAATATACTAAAATTATTTCATCGTACACTAAATGGGTAAATTACCTGGCACTTGAAGTATCTTAAATAAAGGTAGTTTTAAAAATGAAGTAAGTTATTCTTGCATCTGAGGCTTAGTTTCCATGTTTGCAAGATTGCACAATAATACCTGAGAGAAATGTGAGGATTAAATGTAACTTTAAGCCTCAATTTCACCATGATCACACCCTCCTCCTAAGCTCTTGTTATTCTCATTGGGTTCAAGGCCGGGTGGGGGGCAGAGTGTGAGGATTAGAAAGAAGGCAGACGAAAGGAAGGGAGGCAAAAAGAAAAAAAAAAGTATGATACAGATCACGGAGTTAAAGACTTGTACACACTCAGTGTCCACACTCTATGGGAGCAAAGGCCCGGTCATCAGCTTCCATAAAGATTACAGCCAGAAAACCCAGGGGACAGGTCAACTGTGCTCTAGTAGGTCACTTCGAGTCAGAGTGGACTCAATGGCACCTAAAACAACGCTTGAAAAAATAGAGTTAGAGATCTGTTGGACAGTGCAGTTAAAATACCTGGATATACATTTCAAATAGCTCATCTCCAGTCAGTCGATTCTAACTCATCACAGCCTTACAGAGCACAGTGTAACTGCCCCTCTGGGTTCCCGAGGTTGTGGAGCAGAAAGCCTCCTGGTTTTCCCTCAGGGGGCTGGTGGGTTTGAACAGTCGACCAATACATAAGCCAGGGCTCCCAGGATCTGCATCATTGCCTCAAAATCCCTTATAAAATTAGCCCCTCAATCGATGTTATCTTTCTAGCTACCTGAAATCCTACTTCAGCTTTGTCCTGTTTGGATCTTTTTACACGATTTCAAAGAGCGTGCTGGACCTGCCCTTTGCTGTATTTAGTTATGCTAGAATGGCTTTGGGTTACATGCAACACAATTCTACCCGGCTGCGTTTTGACATCCGTTGCCTCACTCGCTCACCTCACAGCTCTTGTCTACTCTGCAGCAATTGTTTCTGTGGCAATCTGTGGCTGCTAATCACACGACCCTTACTGATCCTTATCCTTACCACCTTAGTGCAATTCCTTTGTCATGGTTGCTGTGGGGTGTCCCAGCTGTCAAACACAGGAGGAGTGAATATATGATGAAAAGAACTGATACAAAGTAGTGTGGGGAATTCAGGGGAGAAGGGCATGCTAGAAGGAGGGAAAAGGATTTCGGGAGTAAGTAACGAAGGTGGGAGTGGGGAGAGCGGGCTATAGCTGCTGGTAATTGCAGTACTCAGGGCAAAGACGATTCAGCCATGGGGGTAGGGAATGCTCTAAGATAGATGCGGTGGTGATTGTCCAATTCCCCTTGCTATGATTGAATGATTAAACTATTCAATTGTATGGTATGTAAATTATGTGCCTATCAAACTTTGGGGAAAAAACCTCAAGGATAAAAGGAAAGTTATTGAACTAATTTACATAATCACATCAATTAATAATTATCAAGAGGGACCAGGCCCTGGGAAAGGACACGATGTTTGGTAAAAAGTAAAATCAAAACCCAAACTCACTGCCACAGAGTAGCTGCTGATTCATATAACCCTATAGCACAGGGCAGAAGTTCCCAGGAGCTTCCAAGAACTGTAACTGTTTATGAGAGTGGAGAGTCCTGCCGTTCTCCCTGGTCAAGTAAAAAGTCAGTGAAAACAAGATGGATCGATTCAGTGGCTGCGACAATGGGCTCAAGCATAACAACAATTGTGGGAAAGGCACACAAAGGGTCAGTGTGTGTTCTATTGTGCACAGGCACCGACTCAATGGCACCTAACGAGTATTATTATTAAGCTGACATGGAAGCTAAATAGGTTCCTACCATAAGCAATGCTCAAGAAAGAAGCTTTCCCAAATGAGTGAATATTATGTGTGAAGGCGCTAGAGCTCAATTTGCTATACCCATTGTCACTAAGTCAATTCTGACTCATAATTGACCTATGGACAAGGAGAAATAGGTAGTGCAGTTTCCAAGCCTGGACACTTCATGAACGCAGATTGCCACGTTTATTTTCCTAAGGAAGGACTGGTGATTTCTAACTGTCTATCTCTCAGTTAGCAGCCAAACCTTAACCACGGTGCTAATCTGTCAAAAGATTAGGGTCGGTGGGTTTTCATGAGTTAGAGGAAGTAGGCTAGGCAATAGGGATGGAAGTAACCAACTGGTGGTTGTGTTGTTTCTCCTGCAGTGCCCAACGTCATGAATGCCAGCCAGCGAAGACAGATGTTGGATTTATCCAAGACTTTCCAAAAATTAACCCTGGAGAATGTGGAAGGAGAGAGGGTCAGAATGTTTTGAATATTTGTAACAGGCTGGTTCTAATGGAAAACTATGAAATTTAAAATAGATCTAAAGAAATTTAAGATAGACCTAAAGAAGTAAGTCTAGTGAACAGAAAGGAAATGAGGAGATTATGAATTCGTGGTACCAAGTAGGTAAAAATAATATTTCCTAGAGACTCTTGAGTAAGTTAACAGGACAACAAGAGGTGAAGATAGCAGAGTGGTGCCTCGCAATGCATTATTTTGGAGGTGGACTAACCTCTGAGGATGACAAATGCTAGGGATTTTATGACTCTGGAATCAGAAGGCTCAAATGGAATGGCAGTCAGGCTGCTGGTGGTCAGGAGGCCAAGGAACCAAGGGGACCTGGTACTGAATGCATTAGCCAAGTGCAGTCCTGCTCGCCAAATGGTGACTTCGTAAAAATTAGAAAATGGCACACTTTATTCTAGAGCCCTTGTTTTTCAAAATAGGTGATACCATGTCCTGGGGGTCTGGGGGAAGGGGGTGGTGGTCATTAGAATGAGCCAGGGTCGGAGTGGAGCTCCACTTTAACCTGGATTATGGGCTCTGGTACAAAATTTTTCATTACCAGTGGAGCACTGAGATTTTTGTTTGTTTTTTTTTACTGAAAAGGGAATGGTAAGCTGTCCCAAATAAATTTGGGAAGCTATACTCTAGAGCCTTAACCATCTTCAGTGTCCTTTGAACGCCATTTAATATTGCTCTACTAGTTATGGTCAGGGATGACTGTGAAATAGACCATCAGCTGTTCATCTGTAAGTTCAGGTTGTTATTAAAGAAAATTAAAACAAGTCCATGTGACTTGACCTTGAGTCGTGTCCAAAATATGACCTTGAGTATATCCCACCTGAATTCAAGAGCATCTCAAGAATAGATTTGTTTCACTGTGCACCAATGACAAAAGACTTGACCAGGTGTGACATGATATTAAGAACATAATACACGAAGAAAACAAAAAGTCTGAAAGAAGGAAAAACTCAAACCTTGGATTGTAAGATTAAAGAGTCTATGAGCAAAATATTGAAAGAAGTTGGAAATATCAAAAGACGGTGGAAAGAATACAGACTCGTTACATCAAAAAGAATTAGTGGGTACACAACCATTTTAAGAAATAGCATGCTCTCAAGAACCAATGGGACGGAAGGAAGAAGTCCAAGTGGCACTGAAGGCAGTAGTGAAAAAGAAAGCTTCGTGAGAATTGACATGCTATCTACTGGCATGTTTCCACAAACGGAGGAAGCACTGGAAACAATCAATAATGTATGCTGACCTTTGGAAGACAGATGCCTAGCCGACCTACTAGAAGAGATCCATAGCTGTACCTATTCCAAAGAGGTGACCATACCGAATGCACAAGTTATTGAACAATATCATTAATATCACATGCAAGTAAATTTTTTGCAAACATTCATTTCAAGATTGTTGCAGCAGTACATTAACCAGAAATGCGAGGCTGACTCAGAAGAGGACATGGAATAAGTGGTACCATTACTGACATTAGATGGATTTGGGCTCAAAACAGGGAATAGCAGAAAAAATATTGACTTGCGTTTTATTGATTACTCCAAGGCATTAGTAGACTGTGTGGATCATAACAACTCTGGATAACATTGAGAAGAATGGGACTCTTCATTGTATTCACGAAGAACCTGTGCATGGCTAAAACAGCCATTCTTCAAATAGAATAAGGGCATTCTGTATAGTTGAAAATCAGGAAAAGTGCGTGTCAGGGTTATATCTTTTCACTATATTTATTTATTTTGTATGCTGAGCAAATAATCCAGAAAGCTTGGCTACGTGAAGATGAATGGGGCATCAGGATTGGAAGGATGCTTGGTAACATCCTGATATATGCAGACGACACAGCTTTACTCACTGACAGTGAGGAGACCTTGAAGCACTTGCTGTTGAAGATGCAGGGTTCCAGCTTCCAGTGTGGATTACAACTCAGGAAGAAGAAAATCCAAATCTCCACTGCTGGACCAGGAGTTAACATCACGGAAACCTGAGAAAAGACTGCAGTTGTCCAGGAGTTCATTTTGCTCGGGTCTGTAATCAATGCTCCAGCACCGAACAACCACTGCAGTGTTTGTCCTACCACCAACAACTGGCTGGCACAGTGCAGGAGTGCATTCCCTTTTCCCGATGGGTCTGGGTAAGAGAAGTTGAATGAAGATGCTGCTAGGAATCAATTCTGAGTGATCTTTAACAGGAGTAACAGTGACTGGAATAGTTTGTAAGTCTTACATGGAGGCTTTATCAATTTTGCTATCTTGGGAGGTATGAAATGAGCCAATTCAGAAGCAAGAAGGGATCTCACTACTATTAAGAATGAAGATCCAAGAGTGCCTCCTTTGGACCCCAGTGTCTCTGAACATTGAGCATCTCCATCAAGGGCCAGAAAGCTGTGGCAACAGAGGAGTGGTGATGGGGTAGCGGAGTGAAGAGTCCCGGCATGGGACAAAGCAGTGGCCTCCAGACTCATGGAAGGAGTAGAGCTCAGTGTCTTTGGGCAGGAAGCATGCTTGTGAAGTCAGATGCCGCAAAGCATCTAATTCTGAAGTTAAGTTTGCTGAACTGGCTTGCTGAATTTAGCTAGAGCTAAATGCCTTTGGGTTGAAGTTTATGGTGGGGGGGAGTGCCATCTGAACCTTTATCAGCTGTGCCCAAAGAAGTGTGTAACATTGCCTGAGCAGGGCAAAATCCTCCCAAAGGACCAATGGCCAGAGAGAGGCTTGCCTGCAAACCTAGTACAGAATCGGTTGTCCTACCCGTAAGAATTGTGTCCTGAGTATTTCTGGTCCTGATTTTAGCCTGTTCCCTAATAAACATCACCGCTGTGAGGATGATGTGTGAGTTCTGTGTGGCCATTGTAATGGCATATTGAATCCACTTGAAAGTAGAATGTAGAAATCAGGGACAGTCAATGTGAGAATTGGTAAGAGAATTTAGATGGTGAGGCACGTTTGACCCCAGTGTCATAGGAATTGGCCTTTGAAAGTTAATGCTGTTGGTGGTGATCCTCTTGCCCCTTTGGAAACTCAGAGGAGGTCCGATGATGCACTACATATCTTTACTACACGGCCATCTGACAAAATCTGTGAAATACTTAATCAGTTCACCGCCGGAGTCACGGCTAGTGATGGCACTCTAGATTTGCACGGTGCATACATGCACAACGGGATGAGACCGAAAGTCCTTTATAGTGTAAACTCTGATACAGCTTTGTATCTGCTACATTGCCATCTCTTTATTCAGTTGTGGTCGCCATTAAGTCAGTTCCAACTGATGGCTAGCCCATGTGTGTCAGAGTAGAACTGTGTTCCACAGGTTTTTTAATTGCTGGTTTTTCAGAGGTAAGTGACCAGGCCTTTCTTCAAAAGTACCACTGAGAAGACTCACCTGTCAGGTAACAGTTGAGTTGTTAGTCATTTGCACCACAAGGGACTGCTCGATTATGGTAAGAACTTAGTAAATATTGAAAAACCAAGTGAATATTAATTTTTCTTTTATGCTCTACAATATTACTGATATAGAATTGCATTTAGAGTCGTTGTAAATGTGAGCTTCGAATATTCCAAACATGGCACAATATGAGGATAAATAAAAAGTATTGCTACTAGGGTTCCCGGTCATACATGTGTAGGTTTATTTCAAACAACATGTGCTGGAGTGTGTCCTCGTGACCAATGAATGGCTGAAAACAAGTCCTCTCATGATCTACTTGGCCTAGCCTTCAGGGAGCCTGCAACAAGAGAGCCATCCAAACAACGGTTTCCGAAGGCGCTACTGGGCCTGTTCAAGTCAAGGAAGAGAGGTCAGCATAGGTCCTGTTGACTGCTTTGGGGGAAGTCCAAAGACGTTCTCTTGATAAATTTCCTCGGCGTACACTGAATGATCCTGGGGACTTATTAGGAAAACGTTTTAAAAAATCAAAAACTATTTGAGAGAAATAGGCCAGTAAAGTTGTGCCCTTTCCCTCTCCCATCACAACTGTGCACCTATTCATTCTTCGAGGGTAGCAATGGCTGCTGTATGAGAATTTCATTGAGAAACTTCATTATTTCTACCTTACATCCTTAATCTTGCTCCTTCACAATTATTTTTGTTCATAAAATTTAAGAAAAATGGAAAAGAAACTACTTGGGTTCTTTGAGGATGCCCAAACTACTATTTTGATAGGGTACAAACTGAAGGAGGAATCCTTTGAGGGAAATGTTATATGGAAAACAGTACCTTCAAAGGTGTATGGACCTAACTGGAGGGTATACCCAGAAATAACAATTTCACATTCTGACATTCTTTAAATAAAAGATTCCATTATTTTGTAGCAATGCGTTTGACTTACCCTTATACAGTTAAAACCAGTCAGGTGTCATAGCTGTTGAGAGGACAATAAATATATTAATAAAGGTTCAGGGAGGCTGTGATTATAAACTTAATTGATTTAATGCCAAATATTTATAAATTAATCTCTGATTTGATCTTGATAGCATATATTTTTACTTGATAGCATTAAATGAAAAGCCCTTTAAAGAAGTTTCTCTTTTTCAAATTTTTAAAAGGCAGTGTTATCCTCCTTAAAATTCTTAATAACTCCTCCTAGTCTTTAAGATAAAGAATATTTTTCCATCATGGCAGTCCTGACCTTTTTTATCTGTGTTGGCTACTCATCTTCCACCACATCTCTATAAGGCCATTGTCTATCCATCCATTGCCTATCCATTGAGCAAATATTTATTTCAATTATCCATGTGCTAGCTATTACAAGGTGGCTCTGTTAGAAAGGTATTAGAATTGCTAGCTACAAGGTCTGTGGTTCAAACGCACCAGACACTCAAAGGGAGAAAGATGAGGCTGTCTGCTCCTATT